>NC_141534.1:260385000-260701250 GCF_021556685.1 Rattus norvegicus | reverse complement strand
CAAGGAAAGATTACAAGATCCAGTGGAACAGGGCATCTGCCGTGATTTTGCATCTCTTAGCATGTCAGCCAAACTATACTCATGAAACTTCAATAGCACATCTTCAAAAACAAAACCTGAACAAAGGTGATACCAATAGATAGTCTAAAATGGAAGGGAGAAATCTAATGGTCTTCAACCCTAGACAAAGGACTAAAGGGAATTAAGGAATGGTGGAAGTAGATGAAATAATCTTCCCCAGGCAAAAGGTCCCCATTCAGTTATCCAACAGCAAACGGTCAACCCTGAAACCATATATGTGCAGGTCACATTACATGGACCAAATATCTGCAGTACAAAAGAAATCACTAAAAACAGTAGAATGATAAATATAGAAATCTGAATTTACTCTGGAATAGAGACCAGATATAGTAATTACACAGATGAATGTGTGTTTCTGATTATGTACTTTTTTACAATATAAATTGAGCCTTACATAAAACTTCTACAATATTTAAGAAGTTCTTAATACACAGAAAAGAAAAGTGAACAGTTACAATGGTCCAGTGTCGATAAGAATCAAAATAAAAAGTACACTTTTATAAGCATCCTGTACCATAGAAGAAATAATGATATCTGAATCTAACCTTACTATAAGATTAAAATGTATAATATGAAACTTCAATCAATTTCTAAACTAATGTAATAAGGGGTTTTAGCCAATAAGGCAACAAAGAAGATAGGATATAAAAAGTAATTCATGCAAAGGAGCTATAAAAAGAACAAATATCAAACAACAATAACAAAAAGAAACCCTTGAGCAAACAAAAACAAAGAATAATATAATAGACTTTAATCTACACATGGCAATAATCACATTAAATATAAATGTCCCAAATGTTCCAATAAAATGGCAAATATTGTCAGTGTGTTTAAAACACCAAGACCCAGTTTGATGGTGTCTATAAGAGATAAGCTTGAAGTTACAAGACACAAATTGGATAGAAGCAAATAGAAAAGTTTTACCAATCCAAGAAGAGCAAAGTGACTCTAACATCTGAAATACTAGCTGAAGATTAAAAAAAAAAAGAAAGAAATACTTTGTAATGGTAAAGTGGTCAGTCTGTGCAAACAACATTGTAAGTCACATTTTATGTCTATCTCAACAAATCTTCAGAACATATGAAATAGAATAAGATAGGGTCAAAGCTAATATCCAATCATGATTATGTTTTAGTGAATTTGGTAAGTGACTATTTCCTAAGGCACCCAAATGTCTCCCTGGTATTCTCCATGGCTGCATTGAAATTTCTCCTCAGCCTCAAAACTGAAGTCTGCGATACTGAGCCTCCTGGCCCAGTCTTATCCATTTAGCTTGCTTTGTTTAATTGATTGGTGCCCCACTACACATAGTTTAAGTATTGTTAAATAGAACCTCTGGGATTAAACAAATGTAGGTGAGCTCCTAATCTCCATTTCCAAGGTTTTATCATTAAGTTCATTCAATTTGGAACAATGAAGAGGAAAGGTTGGATCTGAGGTCTGAGTTACAGGAAAGCAGAAACAAAGACCAGGTGACATCTTGGTGGGCTTGTGGCACAGGCTTTTTATTCCAAATATGTAGGAAGCTGTAGGAGAATTGCAAGTTCAAAGACTGTGAGGGTAACTTATTTAGCCCTATTTTAAAATAAAATAACCCCAAAGGGGGTAGGAAAATAATTCACTGTTAGAATGCTTGCTTAATATGTCCAAGGTTATAGCTTCAATCCTCAGTAACCTCCTACACACACACGTGTGCACACGCACACACAAGCACACACATGCACATGCATACACACACGTAAAAGTATACACATGTAAATACACACACATACATGAATGTCTTCACAATATGAGGAATATGAACTACGGTTTCTTACACTGGGCTACTTTGAATTCCCACTTTCTATTATAAAGTCTGATATATAAAAGAAAAGTAGGATTGAGATGAATTCTTGGGATCAGGAAGCACGTGGATCTCTTAGATTAATTACTTGGCTGCTCAACTTTGCTCTAGTAGTAGCTTGGAATTTATGGATCTGATTTCAGGGTTTAAATTTTCAGTTTTATTCTGAGAAGCAGGGAAATGAAAGCCAAAGTAAAACCATTTAAAAGAGGTTAACTGTTACGACTGCATGCGACTCTTAAAAGTGAGCCTAGAAGGGACAGTTTTTACAGTACCCACTTAAAGAAATCTGAGATGTCTCAATGTCTTGGGCAAGCAGGAGGGAAGTCCTGAGGGAAACACACTGTGCCACTGGCCTCCAACATGTCAGGCCGCACAGACAGTGCCAGAGGCGCCCAGATGGGCCTCCTGCTGTCTCCACTGGCTTGTCCATCCCCAGGCCCCTGGAAAAGAAAAGGATGCCCACCACCATCTCTGCTTGGAAGATTTGTATAGACCGGGCCCACTGCAATTCACGAGAGCTACAGTAGAGCATCATGCAATCCCAGGAGCGTGAGCCAAAAAATCAGGTAACGGAGATGAGTCAGAAGCAAATACGAGTGGACAAGAACTCAGTTCACAGGGGTTAACATTTGGAAAGGGAACTATGAACACCAGAATCCCTTAACGGAGGACCTTGAGGCAGAGTGGATATCCAAGTGAGAACCCAGCAATGTAACACAAAGGGACCGTTCCTCTGATTCCCATTAGTATTCTTCTTGGCCCCCTATAAGCAGACCAGAAAGCAAGCCTGCAGAGCCTCCCAGCACCGCCATCTTCCAGCCTCTGTGCCAATAACTCATCGGCTCACTCCTCTCTGGTTTCCAGTCACTGCAGGACTGAATGGCTTCAATTCCAGCCCCCACAGAACTGTATTTCTCTGTGACCAGAAGCCTTTACTCAGCCACCCCTCCTCCTAGAATATTCTGCTCCTGCTCCTCCCCATTGCCTCCTACCCACCCATTCTTTCAGCTTTACACCCTAGAAGCTTTTCCAAGTGCTCAAGCAAACTAGTTTCATGCCTTATTCTAATATCTCCGAGCAGTCACAAACTGTGTGTAAAGTGCCACGCCATGTCCTCACACTGGTTTCAGTTTTCATTCAGTTATTCTTTATGTGCCTCTTTTGTCTCCCCAGCTGAGCCATACCTCCATGTAAAAGAGAGACCCTAGAATTGAATTAACTTTGCTGCGGTGCTTGGTGAGGTAATCTCTGTGTGCCTTGTTGAATGGAGGAATCTGGATCACTGAGATCACCCGAAGACTCCTGCAGAAATACTCCTCCTGGAATCCTTTCCTTGCCCACTAGTGCAGCTGAGCTTACAAGCCGGGAAGGTTAGAGCTGACATAGGCTGCTATCAGACTACATAGAAAGTTAGACCAAGAAGGTGGTGGGAAAACAGTGAGGAGAGAAGAAGGAGCCTGAAAGTGTCCACCATAGATGCGGGAAGAATATTTTTTCAGGAAGTCAACAGGTAAACATAGTCCCACCATTCTTTTATAAATTCTACATGTTAATTTAAATAAACAGTAAAATATCAAGTAGGTCCCACCTTATAAGCCATTTATCTCTCATGACTAGCTCTTTGGGGCTCTAACCCAGAATGTACTCCAAATCTACATTTAGGAATATGTGTGTATACATATATACACATATACATAAACACATATTCCTAAATGGAAATTTGAAGTCACTCTGGGTGTACATACATACACATAATTATATGATTCTATCATCTTTTTATGTTATTATATTACCATTAACAGTGTTGTGCAATAATCTATTGCATTAATTCCTTGTTTAAATACATTTTTGAGGAGTAGGATAATGAAGAAACCCACCTAATAAGCTTGTAGAATTTCTGCCAAGAGTAAAAGGATTCAGATAGACTTAGATGCCTTCATATGGGGATTCTCTAAACAAAAGTCCCTGAAACAAAAGTCTTTGCCTTTATTCCACTACATAAAGCCAAAAACCACACTAGCCTTATTAATAGAAAAACTTTAAAAAGTTTAAAAGAAATTAAAGCTGTCCTTCAACCCAAAAGATGCTCATTCTAACATTCTCACGGCTGTGGATTCACTGCACCTTTATTACCTGATACTTCAAGCCCCTTGGTTTTCAACTCTGTGAAGGTAGAGGCCTGGCTAAGCTACATTTCCTAGAGATGAGGTGCATGACAAGCCTTGCGCATAACCCAGCCGTCACAGGGAATACACGTAACTGCCCCATCTCTCCCCCCTTTACTACTCCGTTTGACAGTGGTGTCTTTGCTATCTAGCTACAGGTCATGTGACCTAAGAATAAGCTTCATAGAGGAAAGAATGGAGAACCAAAATGTTCACGGAATACAAAGGAGCACACAAACCCTCTCCAGGAAGTGAGCTGCTCAGCGTGTGCATGCTTCGATGTCTGCTTTCTTCATGCACATCACGTGAACCCCACGGCACATGTGGAGAGAAGTAGAAACAAATACAGACATAGTTTGTCGGTGATTCAGTCTATATTTGTGGATTAACTTTTGCGCCCTATGCCTCCACATCCCGGAAGCATTTGAAAAGATGAGGTCTAAGAGTGGACTCGGATCCTAACAAAACTGAAGCACAGAAAGATATGATTTTAAAGTCCCGCCGAGTACTTAAGACCATGTTGCTGCAGAGACCTCTGGGATATGCAAGAACATCCTGGACACATTCAAAGTGCTTCCCAGCCACTTGAGACACAGTGTATGAGCGCTGACAATACAAACTGAACCCTTCTGTCCTAGGATCTCTGTTGACAGGAACCTGATAAGGGCAAGCCTTACAGTTCTAAGACGCCGAGAAAAGAGAAAGTGTTGACACGAGAGGCAGTGTTCTACTTGGCTGTGGCCAGGAACATTCTTGAGGGGCTGAAAGTGACCCAGCATCCTTTGTACCCTCCTGACTGAAGGGCAAAGATCAGACTACCCTCTCTACACATAGCTGCATCTCTGTGTTTCCCCACACTTGTATTCTCCGGAGCGCTGTCAAATCACTCATGTGGGGATTTATTTCCAGGTCATCTGACCCCTACTAGTTCCAATGCAGCAGAGGTGGCAATATATGAAACAATACAGTCGTAAAAGACAAGAGGAGCAGCGTCACAGTCACAAGGCTGGTAGCAAGCATCCTTGGAGGGACATAAAATAGAGCAAATTGAGGGAGCTGTGTGGGACCAGACTATGGAGAAGTACACTTTTATGCCCAGTTACCCAGGGGAATTCAAAGGCTCACTTTGGAAATTGCCCACCCCTCCCTTCTACCAAGTGTTCCGGGATGTGTAAGACATATCCATATCACCCCACGGGGAGGTCATCTCATGTCCATACACAACAGGACCTTATTCCTTCTTCTCCAAGACCAAAGTTTTGTAGGCATCTCATGCACTAAGACCTCATTGTCTGGCCTAAATTTAATTTGTAATCCTCCTGCACCTATCTCAAAGCCGTCGGTGGTTTGCTGGAGTGGACTGGCTGCTTTCCTTCCCTTTACTGGCTGCTTTCCTTCCCTTTACTGGCTGCTACATCCCACAACCCTGCCTTTACTTGAATTTACTATGCTTAAAGGTCTCAGAGAACACACGGGTTTTTGCCTCATAAGTCCCAGATGGTAGATTGTTTCAGATCACTAGTTAGATCTTAGTTTTCATTTATCTGCTCCAGAGTAGCTCAAAAAGAGACGTTCCTTTAACAGTGAACGTGGAATGAAGAATGGATGGGATACCAAACTCTATGTTAAGCACCATACCCGTCTAGGGATCTAGCACACGTACAAGACTACAAACTCCTGGAACTCCTGGGCTAAATCCCCCTTTAAAATGCTCCATTTGTCTTGCCAAAGGGCATTGACAATCCTGACGTTGAAAGATTTCAAAAGAGATGCAAATACGTCTGTTAACGCAGGCCCTATCCCTCTCTGTGTCCTACCATGCTTCATCCATGCCTGATTCTCTAGACCCCTGCATTCTGTATTAAAGTCTATGTACTTTTGGATCTTTATAACTGACTTTATTAATTGTTCCACTCATCTTGGGTGCGCCAGTCCATGTCACATTTGTCTGCCTCAACAGGAAGGGTGAGTGTTAGGCCTTTGTTCACTCAGTTTAGATCTCAGTAACTAGCCACAGCGGTGAGGTCGGAAGAGACACAGAACTGTACAAGGAGAGAAGCCAGCCTCCTCTGTGCTGGTCAGTGGCACAGAGGGAAGGTGTGGTGGCTGGGTGCTGGCAGGAAAAGACCATGGGAACTTGGAAGAGGAATATTCAAATAGAACCCCTTTTGCACACCTCCCTCTAGGCTCCTTGGAGGGAAATTGGTGGGTCAGCCTAATCTGGATTCTTAAAAAATACCCCAGTTCCTGCCAGCGTCTTGAAAAGTTACTTAAAGGGACACAAAATAAGCTCACCAGTGAAAAACAAGCCGCCCCTCAGGGACACCAGACTCAGTTGGCTGTTCTGCTCTATATCCCTAAAGAATCAACCAAAAGGAACCATTTCTCTTAGTTCGGACTCCCCACTAAGCCTTTATGGTGCTAATAAATGAGCTGAAGTCTAAGGTATCGCCTTTAAAAATCCATATTTCAGCCTTTTCTTTATCATCCCTCCATTCCCAGTGAATCACTCCGTCTTCTCAGAGCCTTTGCGCAAAGGCACTTAATCTCCCCGTTTAATGACACCGTCTATGGAAGGAAGCCTCGGTGTCTCCCTTCACCA
Organism: Rattus norvegicus; assembly: GCF_021556685.1. NCBI lineage: Eukaryota > Metazoa > Chordata > Mammalia > Rodentia > Muridae > Rattus > Rattus norvegicus. The sequence continues at coordinate 260,694,556 of NC_141534.1, read as the reverse complement.
ATAGCTAGATCAATCATGTGTCTCTAAGAAAATGAAGTCATAGCAAGCTGGGTTTTAACATTGCTGAGGGGGGTCATTAGGACCGCTGAGACTCCTCCTGCTGAAGGACTCTGATAGCTTGTGATTAATTAGTCTTCTTCCCGGAGCCTCTCTCTGCCTTTGCTGTCAAACCTACTCACCTCAATGCCAAGACTCTTGAGCTTCCTAGACCCCTTGGCAACACACATGAATGAAGTTCAGGAACCTTCCCCGTCCCCTGCTGCTCTCCTCTGGTATTTTAAAAAGTGACACTCCAACCATCTGTGTGGAGGGTTGACTGAGAAATTGGTTCAGTTATCCATAAGCTTAGAACGTGTGTCCTTCCTCCCCATGACTCCGTGATGGTGAGCTCCTGAGCACTGGGGTGCACTCTTCTTCAGTTCAGTGATCATCAACACTCTCTCTCTGAGGTAGACGAAGAGGTCAGCAGGGGAAACACCACGGTGAGTATGAGACATGGGGTTAGTGTTCCCCTTCCCTGTATAAATGCCCCCTAGCTTGTGTGACATCTGCAGAGTCCAAAGTCAGGCTGGGAATGGAGGATGCTTGCGGAGATTAAGATAGGAAAGGGGGTTGGGTAGCACAAACTTGGGAGGTTATTCAGGCACAGAGGAAATCACATGCACACTTTGGAAGTGGAAGTGGCTTCCTGGATATAGTTTAAGTGAGTGTTGAGTCAAATCCATAGACATACTTCTCAGGTCATCCTCAGCCAATCTCACCTCCCTCCTTTCCACTCCGGAGTCTTCATTTGTGAAGTGATGCTATAGAATTCTCCAGCCCTAGTCACTCTTGTTCCTTCCCCATCACAAGCAGGAAAGTCCTACTACTCATGGCTTTGCATTTTACAGCACCGAGGTAGGATTTCTCAATGAATCCAGATTTCATGACCCCAGATAATAAACCTGGGGTTTGAATGTCTAAACATTCAAACATTTAAACACTCTGAAGACTCTTGATTCCTAATTAAAAAAAAAGATACAATAACCATGTGGGCCTTGTCTAACCCATACACTAAGTTCTGTTGGATGAATAACTGGTGAGGGTATTTCTTTTGATAAGGAACTAGTCACACTTCTGATCATGTATCAAAGTCAGACCCTTCATCCCCTAATGAAACAAGAGAACCCAAATATTTCCTCTAGAATAATCCCATTCTAAAAGTTTGATCTTCAAATGGGTTAAAGGAAATATCAGTATATCAGCTGAATCAGGCAGATCTTTACCCAAAATCTGTTGCCTAAAGGAAATCCAGGTACTTCCCCTACTGTAGACAGTGTGGCAGATCAGTCTATGAAAGAACCCAACCTCAAATCAAGCCATTTATGCCAGATCGTAACAAAAGTAATCAAGTAGAGGCTAGGATCATACAGGACATAGATAGAGGGGACATTTATATTCATCTTATCACAAAAAACTATTAAAATCATAAAACTAAAGCACCATGCTATTGATCCTTACAACCAAGGATAACTGTTTCAAACCAACTCATGTAATCATCCAGATACTGGCTTTACACTTTTTGTCCTATTTTGTCTTTCTGTATATTTTCATAGTCCATCATCACAAATATAAACTCAGTCCCCTCACAAAGAAAATCTTTGTTTGAGGGCTAGCTAAATTAGTTATAGTTAAGTCACAAAATCCTTTAAGGAAAATCTACATGCTCACTATATACTCACTGAGCAGCTCATCATCTCTGACTTCACATCTCACTTAACAATTTACTTCTTGACCGGCGGATCCCGGACCGCAGCAGCTCTCTGCTCCCAAACCCCGTGGGAGAGAGACCTCACCGCGTGATCAAGTGGGCACTCCTGAGGCTGCAGAGCGGAGGAGACCACCAACACTGCCCACCCCTGCCCACATTCCTGGCCCAAGAGGCAACTGTATAAGGCCTCTGGGTTCCCGTAGGGGAGGGCCCGGGAGCGGCAGGACCCCTGCGCCTGAGACACTGCCGGAACCTGAAGGAAACAGACCGGATAAACAGTTCTCTGCACCCAAATCCCGTGGGAGGGAGAGCTGAACCTTCAGAGAGGCGGACACGCCTGGGAAACCAGAAGAGACTGCACTCTGTGCACATCCAGGCGCCAGAGGAAAACACCAAACGCCATCTGGAACCCTGGTGCACGGAGGCTCCCGGAAAGAGCGGCGCAGATCTTCCCGGTTGCTGCCACAGCGGAGAGGACTTAGGCAGTACCCCACGAGCAAACTTGAGCCTTGGAACTGCAGGTAGGACCAACTTTTCCCCTGCAAGAAACCTGCCTGGTGAACTCAGGACACACAGAGGCAAAATTCCTCTAAGGCCGGGCACTTCCTGTGTTTACCGGAAGTCCCACACCGGCGGATCCCGGACCGCAGCAGCTCTCTGCTCCCAAACCCCGTGGGAGAGAGACCTCACCGCCTGATCAGGTGGGCACTCCTGAGGCTGCAGAGCGGAGGAGACCACCAACACTGCCCACCCCTGCCCACATCCCTGGCCCAAGAGGCAACTGTATAAGGCCTCTGGGTTCCCGTAGGGGAGGGCCCGGGAGCGGCAGGACCCCTGCGCCTGAGACACTGCCGGAACCTGAAGGAAACAGACCGGATAAACAGTTCTCTGCAACCAAATCCCGTGGGAGGGAGAGCTGAACCTTCAGACAGGCGGACACGCCTGGGAAACCAGAAGAGACTGCACTCTGTGCACATCTAGGCGCCAGAGGAAAACACCAAACGTCATCTGAAACCCTGGTGCACGGAGGCTCCCGGAAGGAGCGGCACAGATTTTCCTGGTTGCTGCCACAGCGGAGAGGACTTAGGCAGTACCCCACGAGCAAACTTGAGCCTTGGAACCACAGGTAGGACCAACTTTTCCCCTGCAAGAAACCTGCCTGGTGAACTCAAGACACAGGCCCACAGGAACAGCTGAAGACCTGTAGAGAGGAAAAACTACACGCCCGAAAGCAGAACACTCTGTCCCCATAACTGGCTGAAAGAAAACAGGAAAACAGGTCTACAGCACTCCTGACACACAGGTTATAGGACAGTCTAGCCACTGTCAGAAATAGCAGAACAAAGTAACACTAGAGATAATCTGATGGCGAGAGGCAAGCGCAGGAACCCAAGCAACAGAAACCAAGACTACATGGCATCATCGGAGCCCAATTCTCCCACCAAAGCAAACACGGAATATCCAAACACACCAGAAAAGCAAGACCTAGTTTCAAAATCATATTTGATCATGATGCTGGAGGACTTCAAGAAAGACATAAAGAACTCCCTTAGAGAACAAGTAGAAGCCTACAGAGAGGAATCGCAAAAATCCCTGAAAGAATTCCAGGAAAACACAATCAAACAGTTGAAGGAATTAAAAATGGAAATAGAAGCAATCAAGAAAGAACACATGGAAACAACCCTGGACATAGAAAATCAAAAGAAAAGACAAGGAGCTGTAGATACAAGCTTCACCAACAGAATTCAAGAGATGGAAGAGAGAATCTCGGGAGCAGAAGATTCCATAGAAATCATTGACTCAACTGTCAAAGATAATGTAAAGCGGAAAAAGCTACTGGTCCAAAACATACAGGAAATGCAGGACTCAATGAGAAGATCAAACCTAAGGATAATAGGTATAGAAGAGAGTGAAGACTCCCAGCTCAAAGGACCAGTAAATATCTTCAACAAAATCATAGAAGAAAACTTCCCTAACCTAAAAAAAGAGATACCCATAGGCATACAAGAAGCCTACAGAACTCCAAATAGATTGGACCAGAAAAGAAACACCTCCCGTCACATAATTGTCAAAACACCAAACGCACAAAATAAAGAAAGAATATTAAAAGCAGTAAGGGAAAAAGGTCAAGTAACATATAAAGGCAGACCTATCAGAATCACACCAGACTTTTCGCCAGAAACTATGAAGGCCAGAAGATCCTGGACAGATGTCATACAGACCCTAAGAGAACACAAATGCCAGCCCAGGTTACTGTATCCTGCAAAACTCTCAATTAACATAGATGGAGAAACCAAGATATTCCATGACAAAACCAAATTTACACAATATCTTTCTACAAGTCCAGCACTACAAAGGATAATAAAGGGTAAAGCCCAACATAAGGAGGCAAGCTATACCCTAGAAGCAAGAAACTAATCATCTTGGCAACAAAACAAAGAGAATGAAAGCACACAAACATAACCTCACTTCCAAATATGAATATAACGGGAAGCAATAATCACTATTCCTTAATATCTCTCAATATCAATGGCCTCAACTCCCCAATAAAAAGACATAGATTAACAAACTGGATACGCAACGAGGACCCTGCATTCTGCTGCCTACAGGAAACACACCTCAGAGACAAAGACAGACATTACCTCAGAGTGAAAGGCTGGAAAACAATTTTCCAAGCAAATGGTCAGAAGAAGCAAGCTGGAGTAGCCATTCTAATATCAAATAAAATCAATTTTCAACTAAAAGTCATCAAAAAAGATAAGGAAGGACACTTCATATTCATCAAAGGAAAAATCCACCAAGATGAACTCTCAATCCTAAATATCTATGCCCCAAATACAAGGGCACCTACATATGTAAAAGAAACCTTACTAAAGCTCAAAACACACATTGCACCTCACACAATAATAGTGGGAGATTTCAACACCCCACTCTCCTCAATGGACAGATCATGGAAACAGAAATTAAACAGAGATGTAGACAGACTAAGAGAAGTCATGAGCCAAATGGACTTAACGGATATTTATAGAACATTCTATCCTAAAGCAAAAGGATATACCTTCTTCTCAGCTCCTCATGGTACTTTCTCCAAAATTGACCATATAGTTGGTCAAAAAACGGGCCTCAACAGGTACAGAAAGATAGAAATAATCCCATGCGTGCTATCGGACCACCACGGCCTAAAACTGGTCTTCAATAACAATAAGGGAAGAATGCCCACATATACGTGGAAATTGAACAATGCTCTACTCAATGATAACCTGGTCAAGGAAGAAATAAAGAAAGAAATTAAAAACTTTTTAGAATTTAATGAAAATGAAGGTACAACATACCCAAACTTATGGGACACAATGAAAGCTGTGCTAAGAGGAAAACTCATAGCGCTGAGTGCCTGCAGAAAGAAACAGGAAAGAGCATATGTCAGCAGCTTGACAGCACACCTAAAAGCTCTAGAACAAAAAGAAGCAAATACACCCAGGAGGAGTAGAAGGCAGGAAATAATCAAACTCAGAGCTGAAATCAACCAAGTAGAAACAAAAAGGACCATAGAAAGAATCAACAGAACCAAAAGTTGGTTCTTTGAGAAAATCAACAAGATAGATAAACCCTTAGCCAGACTAACGAGAGGACACAGAGAGTGCGTCCAAATTAACAAAATCAGAAATGAAAAGGGAGACATAACTACAGATTCAGAGGAAATTCAAAAAATCATCAGATCTTACTATAAAAACCTATATTCAAAAAAACTTGAAAATCTTCAGGAAATGGACAATTTCCTAGACAGATACCAGGTATCGAAGTTAAATCAGGAACAGATAAACCAGTTAAACAACCCCATAACTCCTAAGGAAATAGAAGCACTCATTAAAGGTCTCCCAACCAAAAAGAGCCCAAGTCCAGACGGGTTTAGTGCAGAATTCTATCAAACCTTCATAGAAGACCTTATACCAATATTATCCAAACTATTCCACAAAATTGAAACAGATGGAGCCCTACCGAATTCCTTCTATGAAGCCACAATTACTCTTATACCTAAACCACACAAAGACCCAACAAAGAAAGAGAACTTCAGACCAATTTCCCTTATGAATATCGACGCAAAAATACTCAATAAAATTCTGGCAAACCGAATTCAAGAGCACATCAAAACAATCATCCACCATGATCAAGTAGGCTTCATCCCAGGCATGCAGGGATGGTTTAATATAAGGAAAACCATCAACGTGATCCATCATATAAACAAACTGAAAGAACAGAACCACATGATCATTTCATTAGATGCTGAGAAAGCATTTGACAAAATTCAACACCCCTTCATGATAAAAGTCCTGGAAAGAATAGGTATTCAAGGCCCATACCTAAACATAGTAAAAGCCATATACAGCAAACCAGTTGCTAACATTAAACTAAATGGAGAGAAACTTGAAGCAATCCCACTAAAATCAGGGACTAGACAAGGCTGCCCACTCTCTCCCTACTTATTCAATATAGTTCTTGAAGTTCTAGCCAGAGCAATCAGACAACAAAAGGAGATCAAGGGGATACAGATCGGAAAAGAAGAGGTCAAAATATCACTATTTGCAGACGACATGATAGTATATTTAAGTGATCCCAAAAGTTCCACCAGAGAACTACTAAAGCTGATAAACAACTTCAGCAAAGTGGCTGGGTATAAAATTAACTCAAATAAATCAGTTGCCTTCCTCTATACAAAAGAGAAACAAGCCGAGAAAGAAATTAGGGAAACGACACCCTTCATAATAGACCCAAATAATATAAAGTACCTCGGTGTGACTTTAACCAAGCAAGTAAAAGATCTGTACAATAAGAACTTCAAGACACTGAGGAAAGAAATTGAAGAAGACCTCAGAAGATGGAAAGATCTCCCATGCTCATGGATTGGCAGGATTAATATAGTAAAAATGGCCATTTTACCAAAAGCAATCTACAGATTCAATGCAATCCCCATCAAAATACCAATCCAATTCTTCAAAGAGTTAGACAGAACAATTTGCAAATTCATCTGGAATAACAAAAAACCCAGGATAGCTAAAGCTATCCTCAACAATAAGAGGACTTCAGGGGGAATCACTATCCCTGAACTCAAGCAGTATTACAGAGCAATAGTGATAAAAACTGCATGGTATTGGTACAGAGACAGACAGATAGACCAATGGAATAGAATTGAAGACCCAGAAATGAACCCACACACCTATGGTCACTTGATTTTTGACAAAGGAGCCAAAACCATCCAATGGAAAAAAGATAGCATTTTCAGCAAATGGTGCTGGTTCAACTGGAGGGCAACATGCAGAAGAATGCAGATCGATCCATGCTTATCACCCTGTACAAAGCTTAAGTCCAAGTGGATCAAGGACCTCCACATCAAACCAGACACACTCAAACTAATAGAAGAAAAACTAGGGAAGCATCTGGAACACATGGGCACTGGAAAAAATTTCCTGAACAAAACACCAATGGCTTATGCTCTAAGATCAAGAATCGACAAATGGGATCTCATAAAACTGCAAAGCTTCTGTAAGGCAAAGGACACTGTGGTTAGGACAAAACGACAACCAACAGATTGGGAAAAGATCTTTACCAATCCTATAACAGATAGAGGCCTTATATCCAAAATATACAAAGAACTCAAGATGTTAGACCGCAGGGAAACAAATAACCTTATTAAAAAATGGGGTTCAGAGCTGAACAAAGAATTCACAGCTGAGGAATGCCGTATGGCTGAGAAACACCTAAAGAAATGTTCAACATCTTTAGTCATAAGGGAAATGAAAATCAAAACAACCCTGAGATTTCACCTCACACCAGTGAGAATGGCTAAGATCAAAAACTCAGGTGACAGCAGATGCTGGCGAGGATGTGGAGAAAGAGGAACACTCCTCCATTGTTGGTGGGATTGCAGACTGGTAAAACCATTCTGGAAATCAGTCTGGAGGTTCCTCAGAAAATTGGACATTGAACTGCCTGAGGATCCAGCCATACCTCTCTTGGGCATATACCCAAAAGATGCCTCAACATATAAAAGAGACACGTGCTCCACTATGTTCATCGCAGCCTTATTTATAATAGCCAGAAACTGGAAAGAACCCAGATGCCCTTCAACAGAGGAATGGATACAGAAAATGTGGTACATCTACACAATGGAATATTACTCAGCTATCAAAAACAACGAGTTTATGAAATTCGTAGGCAAATGGTTGGAACTGGAAAATATCATCCTGAGTGAGCTAACCCACTCACAGAAAGACATACATGGTATGCACTCATTGATAAGTGGCTATTAGCCCAAATGCTTGAATTACCCTAGATCCCTAGAACAAAGGAAACTCAAGACGGATGATCAAAATGTGAATGCTTCACTCCTTCTTTAAATGAGGAAAAAGAATACCCTTGGCAGGGAAGGGAGAGGCAAAGATTAAAACAGAGACTGAAGGAACACCCATTCAGAGCCTGCCCCACAGGTGGCCCATACATATACAGCCACCCAATTAGACAAGATGGATGAAGCAAAGAAGTGCAGACCGACAGGAGCCGGATGTAGATCGCTCCTGAGAGACACAGCCAGAATACAGCAAATACAGAGGCGAATGCCAGCAGCAAACCACTGAACTGAGAATAGGTCCCCCGTTGAAGGAATCAGAGAAAGAACTGGAAGAGCTTAAAGGTGCTCGAGACCCCAAAAGTACAACAATGTCAAGCAACCAGAGCTTCCAGGGACTAAGCCACTACCTAAAGACTATACATGGACTGACCCTGGACTCTGTCCCCATAGGTAGCAATGAATATCCTAGTAAGAGCACCAGTGGAAGGGGAAGCCCTGGGTCCTGCTAAGACTGAACCCCCAGTGAACTAGACTATGCGGGGAGTGTGGCAATGGGGGGAGGTTTGGGAGGGGAACACCCACAAGGAAGGGGAGGGGGGAGGGTGATGTCTGTCCGGAAACCGGGAAAGGGAATAACACTTGAAATGTATATAAGAAATACTCAAGATAATAAAAAAAAAAAAACAAAACAAAACAAAAAAAAAAACAAAAAAAACAAAACAAAACAAAAAAAAAAAAAAAAAACAATTTACTTCTTCTGCCCCTAGAGGCCTTGCAGGTGTGGCTGCTGTGTCACATGGGTGTCAGTAGGTGGCAGAGTGGAAAGAAGCTATGTCTAAGCTCAGGGTTCTGACCTAACATTCCCTGAAAAAAGAGATCCTGAGATCACCTCCAGTCCGGCACCACAGGTCTCAGACAAGAAGCTATCCTGAGTTGACCACCAGTCCAGAGGTGCACAGTCTGGGAGTGGGGGGCAGACCATGCCTGAGATGATACTTGCCCCATGCCATAATATATGAGCACTGCATAGAACTCCTCCTGAGACAATCCCAACACTCAGAGACCCTGGGCACCACTATGAGGAGCAAGTAAGTGGTGGAGAAATGGAAGAGAGAGAGAGAGAAAGAGAAGGATGTGGGCACAATGAAGAAAGGCAGAACTCGAGACTCTAGGGTAGTGAGGAAGTCTAATGTAACTGCTAACCTCAGACCATGGTGGGGTCTTGTCCTCTGCTGCCACTGGGGACCTCTAACCCTGCAGTAATTGGGTTTTCTTACTACCAAAGGCCAGGCAGATGTCCCTACTCTGGGCTACCAACCTGGGAACATGCTGATATCTGAGGGCTGTGCAGACTGGCCCTATCCCTCACCCAGGCATCCTGGAAGAGCTGATCCTCTGGGTATGAGAACAAGAGCACTGACTCTGCCCTTAGCCAGCTCTAGTACTCAATAGAGCCACCCTGACTGTTGTAGGAGTTGCAGGAAAGCCAACCCCAAGGACAGGAGTATGGGGGAGCTAGCTGTACCATTTGTCTCCAGTGTGGTGGTATGGACTACAGTGAGATACCCTTCTCCCCCCTACTCACCCCCCTCTACTCACCAGTGGCAGGTAGGAGATCTGGTCCTGGGGTCATGAGATCAAGAGAGCTGACCCTACACCTCACCAACTGCAGCACCCCAGAAAGTGGGCACTGCACCTTGCCTGAGCATCACACTAGAGCTGATCCTGGTGCCTGGGCTACTGGAAAGCTATCCCTAAGGGCATGAGAATGGGAGAGCTGGCCCCATCATTTGTCTGCCAGGCAGTGACATGGTCCAAGGAGACAGGCCCTTTCCCCTCACCTCTTGCCACCTACAGCAGGTAGGAGCACTGGCTTTAAGGTCTGGGAGAGCTGGCCCTGCACCTCTCCTGGATATGGGGATTGCAGGCGAACTGGTCTGGAGGGCATAAGAGCAGAAGACCAGGTATCCCAGATACCTCTCAGGCCAAATCCAGAGCTTTTAATTGACCGACCCCATAGATGAACCGATGGAGTGCACTGAGTGGCCAGTCCTACAGATGCAAAACTACAGGATCTCCATGACACAGGACCACCAGAGGATATTTGAGAGGAGTCCCAGTGAGGTTCCAGTATTTATAGAGTCGCATTAGCCAGAGGCCCCCACCAGACCAACAAGTCAGTGCAATGAACATTTGCAAGCAAAGAAGCGTGGACAAGATTATGACACAGCACAGCTTCCGTGTTCAACAGTGAGGTTTTTTTTTTCTGTCCCACTGTTGCAGGAGGAGGTTGTAAGGGTGGAGGGAAGGTTCGAGGGAAGGGAAATATGAGTATAATTGTGGTGCATGATGTGGAATTCACAAAGAACCAACAAGAAGGTTTTTGTTAAAAGAGTTTACTTTTCTAGTGGAGAGTGAAGATGCTAAGTCATTCAAACCACATCATAACCAGGTGTATTCTTTTTAAGATGGTGTGTGTGCATGTGTGCATACCTGTGTGTGTGTGCATACGTGTGTGTGTGTGTGTCCTGTGTGTTTGTATTTGTGTGTGTGTCCTGTGTGTGTTTGTTTGTGTTTGTGTGTGTGTCCTGTGTGTGTGAGTGTGTGTGTGTGTCCTGTGTGTTTGTATTTGTGTGTGTGTCCAGTGTGTGTTTGTTTGTGTTTGTGTGTGTCCTGTGTGTTTGTATGCGTGTGTGTGAGTGTGTGTGTGTCCTGTGTGTTTGTATTTGTGTGTGTGAGTGTGTCCTGTGTGTGTGTGAGTGTGTGTGTGTCCTGTGTGTTTGTATTTGTGTGTGTGTCCTGTGTGTGTTTGTTTGTGTTTGTGTGTGTGTCCTGTGTGTTTGTATGTGTGTGTGTGAGTGTGTGTGTGTCCTGTGTGTTTGTATTTGTGTGTGTGAGTGTGTGTGTGTGTCCTGTGTGTGTTTGTTTGTGTTTGTGTGTGTGTCCTGTGTGTATTTGTTTGTATTTGTGTGTGTGTGTCCTGTGTGTATTTGTTTGTATTTGTGTGTGTGTCCTGTGTGTTTGTATGTGTGTGTGAGTGTGTGTGTGTGTCCTGTGTGTGTTTGTTTGTGTTTGTGTGTGTCCTGTGTGTGTGTGTCCTGTGTGTGTGTGTGTGTGTGTGTGTGTCCTGTGTGTTTGCACGCATTTTGAGTTGGCCACGTGCAGGTGTACATGCTAGCTTGCTCTTCACGTTGTTTACTGAATGAGAGAATTCAGCGACTCTGAGGATCCTCAGTCCCTGGTCTGCTCTGCCTCCTCATCACAGGATTACAGGTGAACTGTCCCACCCAGCCACATTTATATGTCAGTTCTGGGGATCAAAACTCCAGTCCACACTGACTACATACATGTGTGAGTTTGGCTACATGCGTGTGTGTGCACATGGCCCTCAGAAGCCGTAAGATCCTCCTAGAACTGAAGTTACAGGTGGTTATGAGCTGTCAAAAGCAGATGAGTTGAATCAAATTCAAGTCCTCTGCAAAAAAAAAAACCACTCAGACTCAGACTCCACCTCTGTACCATTTCCAGCCTCTCGGGTGAATTCTTAAAAGTATCATTGCCTTTGTTTGACTAGAATGAAAAACTGAGCCCAGAATATAAAGTGACATAGCTGTAGTCACATGGCCACTGGGGACGGAGCTGGCTATAGCAGCCACAACCGATGCCATGCCACATCCCATGGCCTTTCTTTTCCGCTCTGCTATTCCTGCTTAGTGTTTGAGGCAAACTATTACACGGTCTACCAGTCATCAGTAGAACCGAGCCTCGGTCTTTATAGCTGCCAATATGCGTACATGGGAAAACGAACACTGCCCACCGTGCCACACTTAACATGACGTCTTTACTTTTTCATCTATTAAAAAAAAAAAAAGAATGCTCTCTAATCAAGAGGAAAGGCTGAGATTCCACATGTGTGATACAGCATCCCTCCAAAGCTTGGTCTTGACAAGTGAGTATTTCCATTTAAATGTTCCATCAATTCAATCAAAATGTTAATGTTCTGATTACAAAGTATTTCACTATGCATTAATTTCCTTCCCACAGATTTTCCCCCAAAGCAAAGTACTGACCTGGTATGCACAAGTGGGCGGGTCATTTTGATTGAAAGAGGACATTTGTGTACTATGATGCTACAGTAATTGATCATAGCAATATTTCGGGAGATTAAGCTACGATCTAAGTGCAGCCACTCATATTTGTCTTATTGTACTGTGCACAGAGCCCCTGCACAGCTGCTAAACCCCTATGTGTCTGCAGTAAGCAGGGGAACCAGCAAACGAGCAGCTGTCGGTTTAAATCTATATTAACTGTGTTTTTAGCGGGGCTGTTGAGCAGTGTCAGTCTCTTCTCATCTTTTGCTGCATAAATGATGCTGGAGTCATGGCAAATAAATAATCATAGTTTCAACTTCAAGGCATTATCTCCCAGGCTTCAGAGATTATGTATTTTAACAAGGCAGATACACAGAGCATCTCAGGAATTTTGAAATATTAATCTCCGTCTCCCCTGGATATGGAGTGACAAACATGCGGTTTTGAAATCCAATTGTGACTCACATCATAACATTCCCACCGCAAAATGGATAGCTGGTGAGGAAGGATCAGCTTCTCTGTAATGACCCCATCAGCACGCTCTACCTCTACGCTTATCCGTATTCTAATATCACAGAGCAAAGTAGGCCAGGCTGGAAGAAGCAGGTTCCTAATATGATGCTGGAGAATGTGCTTGGAATGCTCTGACAAATGTCCCTTGCCTATGGGGAGGGGTACCAGAGGCACTGGTGTGGACAGCAATGAGCACAGAATAGGATGCGAGAACTATCTCGGAAGCCTCCGACGCAAAGATGCTTCTCGCAACTCCTTTGGTTTTAAACTAAAGCAGAAACGTGTGGTGCTATAAGGAATTGAAGGCACAGCCCAGTGATAAGATTAAACTCAGTCTCACACGTGGCTGTCAATGCCAGACAGATTGGCTGACAAACTGACTGACTTACTGATCTTGCCTGCTTGAGACGGAACCCAGCAAGTTCTCTGCCACTGAGCTTCAGCCGCAGGCCATGACTAGAAGAGATTAAAAAAAAAGGCAAAAGTGGAGAACACAGGGCAGCCACATGGAAAGGGGAGTGGTGTGTGGTCAAGAGCAGAAAACTGAGAAGGAAGGTACATTTTGCTGACTGATACTCTTTCTGTGCTGCTATAGGAAAACACAACGGAAATTTGCATTGTTGAATCTTAAAGGTCTGTTACAAATCCCCACTGACTGTTGTTTTAGTCACTGGTTCATTTATGCTTCACATGCCATTAAGTATCAAAAATAAGGCTTACCCCAAGGTGGAAGGTAAATCTATATTGATGAAGAAACCATCCACTTCAGACACAAGACCCAGAGAGCCCTGAGGTTCCATGAAGGGCACCATGAAAGCTTCTAAAAGAGGAAAACAACCAACGGTCCAACCTAGCTATGATATCTATGGACCTCAACCATGACCAGCACAGCACTATAACCTTAAGCAGACCACCATGGTACACACACCTCGGCAGTAACCAATGGGTCAGTAATTGGACTTAAGATCTGCTCGACAAGAGGAAAATCACATCTGCTACTTGAAACCCAACCCAGAATTGATTAAGAAATGTATCTTGGAGGAGAATTTACAAATATCACTTTACTAAACCAGCATAAATCCTAATTATATTTTAAATATTTGTGCCCTTATACTCACAAATAAGTGTAGCCCTTCCCTCTCATCGAGGAAAACCGCTGTTGCAACAGAGGAAGATCATTATAGAAAGCAACAGCTAACCACGATGGGGAGCGGTGGAGCCCAGCTCCAATAGATATACCCATAAAGGATCTCCTTACCTAAAGCTCAAGGAACACTGAGGGGGAAGGGGCAGGAAGACTAGGAGCCAGAGGACCAAGGAGTTTGCTCTGAGACTGTGGATCTTAGTAAATTCATAAATGACATGCACCCATGACTGAGTAAACATGGGCTGAGCAAGGACAGCAGCAGTGTCCTGCTAACGTGGACAGGGAGAAGAGCATGAGGCCTCAACCATATAAAGAACGACAGGCAAGTAAAGCACGCGGAGAGTGGGGGAAGAGCACCCCAATGGGTAATCCAATCCCAAATGGTAAGCCCTGAAATATACATGCAAGCAAGAGTATACAGACTGAACAGGTTCTACTGAGGGTGCTCACAGGGCCAGAGAATAAGTCACCTACAAAAGAGTATTAGAAGATGTGGCTCAGGGTATGGATTCTCAGACAGAGACATGTTTCTGGATCAACATTATTGGTCCAGTCTGTCATCAAATATATGTAATATATGAGATGCACATGTAATGTATGTAATCTATATAATCCTGGAATCCTTGAAGGGCAGAGTGCTTAACTCTGATGCAAGAAGTCAGAAAAATTCGAAGTGCAAAGAAAGGGACTTTAGACCCCTGCATTTGAACGTGGAGGGAGGAACCAAGATTCAAGGGGTAACAGCAGAAGACAGAAAGACAGGAAAAAACCATCCCCTAGAGCTACTTGTTTATCCCAATCAGACTTATGCCAGACTCTGACCCTACGGAACTGAAATACAGTAACACTGTGCTACGTTAACCAATAAAGTTGTGGTAATTTTTCAGAGCATTAATTGAAAACTGAAATACACCCTATCCTGAGTCCCTAAGCGTGTTACCAAAATGCCCGCTAGTGTATAGGAAGTCTCCAAAAAGCCCCAGTAAATGCTTCCTAGAACTCATCTGTCCTTCAGGAGCACAAGCTTAGATGATACAGATAATAAGTAGAGGCTGCATCTCACAAGGTTCCCAGACAGCCACCACACTCAGCGTAAGCTCTTCTGAGAAACACATGCAGGTGATGCCTGTGGTGGGAGTATATGGGAGCTCTGCTCCCGAGCATGCCTGACAGGCTGTGCCTCTGACTCACTATGGTAAAACTCTCCATGTTTAGCAACACATAATACATTCCCCCAAACCTACATCAATAATGATGCTGTAAGCTTATGTATTAACATTTCAACTACATAATTTTATTCATTATTTTCAAGCAAGTATTATATCATGTCTTGTTTATTCTAAATGCTGCAAAGTCATGTAACTTGTCATATATCATTTCAACACACAAAATAAATTACTTAACCCTACTTGGAAATGTCCTCTTACAAACATATTTTAATGAATAAAATCTGGAATAACAAAAAACCCAGGATAGCTAAAATTATCCTCAACAATAAAAGGACTTCAGGGGAAATCACTATCCCTGAACTCAAGCAGTATTACAGAGCAATAGTGATAAAAACTGAATGGTATTGGTACAGAGACAGACAGATAGACCAATGGAACAGAATTGAAGACCCAGAAATGAACCCACACACCTATGGGCACTTGATTTTTGACAAAGGAGCCAAAACCATCAAATGGAAAAAAGATAGCATTTTCAGCAAATGGTGCTGGTTCAACTGGAGGTCAGCATGTAGAAGAATGCAGATCGATCCATGCTTATCACCCTGCACAAAGCTTAAGTCCAAGTGGATCAAGGACCTCCACATCAAACCAGATATACTCAAACTAATAGAAGAAAAACTAGGGCAGCATCTCAAACACATGGGCACTGGAAAAAATTTCCTGAACAAGACACCAATGGCTTATGCTCTAAGATCAAGAATCGACAAATGGGATCTCATAAAACTGCAAAGCTTCTGTAAGGCAAAGGACACTGTGGTTAGGACAAAATGGCAACCAACAGATTGGGAAAAGATCTTTACCAATCCTACAACAGATAGAGGGCTTATATGCAAAATATACAAAGAACTCAAGAAGTTAGACTGCAGGGAGACAAATAACCCTATTAAAAAATGGGGTACAGAACTAAACAAAGAATTCTCAGTTGAGGAATATCGAATGGCTGAGAAACACCTAAAGAAATGTTCAACATCTTTAGTCATAAGGGAAATGCAAATCAAAACAACCCTGAGATTTCACCTCACACCAGTGAGAATGACTAAGATCAAAAACTCAGGTGACAGCAGATGCTGGCGAGGATGTGGAGAAAGAGGAACACTCCTCCATTGTTGGTGGGATTGCAGACTGGTACAACCATTCTGGAAATCAGTCTGGAGGTTCCTCAGAAAATTGGACATTGAACTGCCTGAGGATCCAGCTATACCTCTCTTGGGTATATACCCAAAAGATGCCCCAACATATATAAAAAAAAAAAAAAACATGCTCCACTATATTCATCGCAGCCTTATTTATAATAGCCAGAAGCTGGAAAGAACCCAGATGCCCTTCAACAGAGGAATGGATACAGAAAATGTGGTACATCTACACAATGGAATATTACTCAGCCATCAAAAACAATGACTTTATGAAATTCGTAGGCAAATGGTTGGAACTGGAAAATATCATCCTGAGTGAGGTAACCCAATCACAGAAAAACACACATGGTATGCACTCATTGATAAGTGGCTATTAGCCCAAATGCTTGAATTACCCTAGATGCCTAAAACAAACGAAACTCAAGACAGATGATCAAAATGTGAATGCTTCACTCCTTCTTTAAAAGGGGAACAAGAATACCCTTGACAGGGAAGAGAGAGGCAAAGATTAAAACGGACACAGAAGGAACACCCATTCAGAGCCTGCCCCACAGGTGGCCCATACATATACAGCCATCCAATTAGACAAGATAGATGAAGCAAAGAAGTACAGGCCGACAGGAGCCGGATGTAGATCGCTCCTGAGAGACACAGCCAGAATACAGCAAACACAGAGGCGAATGCCAGCAGCAAACCACTGAACTGAGAATAGGACCCCCGTTGAAGGAATCAGAGAAAGAACTGGAAGAGCTTGAAGGGGCTCAAGACCCCTTATGAACAACAATGCCAAGCAACCAGAGCTTCCAGGGACTAAGCCACTACCTAAAGACTATACACGGACTGACCTTGGACTCTGACCTCATAGGTAGCAATGAATATCCTAGTAAGAGCACCAGTGGAAGGGGAAGCCCTGGGTCCTGCTAAGACTGAACCCCCAGTGAACTAGATTGTTGGGGGGAGGGCGGCAATGGGGGGAAGATGGGGAGGGGAACACCGATAAGAAAGGGGAGGGGGGAGGGGGATGTTTGCCCGGAAACCGGGAAAGGGAATAACACTCGAAATGTATATAAGAAATACTCAATTTAATAAAATATATATATATATATGTATATATATATATACATCTTCTCGTATGTGTACATATACACACAGTCAAAGGCAGCTAAGGAAGAGACAAACACTCAAATTATTTGCAGTATATTAAGTATTATTAAGTGTATCTTGACCACTAAGTATTTATAACAAACCAATCCTTTTCTAAATGTAATTCTCCACCTTCTTTACCATAGTATAGCCCTTTCCCTGCCTCCATCATAGCATTTCTATGTTCTAATAACACATTTATTAATTTAGATGATTATTTGTTATTGGCTTTCCCACTAGTGTGCCAGCATGGAAATGACAAGGCCCATGAATATCTGGTTCATATTAATAATCCCAAGGGAATACAACACAGTTCTAAGTCTCAAGTATGGGCTCAGCAAATATTTGTCAGCTGAGTGAACTCACACAGTTCTCTGTAAAATGTCCGTGGCTATAGCCCCATGTCTGAGCTAATACTTAGTGCAAAAAGCAAATGGCATCTCTTGCATTTTTGGATCCAGCATATGCAGTGAAGCAACTGTCAAAATGGTCAGGAAATTTTTTCTCAAAATCTTTCCAGAAAACTGTAAGGTGGTATGTATGAACAAATGCGTTATTTTAACATCTCAAAAATAAATGCCTCATGTTATTCCCAAAGTGAATGGGGATGAATAACTCGCAATAAAACTAATTTTATAATGCAGAGAATGGAAGGAAATATCTAAGCCACAATGTTAAAGACTCAATTTTCTATGATTTGAGAATAAGAAATTACAGATAATATCAGGGAAGGCATTCCTATGTGGAAGCTGATTCCTTCTCAGGAGGTCTTCCAGTTATTCTTGTGTGATTCCCTCTCTTCTGTCCTCTGAGAGTGTCTCTCCTAGAGTTCTCCTTCTATGACCATGCATTGAAATGCCTTGTGTACACCTTTCTTTGATTCTGAGCCTCTGCAGGATATAGCTCTGTGTATGCGTGTGTGTGTGTGTGTGTGTGTGTGTGTGTGTGTGTGTGTGTGTGATATAATGATCACAGGGCTTGAAAGACTAGATAATGGACTACAGTAATAGTGATAAGAAATTGTACCCATTGAACACATTTGCAATATTTTATTTAATTCTTAGGTTCTTGAGTGAAATTCAGTCTTTGTGCTCATGCATTCGTATTACAGAGAAAAAGTTCTGGTTCTGAGGACTAAGTAAGATTTGGAAGGAATGAAGGCTGTGTATTGAAAACAACAAGTACTAAGGTCAAGATGGGATGAAAACTGGGATGTTTGAGAGGAAACAGTAAAATGGGTAAGTACTGGGCACACTGGACAGAAGTTGGTGGACAACAGAGGACACAAGCCCTAGGGATAATGAGAAGTGTGGTGACAGGACAGTGTTGAGTCACTGCACATAGATGTAAGAAGTGCTGTGATAGGATAGAGTTGAGTCACTGTGTAGAGATATAAGAAGTGCTGTGATAGGACAATGGTGTTGAGCCACTGTGTGGACGTGTAAGAAGTTCTATGATAGGATGGGGTTGAGCCACTGTGTAGAGATATGAGTGAGGCAGAGACATATGAACTTATATTATTCTCAAGTACCAATATATTCCAGAAGGCTCTCTGACATTGTGTGAAAATAGATCAGTGTAGCCCAGGTATGCAACCTCTATGGACTTCATAATTATATTGAATGTTGGGTAGATGCTAATCGTTTTAGAACCTAGCTTAGGTTGTTGTTGGTGGTAGTGGTTAACATTAAAATAAACAGCACCTTCCAAAACCCCAAAAGATCAAGGCAGGTAATTAGCTTCTGATGGCATGTTTATCCAACACAGACTCCTAGAACTCTAACTGTGATTATGATCTTTTGAATAGAACAACTTTTGGATGCATTTACTGTCCAATTTTGTTATTAATTACAACAGTGTATCTTCAGTCTCCTTTTGTCTGTAGGCTTTTCTGTTTACACACACACACACACACACACACACACACACACACACACACACGAGCTAACAAACATGCCAAGGTGACAAATAGCATTTTCCACTTACTGGCATTTGACCTTAATCTTTAGAGTAACAATAACTAGAGAAAAAGAATCTGGTCAGAAACTCTCACATAAATTAAGAGTCAGCAATTTTATGTTTGGTGGTGTTGTGTGAAAAACATCGCTTTCTGTTTGTTTTGAAAGCCTACTAAGTCACTCTAAAGCTTCCCCATTAGTGTTACAGTGTCAAGAAATTAAAAAACCCAAATCATTACCTCCACCATAAGTCTTGACATGGACCTAGCACTACCTCACTCACATGGGCATACTGTTTTTTCAACTTAGAAACATTGCTAAATGCACTGTTGAGCCTATGAGGTTATCTATGCTTTTATCCTTCATAGACATAGGAAAGAGAATGACAATAACTAACTAGGAATTTCAGTAGAGCAACTAGGTCTCACTTATAATTAATAGACTTAATGTCTTCAGTGCTTTAAAGCTCAACTTAAATTTTCAAAGGTTCATCTTTGAAAAACACCAGTGAGGGGGAGGGGGGAGGGGGATGTTTGCCCGGAAACCGGGAAAGGGAATAACACTCGAAATGTATATAAGAAATACTCAAGTTAATAAAAAAAAAAAAAGTGAAAAAAAAAAAAAAAAGAAAAACACCAGTGAGAAACTTTAGCAGGTCAATGACTCCATATGGATCTGGAGGGATGGCTCAGTGTTTTAAGAGCACTTATTGCTCTTGCAGAAAACCTGAATTTGCTTCTCAGCACTGATATGGAGGTTCATACTTATCCATAACACTAGTTCCAGGCAATCCAATGCCTTCCATTGACCTCCACAGTGAACAGTGTGTACCCTGTGGATAGACATACATACAGACAAAACACTCATTCATACACACTGAAGAACATTTAAAATAGAAGTAGCAGCAGTATTAGTAGTAATTACCATTTTAAGGGCTCATTAAGTACCAAATATGATGCTGATTATTTTATAAATTGTTAAGTAATTAAATTAATATCGATATTTAATATGATAGATCAAATCATTATGTCCCATGTTTCAGATAAGAAAATTCAAGCTAAGCAAAGTTGTTCTAGGATGTCAGAAACATAGGTGTAGCACACTATTGAAAGAAGTAATGTCAAATAACAATGTGTGCTCTAGGACAGCAGTCTAGATCCCATGCATATTATAAGACAGAAGGCAAGGTATAACTAACTCTGCTCTCGATTTTCCAAATATTCTTAACTTGGTGATCTTTTCCAGTTGGCTCACACTCATGTTTACTATGCACCTTTTCCAGACAGAGCATTGTTTGATGCTTCCCTTTGAAGAACATACAGTTGGGGTTTTTATTGGTGTGTTTGTTTGTTTGCTTTTTTTTTAAGGGTGATAACATGTTTGACTTAACTTGAGAGCAAGGTCAGGTTGAGAAAATGGAAGAAACTATTACTCAGAAACAATATTTTAGTATATTAGTTATATGAGAAAAAGTGGAAGCATATGAGAATGAAATTTAGCAGGAGAAGTCCAAAGTTCAGGTTTTCACAGGCCAGGCAGTTCCGAATGATGATGAACTCAAGACTTAGTGATACTGGTAAATGTCCACAAAAAGAAGTTAAACACTGTGAGGCATGTTCCGAAGATGTCTTCCAATACTGATGGAAAAGTCATCTGAGAACATGATCATAAGAGAACTGTAAGCCTGAAACAGCAGGGAACTTAGCAAGATGCATTGGGAGGAAGATGCTACAACCTCAAGAAACAGGAGAAAGGATGATGGTTCTTCTGTCACCTTCATGAAGCCAGGATATAGCTGTAATTCCTAATTTCTGCCATCCCAACTATACCCATGGCTTGCTTCAATTCATTTAGTATAAACACTGCTTATGAGTCTTCAGAGTCCCTACAGTTTTGATATCCTGATATTTGATGCACTGTTCATCTTACCAAAATAAAGTATGTGGATGAAAATACCACAAAGCCTCAGCATATATGGTTATGGAATAATACCCTTAAGATGTTTTTTCAACATAAAAATTGTCCCAGGTGTCAGGCATTCCAACTGTTAATAAGAACGGCAATGTGGACTTCCTGAGAGAACACAGGCCTCTCCAGCAAGGGAAGCAGGTAGACTAACTGCAGACCTTCACCTCTCCCACTGCCTACAAATAAAATCCCCCAGTCTCTTCTCCAGCTCTGCAAAGATCACTTACTGTAGACTCCACCTGAATTGATCACTAGTGGATCCCACAGATCTACCTCTCGTAACCTCTCTCCCCTGACTATTACCTGAGCCCCTAGCTCCAGCAGGCAGTGCTTGGGGAGCCACAGGCCACACTGGGCAATTACAGATCTTCACCTATCCTTCTGTTCCTCCAAATCCATTTCCCAGTCTCATCCCCAGCTTTGCAGCACACTTTCTGCTGCAGCCTCTCCTCACTCTCTGCCCCCATGCCCAGCAGACTAACTAAAGAGAACCTGGTGGAGCGCCCTGCTTTCTTCTTTATCTATAAAGCCCCTCCACTATCCACAGTCCATCCCCATTCCTAAGTATCAGGACCCAATACCCAGAAATGCATTTTACTTGGAACCCTAGTGCCCATACCATTTGGTATCACAGAAGATTTTCCTACCAGACAACACACAATCATCACACTCTCATAAGAATTGGAAAGGAAACAGAACCCCAAGAGCAAAACACACATCCTATAATGACAAGACCTGATAACAGCATATAGAATTATAATCTTCCCAATCCCAGGACAATATGTCTCCACTGGAGCCCAACAACCCTTCCATAGCAATCCCTGAATATCCCAACATAGCTGAAGCATAAGAAAAAGACCTTCAAACAGCCCTCATTAATGTGATAGAGCTCCTTATAGGAAATGAATGAATGCCTTAAAGTAATCTATGAAAACAAAAACAATAGTGGAAGGAAGTGAATAAAACCATTCAAGACTCAAAGTAGGAAATAGATCAATACTGAAAATCTAAACTGAGGTAAATCTGGAAATGGAAAACTTAGAAACTCTAACAAGAACCACAGAGGCATGCTTTACCAACACAATACAAGAGATGGAAGACAGAAGGTCAGGCAGTAAAGACAAGATAGAAAAAAAAAAAAATAGATACTCCAGTCAAAGAAAATGTTAAATCTAAGAAAGTCCTAAAACAAAACATCCAGAAAATGTGGGTCACTATAAAAAGACCAAATCTAAGAATAATATGATTAGAGGTCAAAGGCACAGAAAATATTTTCAACAAAATCACAAGAGAAAATTATTCTAACCTAAAGAAGGAAATGTCTAGCAAAGTGTAAGAAGCACACAAAACACCAAATAGACTGGCTCAGAAAGCCAAGTCTCATTTGCACAAAATAATCAGAACATTAAAAGTATAAAACAAAGAAAAATATATTAAAAATTTCAAGAAATAAACACCAAGTAACCAATGGAAGCAGACCAACTTGAATTGTACCTGACTTCTCAATAAAGACACTAAAAGCCATAAAGGCCTGGAAAGATGTGCTGCAGACTCTAAGGGACAACAAATGCCAGCCAAGACAACTATATACACAAAGCTTTCAATTACCATAGATAGATAAAATAATACAATCCATGATAAAAACAAAATCTAAGCAATATTTAGCTACAAATACAGCCCTACAGAAAATGCTAGAAGACAAACTCTGACCTAAAGAACTTATAACTACATCAAGAAATCACAGAGAATAAATAATCTCAGACTAGAAAAATCAAAAGACTGAAAGTACATACACTCTACCACAACCAACACTACATCACCACCACCACCACTACAAACAATAACAGCAGCAGCAGCAGCAGCAGCAGCAGCAGCAGCAGCAGCAGCAGCAGCAGCAAAATAGCCAGAATCAACAATCATTGGTCACTGATATCTTTCAACATCAGAGATCTAAACTCACAATTTCAAAAGACACATTTTAACAGAATGAATGCAAAAATAGGATTCATCTTTCTACTTCATCCAAGAAACACACCTTAATATCAAGGATAGACATCACCTCAGAGTAAAAGAATTGGAAAAACATGTTTAAGCAAATAGACCTAGGAAACAAGGTGGTGTAGCCATTTTGATGTCTGACAATATAGACTTCAATACAAAATTAATCAGAAAAGACAGCAAAGAACATTACATACTCATCAAAAGAAAAATACAACAGGAGGACATTTCAATTCTTAACTTGTATATTCCCAAAATAAGAGCACTCAAATTTGTAAAAGAATAATTTTAGAGGTTAAATTACATATTAACTCTCACAAACTGGTGATGGAAGACTTAAATACCCACACTCTCCAAAATAAACAGGTTATCCAGGCAAAAACTAAACAGAGACATACTGGAGATAAATGAAGTCATATAGCAAGGGGATCTAACAGGAATTTACAAAGCATTTTATCCAAACAAAAAAGAATATACTTTTCTTCTCAGCACTTCATGGAGCTTGTTACAAAATTGACCACAAACTTATACACAAAGTAAGTCTCAACAGATACAAAAAGAAAAAAAATTCAAAATAACATCCTGTATCCTTTCTGACCACCACAGATTAAAGCTTGATATCAACAACAAGAAAAACAACTGAAAAGCTCATGCAAATGGAACAATTCTTTATTGACTGAAAAAATGGGTCAAGAAAGAAATTAAAAATTTTTATATTGAATAAAAATGAATCCATAATATACTCAAACTTATGTAAACAATAAACGCTGTTCTAGGAACAAGTTTATAGAAATAAGTACCCATGGAAAGAAATAAATGAAGAAAGAAAGAAAGAAAGAAAGAAAGAAAGAAAGAAAGAAAGAAAGAAAGAAAGAAAAGAAGGAATACAGGAAAGAAGGAAGGAAAGTAGGAAGAAAGAAGAGATCTCCTACTAGCAATTTAATAGCACACCTGAAAGCTTTACAACAAAAAGGAAGAAATCATACCCAAACAGAGTAGACAGCAAAAAATGATTGAACTCAGTGCTAAAACCAAAAAAATAGAAACAACAAAAACAAAACAATACACAGAATCAATGAAACAAAGAATTGGCTCTTGGGGAGAAAAATCAGTAGAATTGTCAAACCCTCGTTGACATAAACTAAAAAGCAAAGAGAATACACAAATTAACAGAATTTAGAAATGAAAGGGGGGACATAACAACAAATACCAAGAAGATCCAAAGAGTCATAAGGACATACTTTAAAACCTGGACACTACCCAATTGAAAATCTAAAAGAAATGGATCAAAATACATACAACTTATCAAAGTTAAATCAAGATCAAATATGCAATTTAAAAAGACCTATTACCCTGAGTGAACTAAAAGCAGTCATTAAAAGTCTCCACACACATACACCCAAAAAAGAGAGAAGAAGGAAGGGAGAGTCAGGGGAGAGAGGGAGGGAGAAAGGGAGAGAAGGGAAGAGAGAGGGGGAGGGAAAGAGACGGGGGGCGCGAGCTCAGGGCCAGATGGTTTAAGCACAGAATTCTACCAGACTTTAAAATTCTACCAGTTAATGCCAATACTCCTCAAATTATTTCATGAAACAGAAACAGAAGGAACACTGCCCAATTCATTTTACAAGGCTATAATTACCCTGATATCCAAACAACATAAAGACCCACCCAAAAGAATTGCAGACAATTTTCTTTATGAAGATAAGCACAAAAATACTCAATGATATATTTGTAAACTGAATCCAAGAGCACACCAAAAAGATTATCCACCATGATCAAGTAAACTTTATCCGACAGAGACAGGGATGATTCAACACATGTAAATAAATAAATGTAATTCACCATACAAACTGGAAGAAAAAATAATCATCTTATTAGCTGCAAAAAAGGCCTTTGACAAAATTCAACACCCCTTCATGATAAAAGTACAAAGGATACAAGAGCATACCTCACCATGATAAAGAGAATTTATGGTAAGCCCATAACCAAAATCAACTTAAATGGAGAGAAACTCAAAGTAATTCCACTAAAATTAAGAATAAGGCAAGGTTGTCCACTCTCTCCATACCTATTCAGTATAGTCTTTGAGTAATAAAACAACTGAAGATCAAGGGAATACAAATTAGAAAGGAAAAATCCCAAAGTATATTTGCAAAAGATACCATAAGTGTAAATAAGTGACCGGAAAAATTCCACCAGTAAACTCTTGACAGTTGACAAAAACTTTCAGCAAAATGTCTGGATATAAAATGAACTCAGGAAAATCAGTAGCTCTCTTGTATACAAATGACAAATGGTCTGGGAAAGGAACATTTCTCACCACAACCTCCAATAATATAAAATATCATGGGATATTGCTAACCAAGCAAGTTAAATATTTTGTGATAAAAACTTCAAGTCATTGAAGAAAGAAACTGAAGAAATGAGAAGATGAAAAGATTTCCCCATGCTCATGGATCAGTAGGATTAACATGGCAAAAGTGGCCATGCTACCAAACTCAATCTGCAGATTCAACATAATCCCCATCAAAATTTCAACACAGTTCTTCACAGATTTTGAAAAGAAAGTCTTCAGGTTCATATGTAAACACACACACACACACACACACACACACACACACACACACACACAGAGAGAGAGACACAAACAAACATAGGATAGCTAAAACAATCTTGAATAATAAAAAAAATTGCTGGATGTACCACTATTCCCAATTTCAAGTAAAACTAGAAAGCTATAGTAATAAAAGAGTATATATTGACAAAAAACAGTATTGTACTGGCACAAAAACAAATTGATCAATGAAAACTAATATAAGACATAAATCCACACAACTAAAAACACACTACTTTTGATAATGAGGTCGAAAACACATGCTGGGGAAAAAAGACAGCATCTTCAACAAATGTTGCTGGTTAAACTGGATGTCTGCATGTAGAACACAGCAAGAAGATCCATACGTATCAACCTGAAAAATCAGGATCAAATGGATTAAAGGCTTCAAACTAAAACCAAATACAATGAACCTGTTACAGGAGAAAATGGTGAATAGCCTTGAATGTACTGGCACCAAAAAAAAAAAGACTTCTGGACAGAACGACATTAGCACAGGCACTGTGGGCAACCATTAATAAACAGGACTTCTTGTTTTTGTTCTATTTGGCTGCTATCTCTTGGAGGCCTGTAATTTTCTGAAGAAGAAATGGAGGGGAAGTAGATGTAGGTGAGTGAAAAAGTTGGGGGGGGGAGCTGTCAGGAGTAGAAGGTATGAATTGAAACCTGTGGTTAGGATGTATTGTATGAGAGATAGATAGATAGATAGATAGATAGATAGATAGATAGATAGATAGATAGATAGATAGATAGATAGATAATTATTACAGGACATTGAAAGAATAAATGTAGGTTATGAATAAAAATAATAAAATAAATGAAATCTCATGAGGCTGAGACACCTCGGCATGGCAAAGGTCAGCATCATTCAGACAGCAGCAGCCTACAGAATGGGAAATATATATATTTTTATAAGTATACATTCAAGAGAGGGATACTATTCAAAATATATAAGGAACTCAAGAAACTAGGTATCAAGGGAAAAAAACAATTCAAAAAATGGGTTACAAATTGAAAAAGAAAATTCTCAATAGAGGAAACTTCAAAGGCCGAGATGCACTTAAAGAAATATTCAGCATCCCCAGCCATCAGCAAAGTGCAACTGCTTTGAGATTTCATTTTACATCTGTCAGAATTGCAAAGAGTGAAAAACCTAGTGACATCTCAGGCTGTTGAAGATGCTGAGTGAGAGGAATATTTGTATATTGTTGATGGGAGTGCAAACATGTGGAGTCACTATAGAAATCAATGTAGCAGTTCTTCGGGACTATAGAAATTGATCTACTTCAAGATCCACTTGGGCTATAGCACTCTTGGGTATATATCCAAAGAGTGGTTCATCCTACCACAAAGACCCTTGCCCAACCATTTTCATTGCTGCTCTATTCATAGCAACCCAAAATTGGAAATGACCCGGATATCCCTCAAAAAATAATGGACAAAGAACATTTGGTACATTTACACAATTACTCAACCATTAAAAAAATTATATCATGAAATCTGTAGGCAAATGGATGAAACTAAAAAAACATATCATCCTGAGTACAGTATTCCAGACACAGAAAGACAAATACGGTGTGTATTCACTTCTATGTGGATGTTAGCTGTTAAGTCAATGAGAATCAAGCTACATTTCATAGGCAAACAAAGGGTAGTAAGGGACTAGAGGATACAGATAGCTCTCATTAGGAAAGGGAAACAGAACAATTATTAGTGGGTTGAAGGTAGGGCTGTAATGGGAGGATCAAGTGTCAAGTGGAGAAGAAAAGAAGCTGATGAGAGGGAATATAGGGAGAAACAGATAAAATTAATGGGTATTTGAGGGGTAGAATGGAAGCCTAATACAGTAGTACTGTGTGTGTGTGTGTGTGTGTGTGTGTGTGTGTGTGTGTGTGTGTGTGTGATCTAGATCACAAAATAACCACCAAATAACAGGGGAGACAAGAGTCCCAACTAGCCATCTCTTGTCACCTTGTCACCAAATGAAACTTTCAGTACCAGGAATAGGTTACATTTCATTGAACTGTTAGCCAAAGGGGCCCCGTGGGAATTAACAACCAATCCAGGCTACTGCCAATACTATAGTTTGTTCCCCCAAATTGACTACAAGACTGCTTTGTATAATACATATACAAGTCATCAGAAATAGAGATGTCAAACTGGTGACCAGGGCCTTCACCCCTAACTTCCACTGTCTTTGGTAGTAGAATTTACTCTGCATGCTACTAAAATAGACATGTAAACATCAAGCCAGCCACAGCCCCTTTGATCTCCATGGTATACTGCCTGAAAGATAGGATAAGGCAATGGTGGCACAAAGCTTATTGGCATAACCAACCAATGTCTGATTTGACTTAAGGCCCAATCAAGGAAAAGAAAGCCATATCCAACATTACTTGAGTAGCTAAGAACCTGAGATTAGATAACCTAGGCACCGAGGGTAAACCAAGCAGTACCGCTCTCAAAACTGAACAAAAAAGATGTAGTGATAAAATGATCCCTAATGATATTTACCTCAGTTATTCTAATACATCAGTGCCTTGTTCAGCCATTATCAGAGAAGCTTTCTCCTGCAGCAGATGAGACCCACAGTTAGACATTATGCAGAAAGAGAGAGAGGTGACCTTGAAACACTCAGCCCTAAATGAGATGTCTTCAACAAATCTGTCCCCTCAGAGCTCCAGGAGCTCCTCAGAAGTAGAGACAGAAAGGGCATAAGAGCCAGAGGCGATGGAGGACACCAAGAAAGCAAGACTCTCTAAATCAACATGAGCAAAGCTCATATGAACTCACAGAGACTGAAGCGGCAATGCTCAGAGACTACAAAGTTCTGCACCAGATCTTCTGCGTATAAATTAGTGATTTTGTGGGACCCCTGAGTGTGCAAACAACTGGTGTCTGATTCTTGTGCCTTCTCTTGGGCTCTTTTTCCTTCTGTTAGTTTGTCTTATCCAAACTCTAAAGTGGAAACTTAAGGGTTCTATGGGAAGTCAGTTGGATGATGTTTTGCTGGGGCAGACATGTGAAAGAATGTTTTATTAAAGTGGACGCAGATGTGAAAGGCTAAGGCAGACTCGTGAAAGAATGTTTTGCTGAAGCAGACACAGGAGAAAGGGTGTTCTGCTAAAACAAGCCTGTGAAAGGACATGTGACAAAGGATTCTTTGCTAGCAACATGCATGTATTGGTGTGCCTTACATTGCAGAGTTGAGCTCCATTTGTTGGGATTCCATAGACGCAGGCTGATTACATGCACATGCCGAGGCAAGGTACAGGGAGGACATTTGAAGAGGCCCCAAAACATATATAGCAGGGGATTGCCTGGCCTGGCCTCAGTGGGAGAAGATGTGCCAAATCCTGGTGAGCCTTGGAGCCCCTGGAACGGGGAGGCTTGTGAGGGAAAGGCACCCTTTTGTAGAAAATGAGGAGGAATGGGATGAGGAACTGTGGGGGTGGGGACTGAAAGAGGGACAATGGCTAGAATGTAAACAAATAAACAAGGACAATTTAGATGTGGGCCTTATAGTTTCATTCACCAAAATGTGTCAGAAGGGCAAAATTCCCCTCCGTCAAGCAAAGAGGAAAGAATGCAGATGAGGCAGAGACAAGGCTACTGGATTTTTACTCAGATTAATGGGGTTTCTTTGCTTGGCCATATTCAGAATAAGCTCCTTTAACCCTGTGAACTTCACCTGGGCAGTGCATTCGTTTTTTTTTAATGGAAATCAACTGTCCAACTGTATTTACATTACGATAATAACCCGACAAACTTGCTTAATATCAGAAGGCTTACTGGAACAGATGAATAGTTTCAGCATGATATCCAGGGGACAGAAATTCAATTAAAACCTGCAAGGAGTGTGGAGAGGGGTGGTTATTGCTCAGCCCATACCACGGGGCCTTTCGCTGAAGCACGGCTATTAGCCGAACTGGTTGAGAAATCCTGTTTTCCTTTATGGCAATCTGTTAGCTTGTATAAAGTTAAATTAATAAAAGCACCAAGCTGCCTCTGTGGTGAGAGAGCAGAAGGGGGCCAAAGGCTAGTTGCATATTTCATAATTATGGATTATGTGCATTATGCCAAGCAAATTAAAGATATGCCACAATTACAATAAAAATGAGAGACTGCACATCTCCAAGCAGTGATTGTGTGACTATAGCATTTGAAGGAGCTCGTGGTGCTCTACCTACCAAAGGCAATTGTTCCCCCCATAAAAAAGAGGGAGGAAATTACCTGCCACGCACACATTCCTTCGGTAGGTAGAACAGCACTTGCGAAGACAGTTGTCTGAGAGCTAAATTGAGCTCTTGACTGCCAGTGCTGTGCTCAGAATGGACTCCAGAGCTCAAGAGCTGCTCCACATCCCAAGGCGAGTGCTTCAGAGCACAGAGGCTGCCCAGTCCACTCAGGAATGAAAGGGTTCCAACCAGGGGAATCTCAATCAGCCCTCTAAGGGACCAAGGGTTTTACCCGACCCACTGATGCAAAGGAAAGCAAATCCTCAGTGAGGAAATCTGCAGTCTGCCCTTCCCCCTGCCTTCTGCACTGGGAGCCATTGCTGTGGTTTTCTGATAGCTTTTGCAGACAAGAAACAAAAGTCCTTTGTGTGAAAATGGCTGGCACTTTGGCATGCCCTGCTCTGTGCTGTAGAACAGGGCTGACCTTTTTTTTTTATCTTTCCTAGTCCTTTCTTAACACATTTGTTATAAACAAGTACCTCTGTGTGTGTGTGTGTGTGTGTGTGTGTGTGTGTGTGTGTGTGTGTGTGTCTGTCTGTCTGTCGCTGTCTCTCTCTGTCAATGTCTCTCTGTCTCTGTTGCTCTCTGGGGAAGGGGAGCGTACCCACACGCACGCACACGGCTATAAATCATGTTCTGCAAATGGAATATCAGTCCTTCCAGCCATAAGCTTTCGGCCATAGCAAATGATGATGCTTTCAGCACATAAGACAATTTCCCTTCTGCCAAATTTCCAGCATATTGTACTTTTCCGAAAACAAACTTTCCAACCCATATTGTTTGTAGCGGTGCGTAGGCGTGGGCATGTGCGTGCACATTTGGGCAAGCACACATACGTGAGGAACCGAAGCCAGAGAGAAGCTCATCCGAAGCCAGAGACACCTTATGTCTCCCTTTCTCTTCCTGTTGCTGTGAGAATACAGTCTGACAAAGCCAACTTCAAGATGAAGGGGTCCATTCTGGCTCACGGGTTATGAGTTCAGCCCATCATGGGAGAGAAGGTAAGGTGCTGGGACCCAGAAGCAGCTGGCCACATCAAGAAGCGGAGAGCTATGCATACACTCTACTCTCGGCTCCCTCTCTCCATCCTTGTAATCTAGGATTCCCTCCGGGCTGGATGATGGCATAAACAGTGGGCAGGACCGCTCACCCATATTAATGTAATGAAGATAACCCCCCCACATCCCCAGGTATATCCAGAGGTTATCTCCTGGGTGATTGATTCTAGACTCTTCTGACAGATAATACTAACCATCATAGCCTGAAAGAGGGCATGGGTGAAAGACTCCTTCCTTCCCTCTTATCTCCATCCTCTATCTTAGGGTTTCCTACATTATGACCATGGAATAAATGCCTCAAATCTCTTAAGATATTTGCAGAGAGGGGGGAAGAGGAGCAGAAAGAGGAAAAAGGAGGAGGTGGGGGGGCAGATGGTATGACATCCTGTTCTCAACTTCCAGAACCAGCGTCCTGGGGATTTGAAGGATGGGACTCAGCCATCCACTGAAGTCGGGCAATCCTGATGCACATTCAAACTGATGGGAAACCCTCTTATTTCCTCCCCTTCCCCCAAAGATTCCAGCAAACAGATTCTCAGGGGCGCCTCACTGGGAGAGTCCCTCCAGCTCTGACAATGAGCCAAGCACCCCTACCCCAAGGAAGAACAAGAGCCAAACAGTCAGGGGTCACAGGAGAGATGGTAATGGTATCTTTGTTGATAAATGTAGAGATCTTTAGAAGGTTCTGGATCTAATCCCCCACAGATACCAAGGGACAACCATTATAAGCTTCATGAGAGAGGTACAACTACACTAATATTATTCTCTTGTGCATAGAGTTTCGGAATACGATTGGTTGACAGGCTGTAAGTTTGTGTGCCTCATCCAGTCAAGCTGATGAGTGTTGAGTTATATTCAGCACCCATGGGCATAGCAAGAAAAGGAAATAGAGAAGTACCACCTCTCCTAAAGTGTAACTATGTTCCACTCTGGACTCTAAGAAGTTGCAAAGGGGTAAAAACGCATGCACTCTCAGTGGCATTCAAGAGGGCTAAACAAGTACAGCCCCCCCATCCCAAGCCTGTGTATCACTTTGAGACCTCCCTTCTTTCACCTCAGCAGCTTTCCAGAATGGGTGGAGTCGCTATCTTTCTGAAAGGTGTCTCTCTCTGTCAGGCATTCCTCAGTCTCAGTTCGCAAATATGAAAAGGAATTCCAGCAAGGCACCTCAAACAAAAACAGATCAAGGGTTCACAACCAATTACCAAAGCATAACCTCACTCAGATGGGCATGCTAAGAATAATTACTCTCCATAAGAAACATGTCTGGGGTGGACGAATTGCAGAAGGCTACATAATTAAATACAGCTGCCAATTCTCATTTGTCTTTCTGGCAATCTGCATCTGAGGGTCCACCTGGATTGCCAAAGACCCAGAGCTGGTACACACCGTGGAGCTGAGAGCCAGGGACTCACAATTTCTAAAGGATCAGAATCCCAGCTAAGATACTGCACCCCTGCAGAGTCCTGACGATTAACGTTGGTTTGCTGTGAGTTTCGTCTGTCCAGAGGCTTTCTGCATCCACATGTAGAAAATTCCCCTTTTCCTGACCTACGAAACCAAACCCTACATATCCTGTAAGATTTAATTCACAGTGAAGTCCTCAATGAAGCCTCTACTGTGCCTTGATTTGCTCATCAGCAAAGGAGACATCATCAGGTAGCTGGGTTTATGTATTATCAAGTTAATTCATGCGCAATCTTCTGCAAATGACCCATAGTGACCTCTCAAGAGATACGAATTATTACTCTGTCTTCTGACTGCCTGAACTCTGACTCGCTTGCTTTCTCTGTACTTGGTCATATATTCAGCCATACTGGGGCTCCTGGTCCCCATGAACATGGAATGTGGTCTTTTCAGTGTGCTTTTTGTTCCCTTCCCATCTTAGGTTGTCTTGCTCTCTAGGCTTCTCTGGGGTGATGACTTTACATCTTGGGCTGTTGTAGACACTAGTAGACAAGATGTAGGATACCTCAGAAGTGGTCATTGCATGATTTCTTCCAAGAACACTGATGTAAAGAGAAGAGGGGGAGGACAGATGTGGGATAGGCTCAGCTCCTCAGAAGCTATGTGAGCACAGGGTTATGGGGTCACTTTTCATGCAGAAGTAGTCACCATAGCAGCATTTCCTTTGCTGGAATGTGCATGCTTTTTATTCTCTGTGCTCTTCTGATCCCAATGGGGTCTATGCTCCTACCAGTGTTTCCTTAGTTCTTTGCAGTCTACAGGTTCAAGACAGCCTGAACCCTTACTTTCCCAACCTGATCTCAAAATTAGCTCTTATAACTTCTCATTGCAAGGTGCCAAGAAATGATAGTAGTTTGGGATATTTTTGTTTGAGATAGATAATGGATATGTGTTAGGGTTTGATGTATATAGTATATGAGAGATAGAGATAGATAGATGATAGATAGATAGATAGATAGATAGATAGATAGATAGATAGATAGATAGATAGATACTTAGATAGGGTTTTTCTGCTGTGAAAAGACACCATGACAAAAGCAACTCTTATAAGGGACATTTAATTGGGTCTGGCTTAAAGGATCAGAGAGGTTCAGTCCATTATCATCAAGGCAGAACATCGCAGCATCCAGGCAGGAGGATTTTCATCTGATGACTGCTATGACTTCCAGGCAGCTAGGTGAGGGTATTAAACCCATGTCTATAGTGACACACCTACTCTAACAAGGTCACATCTCCTACTAGTGCCACTCCCTGGGCCAAGCATATACAAACCATCACAGATAGATAGATAGATAGATAGATAGATAGATAGATAGATAGATAGATAGATACATACATACATACATACATATGTAGATAGACAGAGAATGACCACATGCAGTAGCATGCACAGAGGGTAACTTTGACTCTGTTCTCTCTTTCTACCTTTATGTAGGATGTAAGGATCAAATTTAGGTCTTGAGGATTGCATTGTGAGACAGTGGGTGCCTTCACCTACTGAGTCATTTCTACAGTCCTAAACAATAGTCTTTAACAAAAGCAAGCCAGGTGGTGGTAATGGAAGCCCTTAATTCCAGCACTCAGGAAGCAGATCTCTGATTTTAAGGCCACCCTGCTTTACAGAGTGTGTTCTGGAACAATGAGGATTCAACAGGAAAACTCTGTCTCAAGAAGAAAAAGAAGAAAGAGGAGGAAGAGGAGGAGGAGGAGGAGGAGGAGGAGTTGGAGAACAGCAACAACAAAAAAGCCCACTGATGATAATAAAGCCATGTGAATTTCATGAAGGCCTGGCAAAGATAATAGCACAAGACAGAACCAATAACTATTGGTGGAATAAAGTCAACTATTCATGTATGTGACTATACTGCCACTCTCTTCAGATACATTGGATCCCATTACAGATGGTTGTGAGCCACCATGTGGTTGCTGGGAATTGAACTCAGGACCTCTGGAAGAGCAGTCAGTGTGCTTAGCTGCTGAGCCAAAGTCAAGTATTCATAAATGAGTGATTCCATACCCATTGCCACATGCCTAAGACAGTTCAGTGTCTCTTTTCTAATGGATTTGTCAGGAAGTGCAGTACCAATGTTTATGAACAGGAATGGAGATGTAAATATTATTTAAAATGTGTGGTTTTTATATTTGTATCCATGTGGTAACACATCAAAATGTTTATCTTCACATTTGACTGCTAAGACCCATGTATTAATTTTCTGAGAAAACAGGGTGATGATATTATAGCATTGGAGAGCATTTCTAGAACTCTTCCCATGCAGGAGAGAATAATGCAAAATCTCACTACCTATAATTCCTTTCCTCCTTACAATAACTCTGTGTGGTTGATATTACCATTATGCTCATGAAGATGAGAACAGCAGAGTACAATGATGTAGACTACTTAAGACAGCTAACAGAAGAAGCCAGTGAGAGAAGGCAAGCAGTAAACACCAAACAGTAGACAGCAATATGCATCCTCTTGTTCCTGCTGAGTCATAGTTTCTTTTTCTTTTAATTTTATTTTTCTTGTGTAGTTTATGTATTTACATTTTCCCCCCTCTTATAACCCTTCCCCCTGCTTCTATGAGGATGCTCCCAATCCCACCCACCCACCTACTCTAACCGCAATACCCTAGCATACCCTACATTGAGGAAATGAGCCTTCACAGGACCAAGCGTTTTTCCTCCTATTGATGCTGGACAATGCCATCCTCTGCTACATATGTGCTGGAGTCATGGGTCTCTCCATGTGTACTCATTTGTTGGTGGTGTAGTCCCCAGGAGCTCTGGTGGGGTCTGGTTGGTTGATATTGTTGTTCTTTTTATGGTGTTGCAAACCCCTTGAGCTCCTTCAGTCTTTTCTCTAACTCCTCCATTGGAATCCCTTTGTTCAGTCCAATGGTTAGGTGCAACCATCCTCATCTATATCAGTAGGGCTCTGGCAGAGCCTCTCAGGAGACATCCCAATTTCAAACATTTAACGTAGCACACTTTCTTTTCTAAATTGTTTTATTTGTTTACATTCCAAATGTTGCCCACTTTCCCAGTCCCCCATCCAAGAGTTTTTCACATCATCTGCCCTTTGCCTCTGAGAGGATATGACCCCACCCACCCCACCCCACCACTTACCTACCTACCCTACCTCATCCCTCTACGCATCCCCCTCCCCTGAGGCATCAAATCTCTACAGGATTAGGTAGATCCTCTTCCACCAAGGCCAGATGAGGCAGTCTTTTGCTACATATGTGCCAGGAGCCATGAACTAGCCCATGTATGTTCTTTGGTTGAGAACTTAGTCTCTGGGTACAGAGGTCCAGGTGTCTTCCAGGGGTCCAGGTTAGTTGACTATTGATCTCCCTGTATGGTTGCAACACAGTTCAGCCCCTTCAATAACTCTTCCATAGAGGTCACCAACCTCAGTCCAATAGTTGGCACACTTTCAACATGGTGCATAGTATGGTCTGCCTCTGCTTTGAGAAGAAACACTTGGTGGCAGGGACTAGAGGAGTCTCTCTGAAAGATGCATGGTGGTTGACTTTATGAACCAACCTATGAGACAGGACATATGTGATCACCCATCTGGATCATTTTATAGACTTGAGCTACAGTTCATCTGGAGCTTCTCAGCTTCCGGTCACCTATGGTAATCGCTTATGAGATATTGCTACAGTTTGGATGTTGACGATCCCCCAAAGCCACCATAGTAAATGTGATACACTACAGAGATATGGTAGAACTTTTAAAAGTTGGGGCCAAGGGAGCTATCCTTAGGTCACTGTGGGACATGCCCTTGAGGAGGATTTGAGCCCTTGCCACTCTCAACTCCCACTTTCTGGCCATGAAGAAAGTATTCTTCTCCATAGTGCATTCCTACCATGATGCCCCTCCACATGTTCAAAAGGGATGGGACCATGAACATGGGATAGTAACTCCAAATCTCTGAGCCAAAATAACCCTCTTCTGTTTATAGGTTGGTAATCTTAGATATTTCACTAATGTAACCAAAAGATGGCTAACACATTATAGGTAGACATATGTGTGTATGTGTGTCTCATGTGTGCCTAAGTACAGCTGAATTTAAAAATGAGTTTACAAATCTTCATGACAAGTTTTCTAATTGGATCCTGAGTTTCTGGAATTAACACTCTATGTAGT
Organism: Rattus norvegicus; assembly: GCF_021556685.1. Classification (NCBI taxonomy): domain Eukaryota; kingdom Metazoa; phylum Chordata; class Mammalia; order Rodentia; family Muridae; genus Rattus; species Rattus norvegicus. Next base: position 260,657,754 of record NC_141534.1, on the reverse strand, counting down.
CACATTTAAAGATGCTAATGACTGTTTCCAGTCATGAAGAGAACAAGGTTAGTCTGTGACATGAATTGAGGACAGTGTCACACAATTTTTCCCCTGCATTGAATAGGCCTAATCTATCACTTGTACTAATCAAGGACCTTCGAGATGCTTATGAATACCTTGGAAAAACCAATGGACATGATAAGCTTAGTCAGTTGTTCCCAATGTCCTTGGGTAAGGCAATAAAAGGAAGGGTTAAGAAACTTGAGTATCCAACTCAAGTGGAACTTAACCTGAAAGGGTCTATGTGTGAAATGAAAGTAAGTTTTATATTCTGAAGCCGTAGGATTGATCTTGACGAAAGTTCCATGCAGAATCCTATCTTATGGCGATCAGGATTTTCATTATGAAACAAACCCAGGAAGAAATACTGGGCTGCTTAGATTGGGTCCAGACTGGAAGCTATGATTATGGAGTAGCTTTATTTAGAGGTGCTCTCTCCGGCATTGAAGATGTAAGAATCACTGGACTATATAGATTACCAGAGGTGGACAGTGCTCGCCCAGGGAGGTCCTCCTCCTGCACAGCGTATTAGAGGAAGCAACACATCAAGTTGCTCAGGAGTTAGAATTGTTGCTGGAAGTTTGAGTGATTTGCAAAGTGTCGTTTTGCACTAATATGGCAAAAATCATTTACATCAGTAGTATCCTGTACTACTCGTGTATTTATAGCCATCTACATGTTATTCATAGACATTTAAGAAGGCCGCCATAGCTGTCTCCCTCTGTCAAAAAACAGACCTCTACAGTGTCCCACCATCAGAGTAAAGAACCACCTGACTGTGCCACAAGGATACCTGGTAACCCAAGCACAACTCTGTGTGAGAATATGAAGAAATAATGGAGGCCCCTCTGTCTCAGAAGCACACAGAGTCAAATTCCTGTGTGATAATGAATGCAGAAAGGCTCAGGGTTGTAAAACAAGATGAACACCACCCCTCATTAGTGCTGCATTTGATGGCTGTGTAAAAGGAAGAAAATGATCCACTTAAAAGGGGTCTTTAACATTGATGGGTCAATTTTGGCAATTAGAGGATTTACGCAGATATCTTTGTACCACATCGAAATGAGCCACAGCAAACAATCTTCACTTGTTCAGTTGATGACCAAGCGGCTCTTTGAAGGAATTCCTCCTCATTATCTCTGAGGCCTTGGCTTAAATGTCACCTTCTAGTCAGGGATAGGACGAGCAGGAGAAAGTGAGCAGGGCATCTAGGATGCAAATTTTAAGGAGGTGCTTACAGGACCTTAAGAGTAAAAGCGTCCTCAATATTATGAACTGTATCTCACTTGCCTCACTGTAGACCCAGATCTGCCTCCAGTGAGATACTTCCTGGCTACTTTAATAAAAGTGCCCTCCTCCCACCTTCTGTCTCCTTTCTCCCATCTACACATAGCCCCTGCCACACCACCATGCACCACTCAACACTTTGGGCTATTACCAGGTTTACTGTACACTTATCTTTTGTCCTCTTCCTTTGCAGATCTATTCATTGCATAAGACTATAGACACCATCTACCTTGGGATGGGGAAAACCTGCTATAAAAAGGAAATTCAGTGGCTCTAGACCACCCCCAAAAGAGACTGGAAGGTATTCACCCTTCCTGCTCATATTAACGTGCACAGAATGAAGGGGCACTGTGGATAAGTAGTCAAGATGCTGCAAAAGCAAAGCATTTGACTTAGAAAGGATTAAGTAAAAACTCCCCAATAACCACAAACATTAGCGTCAACATTTTTAAAGAATCCAGAGAGAAAATAGAAGAGACTAAAGTGCCCACATATTTAACAGTGCCTCCCGATAATTCGATGGAAGTTAATTCCTATGTTATCCCTCTAAGCAACATTTGTCCCTGCTTTCCGTATGAGGACATTAACATGAGGATTAAGGAGGTTACGTAATTTGCCATCAACTTATAACTGATAGCTGGAGCATCTAGTGTTTAAACTCAGGTTCCTTCAGGCACCAAAATCATTGCTATCCAGCACCTAACAGATTTGGTAGCTTATCTCACAGTGTAAGCAATTAGTGACGGACCTGACTAATCCTCCTAGCTCGGGAAATACAAAGAATTCTTGTATCAAGAAACCTGGTAAGTATGTTCTTTAAGAAGTGAATTACATAATTTGTTCTTTCAGAAATATCTGCCCTTTTACACAGTCATCCCTTCCCCCAGTTTTCACCATAATAATGTAACTTCTGTTACATAACCTTTTTCCTTCCTTGCATTAATCACTGATCATTTCTTTTTGCTTGGAAGAAATAACTGAATAAAAATTAAGCCAAACCCTAGTTCCTTTCTTCCACAGAAAACGCTCTACTCAGGTCCCTCTCCCCTTTTTGATGTCTTCTTCTCTCTTAGGCTCACTTTTCTAGTATCTGTCCTGAGTATGTTCTGCCCTCTCACTCCCTTGACAAGTAGCAGTTACAATACAAATGAGTTGCCATCAAGAATGTGATGAACACGCAAACATCGAAGAATAGTTGCCATCCCATGGGCATGAACCAATCCCTGACACTCTTAACAATAATCCATTATGTTTGCAGACAGGAGCCTAGCATAACTGTACCCTGAGAGGCTCGAGATGCAGAGATTCATACCAAACACTAGACAGAGTTCTGGGAATCTTATGGTACAGTTGAGAGAAGGATTGAGGGACCCATAGGGACAGGGACTCCACAAGAAGACCAACAGAGTCAACAAACCTGGACCCTCCAGGACTCCTGGAGACTGAATCACCAACCAGAGAGCACGGGCTGGACATATGTAGCAGATGACCAGCTTGGTCTTCATGTGGGGCCCCCAACAGCTGGATCAGAGGCTGTCCCTGAGCCTGTTGCCTGCCTGCCTGTGGATCCCAAGCACCTAAATGAACCATATTGTCTACACTCAGTAGGAGGGGATGTGCTTAGTCCTGTAGCGACTTAATGTGCTGGGGGGAGGGTGAGACAGGGAGGCAGGGGGCTTTCCCTTCTCAAGAGAGAAGAGTAAGATGTAGTGTAGGGAGGACTTACACGAGGGGCTATGGGGAAAAGAGGAAGGGCTGATATTTGGCTGTAAAGTGAATAAATAAATTTAATTCAAAAAATAGAATAGTCCCAACCCTTACTTATCTCTATCCCATGCAGACTGATAACCAATAACAACACACAGCTCAGCCTCTATATGAAACTCACTTTAGAAACTACCAAAGAAACCCTGAGTATCAACCCTCCCCTCACCTTCCTGTGTTTTGGGCAGCAGCTTGACTGACTTTCACTATCGGATTCACCTTACTTAGCTTGGAATTTCTTTTTTTTTCTTTCCTTTTTTCTTTTAGAAAAAGAGAGAAGGAAGCCATTTTCCTTCAAGGTCCCACTTGAGTATGGCTTTTCAATTTTTTTCCAAGAGAAAGCCCAGCACTTGTCTTCATATCCTAAAGTACACCTTTTTGCTCTTCTAAACAGCGAAGGGTTTAGTTTTGAAAGTCTCCTAAAGATCTCAAGATCTTTCAGGGGTGTCCACTTTCCTGTCCAAAAAATATGCTCAAAATATGCTCATTTTTTGTTTCGGTCCAACCTCTGTCCTTAGCCAAGGTATATTAAGCAAATCTCCATCCTTTATACATGAGGGGAAAGCGTTGTTTTGTTTATGGTTGATGTGGAACATCAAAAAGTCCAGCTGAGAGAGTCTTAAAAGAAAGATCCACAGCTCAGGTCAAGACTTGTCATCTAACATCTTCCCATCTTCCCTGGCTTCTATCTACGGAACAATGCCTCCCCTCCTGAATTTCTTCACTGCTTCCCTTCCAGCAAGTGAATCTTGCCAGTGTGTCAACAGAGTACTTCCCAGTGAAGAGTCATGCCATATCTGATGAAATAATCTATGCATGAGCTACATAATAATAATTGCCCAACTAGGGACTGAAGGGTTGGCCATCCAGGACATCTCTCTGGATGTTCAAATGGTCTTTCACTGGGAAAGAGACCCTTGGGTTGAAAACATACAAGAAAATGGGAATTAGATACATACAAAATATATGATAGGAACCTGAGAGAAAAACAGCAATGGGAGAAAATAAGAATATTCTGGACTGGTGTGAAGCCTTCAATCAGAAAAGAAAAAAACAGGTTTGCTCTCAATTAAGTGAAATAACCACAATTTGGATCTCCTAGTACCACATATTATTACCCCTCTATTATTACCCCTCTACTAACCCTCTATCTGTGTAGACCCTTCTGAGTCTATATAAACAGGGTGTCATTATCTTAACTCTGCTGCTTTAATAATAGACCTTGGGAAGCAGACAAAAACCCCAATGATTTCTCTGATAGAGATTCAAAGCATCCTGGTTCAGTGTTCATTGGCTGACACTGCCAACACCAGCACACTAAAGATCCAAGACAGAGAGGTAGCATCATCCAGTGAGTCCTTTGTGCATACAGACTTGGAACCTTCACACCACAGCTTTGTCCCAAGTGTGGTTCTGGCAATAAGAGCAGCTAAACCCTGAAGGACTTAGGTGGGGCTTTGGTCCCAGTGCATAGCAGAAGTCATTGAGATTTTCCTAAAATGCCTAAAGCTGGATGGATCCTCTTGTGGCTGCATTTGGTAAGCAATACCTGAAAGGCCACATCCATTTAAACCTAAGACTGTGGCTACACTATCATTAAGCTTCCTGTCAGACATTCTTGGGAGAGAAGAATCTATTCAAAATGTCTCTTTTAATAACTGACATCTTTTATAAGCATTTAACGATTCCTCGTGTCCTTAGACAAAATAACGAAACTAGAAATCTACAAAAAAAAAAAATCCTCTAGTCTCACGGTATCATGCTCACACCAAACCCAGCACTTTTATTAAACATCTTGCCATTTGGATGTTTAGATCAGACATATTGGAAAGTACCTATTCCTGGCACACTGTTACCATTCAACGTACGCTAGCAATTATGATAAATGCCCCCAACATATTGCCTCCACTTACACTCCAATCTCTTGAAAATGTCCCTTTTGTCAACTCTGATAAGCAGCCTGGCAACTGCCACTAGACATCCAGTGAATTTTGAAAACTGTGTCATTCTGGATGTGGCACTGTCAGTTTTCAGCTGGCTGGCTTCCAAAGCATGCCATCACTCCAAAATATCCACTTACCCGATTCTACACCATCTAGCTGTGACAGAAGACTAGCTGTAGAAAAAGAATCACTGCCCCAAGAAGGCTGGTGGCAAGAGCAGATAGGTCACCAAGACCAAGCATCCACAGGAGGCACCCTGACAATGAGATTCTTAGGCACCTACAGTGCAACATCTGTCAACACCTCCAGTGCAACACCTGCAGTGCAACAGCTGTCAACACCTCCAGTGCAACACCTGCAGTGCAACAGCTGTCAACACCTCCAGTGCAACACCTGCAGTGCAACAGCTGTCAACACCTCCAGTGCAACACCTCCCAACACCTACAGTGCAATACCTGTCAACAACTGCAGTGCAACAACTGTCAACACCTGCAGTGCAACAACTGTCAACACCTGCAGTGCAACAGCTGTCAACACCTGCAGTGCAACAGCTGTCAACACCTGCAGTTCAACACCTGCCAACACCTACAGTGCAATACCTGTCAACAACTGCAGTGCAAAAACTGTCAACAACTGCAGTGCAAAAACTGTCAACAACTGCAGTGCAATAGCTGTGAGGAACAGACAAACTTTCAGCAGACTCCTAACATCAAGGCCAAGGATATTCAAATATATCTTCCAACTCTTTCTGTCCCAAGAGACATTTCTGCACACTGATGACATGCCAAGTACACAACTGTATGATAAAGCCTTAAGAGACTACAGACAGGCTAAGTAACAGGTGAATAAGGAGAAAACCACAAAGGAGGACAGAGTTAGATTGAGGAGTTCAAGGAGGGGCATGGAAAAAAGGAACACATGCTGGTGGTTAAAATAGTGAATGAAGAGAAGAAATTCCCATCATAGCATCAATAAAGGCAGGGATGCTAAACAGTGAGGTAGCAAATTCTGCAGAAGGATTTGCTCTCCTTAGATCTTCTTGTTTCCCATCAGAGAGTTGGTACCCAGATCTGAAGTGACAAGAGTGGAGTAGAGACCACTCAGAGAAATTAACCAAAGCTGCCAGTTGAGGAATTATTTGGTTATGAATATACCATGGTTTTGCCATCTTGGCTAAGAATAGCCCAAGCCCACCTAGATGGTTTACAGATGACTAGAGGAGTCCCTTATACTGAAATCTCAGCTTCCCCATCCAAGACATTGAAGGGCTCAATAATATCTACTTCAGAAGTTTGGGAGAAGGATTGAATGAGATGACTGAGCAAACAGAAGTTTCCTCAAATGATTTTCAGCGCTTATTCAAGAATTTCAGCATGTACTTCCCATCAATTGTCAGGATGTGCTATGAGAAGAACAGGGTTAAAAGGTGAGAACTCTCCAATCACAGAAATTTAAGACTGAGACCGTAGCTCCATAAGGAAAGATTAGGTCGATTTGGTTATTTACAGACTGCAAGACATCTACTTTATGAAAGAGAAAACTGCAATAACAGACATGAAGAAAGTGATGGAAATATTGACATTCAATTCAGCAAGACTTTCAGTTTGTATATCACACTCAAAGCATACATATTATGCCAAGGGGGAAAGTCACAAATACACAGCTAGGCAGAATTTGTGAAAAAATACATTCAAATAGACAACCAAACAGAAGAAAGTGCGTTATAGTCTCAAAAATAAATAAAATTTTAATAAAGTAAAAAAATCACATAAAGTCCTTTAACTGTTTCCCACTTCAAACAATTATAGCCAATTGGTTGAATATGGCTGACAAAATACACAAGGGCTTGGTGTCTGCCTCTCCCTTCTCCCCAAGGATCTCTCTCCTCATTGACTGGCTCAATCTGGCTCTCATGGAAGGCTGATCCCCCATGTAGCACAGGATCTTTTCACAGCCTTGCTTAGAATCTCCCCACACCCCCAATTCAACAACCCCTGGTTAACTCTTCCTCATCAGGGACAACTTGGAACATTTCTTCAGAGTCATAACTTGAATCAATATTAACACTAAAGTGTACTGGAGTAGAACAGGCCACCAATTCAGAATGGATGATAGACGGAGGAAATCTAAGAGGCATGGGGAGGAAGACAGAAAGGAGAAGCTTATTCGACAAGCCAAGGAATCCCACAGATTGCCTGATGGCTTCCAGAGTGAGATGGATGTGACCATCTTAGAAGAGGACCCCCTGCCCATCTGGAATTTAAACTTCCATCCTCCAGAATAATGACTGTACATTTCTGCCACTGAAGCCACCCAGGATGTGACAGTATGCTGCATGACCTCCACACACACCCTTGAGAAGTCTCCCCTGAGTCCCCTGCTGAGTCCAGCACTGCCACTTCACTGTCTTGCAGAGTCTGTGACTACCCCTCACTCATTTCAGGAAATACATCATCTGTGTCACCTCCATATTAGAGGGAGACATCTAAAGAACAGGTCAAAGAATGTATTCCGGGAGATTTTACTACTTATGCTGGGGAAATGTGAGCTAAGCCCTGGCAGACATGAGACTTCAACACAGGAAATAGGACAGTCTGAGAAATTGTGACAGAAACTAAAGCACTCACAGAACATTACTCACAGGATTGAGCACTACTGCAAACACTTCACCCATCTTCCAGAACATCCTCTCAGCTGCCCAGCTAGGTACTACCATTGAGCACTCTCTAGTGATAAGGAAATGAAGAGAAGAGGAGCTCTCCTGCCCAAAGCTGACAGCTAGCAAGTAGCAGAGCTGGGCTTTGAACCCAGGTAACATGCACTAGACTTGCATGTGTTTACCTAATCGTGACTCTCAAGAATGTACAAATGGCTCACAGAATGAGTGCAAAACACATATGTTCCTTTTCCATAAGTACCTCAGTGGTTTCTCAGAAAACTGAGGACTTGAGAGCTTTTCTAACTCTTTAAGTAAGCACTTCTGTCTTGACACTACTATAACAGACCATTCTTTGAAGTGAAGAAGTCATAGGTCTGACTCAAGAAAAATGTTATTGACATCTTGACCCTACACATGATCTTACACTAGGAAAATCATGTATCTTAGACTTCTGGGAATCCCAACAGCAACTTTCAACCAAGCAGGACTATCTAGAATAGAGTCAAATGCATAGGCCCTAGAACTAGCAGATGTAGGTCAAAATCTAATGCTACAAAGTCTTACACAGGAAAGTTAGTTCAACTCACCAACCTTTAGACTGAACTGCTGTGGAATGGAGGAGGGACTGCCACTTCCCCATTCGATTATAATACCGATCAACTAAGCATATAAATTTCATTCCAATAATCATCTGGCGCACAGTGGCCAATAACTATGGCAAATATTGTTATCGTTATTGCTGTTGAAGATGATAACACCATCATTCTTCTCATTTTTCAAAGCAGACTTGGACATGCTTGGCTTGCAGGAAGCATGCCTATCCTCTGAATCTGGAAATTTATTCTTTCAGAGATATGATTATGTTATGAATTATGCCAATAATCCCACAAAAATTTAGCACAAAATTACTGTTAATCACGTAATAGACAGACACCTTGCCCGTGTCTGCACACACTGCAAACTTTTGCAGTATTTCTCTCTGAATCCAAGAGCTGGCCTTCCACAGCCAAAGAGTTTCCAAAATGCACTTTGCTCAAAACCAGTTTGACAGCATGTGCTGAGTCTTAAGGTTTCTCCTCCAGGAGGCTATCCTAAGGAAAGAATCTGAAATGCAGATAAGAACAAATATTTATGCAGTCAGGTAAACATTAGAAAACCCGAATGCTTTTTAAATAGAAGCAAATGAAAGCAACCTAAATCTCCAAAAATGGAAGAACAAACAGTTAAGTAAATTATGGAATCGCAATATAATACTCTATTCCACTAACATTAAATGTGTGCTTGGAAAGCACTTTGAATAACAGAGAAAAATGCTTAGTCAAACCTTATATAAAATAGTAGAAAAACTGGTTATACAAGATGATCTCAATTATGTGAAAGTATATGGGTAAATATATATAGTTATGCATATGTCAAGGCGGTACTGCAACATGAACAGGATTTACACAGCAAGTACCTAAGACTACCCTTCATTTATCAAGCTTTGGGAAAGTATTGTTATCAGTAAAATTATATAAAAATTTAATTATGCAAGAAAAGTGTTGAAGTGTTTAGGAAATTCATTGTTTCTTCCATTTGACAAAAATAAATCCTTTATAGCATCCTCAGTCCTCAAGACTGCAGGAATTTGGGCATATGTATTCCAAGAAGATAAAAGGTAGATCATCCAAGCATCAGAACAAATCAGAATCAGGTCGATTTCAAGCCCCTGGTGGTTTCCTGCATTACCTCCCACCATTACCACCATCACTGCCCACATCCACAAAGGAAGCACAATTGAGAAAGGAAACAGACTAAGCTTAAGCATCTGTGCTACCTCTACACCCTGTACTAAAAGAGACCCACACCTGACCCTTTGAGAGTCTTGATATCTGACCTATATCTAAGAACAAGAAGCCAGAGAAGCCTCATCCCCAATGGCCTCTCACCAGGTAAGACTCACGTAGGCAAGACAGCTCATCTAGGCTCAAGAGTTTAGAATCTGTGCTACCCAGTCTCTCCCTACGTATTAAATATAGTACTTGAAGTCCTAGCCACAGTAATTAGAAAACAAAAAGAAATCAAAGGGGTACAAATTGGAATGGAAGAAGTCAAAATATCACTATTTGCAGATGATATGGTTGTATACTTAAGTGACCCCAAAAATTCCACCAGAGAACTCCTAAACCTGACTTCAGTAAAGTCCTAGACTCCTACTTCAGTAAAGTAGCAGGATATAAAGTTAACTTAAAGAAATCAGTAGCCTTCCTCTACTCCCAGATAGCTCAGTGGGTAGAGCATGAGACTCTTAATCTCAGGGTCGTGGGTTCATGCCCCACGTTGGGTGCCATCTGTTGTTGTAAAATATAAAAAATTAAAAAAGTAGGGTTGTCTTTTATCCCCCTAGGTCCAGCACCTCAGTGCCCCAAGATATATGATAGATATCTTGGCAGAAACACATTTCAACTCTGCGGTGGTCCAGTGTCTCTTGCTACTTCTTAATTACAGGTATTATTAAAAGGTGATTAAGTTTGTTTTTAGAAAGAATAGAGTAAAGAGATTACCTGAATCACGTGGGGATTTTTACCCACTGTTCAGAACTTAGATAGGGAAAAATTAGTCACTAACTCCAAGGAGAGAGTTGTGATAAATGTAACACCAGGCGGAGTGAATGCAGACATATGCTATAGAAGTTACTAAAGTTAAATAAAAATCTGTGGCTCCAGGTAGAGAACTTAATAGATGAATATATTTTGGGCAAAAGTCCTGATTTTAAGTTGCTTATTGATATTGGAATTGATAGAAGGTATTTACAAGTTATTAAGGTTAAAGAAAAATCTGTGGCTCCGAGTAGAGAGCTTGACAGATTGATATATTTTGGGCTAAAGTCCTGGTTTGATAAGTTGCTTGTTGGTATTAGAATTGATAGAAGGTGTTTAAGTTTGTTTTAAGGAGAGTACAGAGATTACCCAAATCCCGTGGGAATTTTCATCCATGGTTTGGAACTTAGATAGGGAAAAATTAGTTGCTGACTCCAATGTCTGTAATACTAGGCAGAATGAACACAGACATATAGAAGTTATTAAGGTTAAACAAAAATCTGTGGCTCCGGGTAGAGAGCTTAACAGATGGATATATTTTGGGCTAAAGTCCTGGTTTTTAAGTTCCTTATTGGTATTCAAATTGATAGAAGGTGATTAGTTTGTTTTATGAATTACCCTGCTAAAGGCCATATGGCACGTTGATGCCAGCTAGTGAGGGTTTGTGGTTACTTTTGGTATTTACCACAACAGGAAGCTCAGATTCTCTTAACATGGGCTCCACAGGAATTTTGGGTTCATTTCCTTATATCATAGAGTACAAAAGCCTATCAGGCTCACTGTTTATCTTACTTCCTTTTTAAAAATTGTTTAATCTTCATAATGGGTATGACTTTGAGTTTTATGTTTAGATTACTACTTTGGGAGAGAGTGCAAGATACAAGCTTTTCTGGTTATAGACTAAGGAACACAGCATTTTGGGAGAAAGATTTTGTCTTTGTGTTTTTAAAAAGTGTGATTAGGCTCTGCAAACCTCACAGAATCATATTGATCAGATTTGATAGAGGTAGACCACCTGAAAAATTGATTCAGGAGAATCAAACAAAAAGATATCTTGATTCTAAACGTTTGTCTTGAGAGTTGTATTTTGCAGAATGTGCCTACTTCAATTCCTGGTCTCAAGGGCTTTCAGCTGGGTCCAGTTGGGACACATCCTGCTACAACATTTGCTTCATTCTTCCTAACCCCCCAAGGATATCTCAATGCCCATGTACAGCTTGAAGAAGTTATGGAGGAGTCGTCGCCCCAATTCCCTGAACTTTTGGGGGGCTGAAAGTGGTAGTTGTAAAGTTGTTTTTATGAGGAATTTAAAACTTGTTGTAATTTAACAGGAGGAATTAGCTAGATTGAGTTGTATAGTCATAATCTCATTTGGTAACTAAGCTAAAATATAGAATTTATTTGTTAAAAGGTTTAAAAGTACAAGGTTTAGAGCCAGTCTTCTATTGATGTCATTACAAACTTCTGAGTTGATTACACATGTGAGTTAAGGGCCAAATAGCAAATATATGGCTGACTTTATGAGAGTAGTTTGAAGATAATATTAAGATATAAAGACAACAGTCCACATTGTCTTTATAGATAGATAGTTTTCAAAAATATCAGAAATCCAAAAAAATTGAGATTTAAAGTTATTTATCTTTTGTTGAGACATATCTGCTCCTAATAGTTCCCCTTTGGCAGAGTTAATGAAGAATTTGAACATCTCTACCTCCAGAGAGAGGCAATACTTTGTGGCTAGGCAGCTACTGGACAAAACTGCCTGTTTCATTTGCAGACTAATGCTGTCCAGAAAAAGGACAAATTATGCAGAATAGTTGACTGATAACCTCTGCTAAGACAGGGTGCTCTGCCCTTCAAAAATCTGCATTTCAACAGTCTGTCAGTTGATTTGGGGCCAGAAAGCTGAAGACTTACGCTCACATGTTGCTAACAGGGGAATGTGCTAGTGGAGATTTGTCTCTACAACCTCTTAGTTCTGGAAGTCATGTTAGGCTTCCTATGTGTATAGATATTTGGTCATTCTCAGATTTCTGATGGGGTTGAAGACTGATTATAGTTTCATAGCCTATCAGGATTTTTTTTTTTTTTTTGGTTCTTTTTTTCGGAGCTGGGGACCAAACCCAGGGCCTTGCGCTTCCTAGGTAAGCGCTCTACCACTGAGCTAAATCCCCAGCCCCAGGATTTTTAACTCTGGAAATACATATTTTATTGGATAGTTATCAGATAGTATACAAGCTAGCCAAGATATAATATAGATTTTAAGCCTTTCTTAAGCTGGAATTGATAACTAAATGTTCTGTTTAACTGATATAGTGTTAGACTGGGTGTTAGATATATTTTATGCTTTTAATTACAAAATGATAATAGTTATGCTCAGCTTATATTTGAGAGAAAAAAATTTTAATTAGACAAAAAGGGTGAAATGTGGGATGATGTCACAGGTAAGGAAGTTACAAGATAGAAGGAGGCCTGTCATTGGCTGAGAAGGAAGGATGGGTAGGAAAGAGGTTTGAAGGAAGGGAAGGAGACTGGGATGGAAAGGAGGAAGAGACAAGAGGGAAAGGGAGAGAAGCCATGGCAGGGGATGTTAAGATTCTGCTCTGTGTATTTACAGGTTGTTATTAATATTCTTAAGGGATGGATGTTACTGGGCTTTGTATGTTTAGGTGGGCAATTATATCTTACCAATTGGGTCAAAGATTATTGTGTTCTGTCTTCTTTTATGTGACAGTTTGAGTGTAGGAAAGTGTGTGGCAGCAGGAAACACTGGGCCGCCATGGAGTTGGGATATGTTTCTGCCAGGATAACTAGCAGATATCTTGGGGCACTGGGGTGCTGGACTTAGGGGGATAAAAGACAACCCTACTTTTTTATTTTTTATATTTTACAACAACACCACCAGTCAGAATTGCTAAGATCAAAAACTCAGGTAACTGCAGATGCTGGTGAGGATGTGTAGAAAGAGGAATACCCCTCCATTGTTGCTGGGATTGCAAGCTGGTATAACCACTCTGGAAATCAGTCTGGTCCTTCCTCAGAAAATTGGACATAGTACTACCTGAGGATCCAGCTATACCACTCCTGGGCATACACCCAAAAAATGTTCCAATATACATCAAGGAGCCATGCTCCACTATGTTCAGAGCAGCCTTATTTATAATAGTCAGAAGCTTGAAACAACCCAGATGCTCTTCAATAGAGGAATAGATACAGAAAATGTGGTACATTTACACAATGGAGTACTATCAACTATTTTAAAAAATGAGTACATGAAATTCTTAGGCAAATGGATGGAACTAGAAAATATCATTCTGAGTGAGGTAACCCAGTCACAAAATCACACACATGGTACGCACTCACTGATAAGTGGACATTAGCTCAAACGTTCTCAATACCTAAGATACAAGAAGAAAGAAGACCAAAATGTGGATGCTTCCATCCTTCTTAGAAGGGGGAATAAAATACTCATGAGAGGAAATACAGAGACGAAGAGTGGAGCAGGGACTGAAGGGGAGGTCATCTAGAAACTGCCCCACTTGTGTATCCATCCCATATGCAGCCACCCAACCCAGTCACTATTGCTGATTCCAAGAAGTGCTTGCTGACAGAAGCCTGATATGGTTGTCTCCTGAGAGGCTTTGCCAGAGCCTTACTGGTACAGATGAGGATACTTGCAGCTCACCATCAGACTGAGCAAGAGGAACACAATGGAGGAATCAGAGAAAGGACTGAAGGAACTGAAGGGGTTTGCAATCCTATAGGAAGAACAACAGTATCAACCAACCAGACCCACAGATTCCAGTTACTAAATCACCAACCAATGAGTACACATAGAGAGATCCATCCATGGCTCCAGCTGCATATGTAGCAGAGAATTACACTGTCTGGCCTCAATGGGAGGAGAAGTCCTTGGTCCTGTGAAGGCTTCTTTCCCCAGTGTGGGGGAATGCCAGAGTGTTGAGGTGGGAGATGTTGGGTGGGAGTGGGAGCATCTTCATAGAAGCAAGGGGAAGGGGGATGGGAGAGTGGGAAAGGAGATAAGATTTGAAATGTAAATACATAAAATATCCATAAAATAAATATTAAAAAAAGAAAGCAAAGCCAGGATGTCCAGCGACTGTGGCATCTTGAGAAACCTAAAATTTTCCCATCTCTGTGGCTTTGTTTCATTTCTCTCTTCCTCCAAATGCCGGGCTGTCTTAGATTCCTTCCAACAAATACAATATGTAACTGAAGTTGGGGTGATTTTTTCCCCACTCGTGACAAGAAAGCCTTTTCAATGTCACCTGACTCCCCATGGAGACTTAGACTCCCCAGCTGCCAACTTACCTTCACAAGGTTTACCTCCAAGTAGAAGTCAGGGCCTGAGACCAGCCTCTTGTGTCAGTGCTCTCTAAGATCAATGTTAATTGCCCAATCAGACAGGCCTGATGCTGACAGAATGGGGGCTAATTAGTAAGTGCCAGAGCCCATTGCAATTATTAATGGCTGTCATTTATAATGATGAAGGTGCAGCTGTGGGCTTCTGGAAGTCTCTGTGCTTGTCACTCTGAGCCAGACATAGGGAAAATGGGCAGAGGGAAGCTGGTGAGCCAAGGGAACGAGTTCCCATGATTCTTACAGATGCCAAGATGGCCATGAAGTCTCTTAGGTCAATGACTAATTAAGAAGAGAGCTCTTTGAAACTGTGGGTTCCTAGACCTTGGCCCTAGAAATCAATTCATTGGGTTTGGAAAGAGGCCCAGGAAACGGACTTTTCTTAAATTTCCCAGGTGATGCTCATGATTCACCTAAAGTGAAAATCATTTAGACAAAACATCCAAGTAAACCAGTTTCTAGTCCCCAAAGAATCCCTTATCCAAAGATGTCTTATGAAACACAGTACCAAGCAGAAAAGGCCAGGCATGATTGTTAATACCTCAGCAGAAATAAATAGCCACTGGGCACTGAATTTAGGTCCCAGATATGAAATCACTGACAGTCAATCCCCTCACGGCCTTAGTTTATCCATCTATGAAATGGAATGTTTAATTACATGCATCTCACATCCATAAATGTGAGGGGCTTTTCAAATTTGAGGGATTCGTTGAAAGAGAGAACACTTCAAAAGATAATTGCATTGAGCTTTAAGACTTAACTTTAGCTTCGGCTCGGACATTATGCGTGGAAGCAGCAGAAAGATATGAAATGCTTCCCCGAAAGCTTAGCGAGTTCTATAAAGAAATCTCACTGACATGTGACAGACTGTAGCTGCCACTTATCAATTTATTGTGTCTGGGGCAGTGATCTTTATGGTGAAGCTGCCAGAAGCCTCCTAATGGCGTGAACTTCCATGTCCAATAAAGTAATTGGCCACCGAACGATGGGAAGGTAACAATGAAAGCTTGGCTATCTAATCTTTATGGTCGTTATATATACAAGCAGGAACGGGGTGTATAAAATCTACTCTCCTATAAATGTGAAAATAGATAGGCTCTCTGCGAATTTAACTTTTTTCTCCCGTTCTTGGCTTTAAACCACTTTCCAAGAGCCCACCTATCATAGTTTTACACATGTGGACATCTGGCAGGGACATAAATTAAAGTCTACCTTTGAGAGTAGGGAAATGTATTCATTTATAAATGTTATTTTAGAAGGGACTGTCTGGTCTTCTCACTTATTAACTTCATTAGAAGGCTAATGAATCTACTGCTGAGAAAATGAGAGGGAGCTCGGGCTGCAGAACGGAGGAGGGAGCATTCTGCACCCCTTCTCCAAAGGCTGCGGTTATCTGTGGTTGTGATAAACAGGCACTGAGCAGGCAGAGGAGGGAAAGCAACATAAAATGGCAAGCACCAGACACAGTCCATACATGCAGCATTGGACACGAATCAACAGACACAGTCCATACATGCAGTATTGGACACGAATCAACAGACATGGTCCATATGTTCAGCATTGGACACAAATCAAGATGTATGCATGACAGGGTACTGGCTAGTGGAAGAAAACAGACCAGGCTGTAAGAAGATGCTTTTTCACATAATACATGGTAGAACAGTAAACCCATAATCCAAATCTACCTCTCCAGTGTTCTCGGGTGTCAATTCCCCAGTGAAGATGTCTGGTGACCTAAGACTCAGAGCAAACTCCTCTTTTCTGCAATTTAGAACAAGTGCTTCCATAGAATGAAGGGTGTCCTCTTTGTTTAATGAATCTAAGCTGAATAGTTTGGACAGGTGTTCTGGATAACGCCTGCCAACCGACTAGTAGCCATGAAGGAGCAGCAAGTTAACAGGGTGTGTTAGGATGCTGATACTCAGATTAAGACTTAACCAGCAGGCATCTTAAGGAGAGTGAAGGTGGCTGCATGTGGGACTAGGGATGCCATCTCAGGAAAGGAACCAATGAGCATGATAAATTTCTCTCTGTGCTCCCTATTTGACAGCCCAGGATGGCAGGACCTGTAGACTCAAGAGTTGAAAGAATCTGACCTTAGGACAGAAGGACAGTGTGGTGTCCATACTACATAGCAGCAGAGCTAGTCCTTATACCCACCTTTGTTTAGCTCAGCATTTTCTAGCCTTACCTGGAAACCAGAATAAATAACAGAAACTTTAAAATTACAAATGTCAGCGCGTGAGTCATGTGCACTAAACTGGAATCCCACGGATGCGGCCAGGAACCTACCTTATTCTTTTTTTTCTTATTTTATTTTAACGCGTTCTATACTACATTAGAGGGTAGTGCATGGTCCCTCTCTGCCTTCCATGCCATTTATGTGAGGAATAGCAAACCTCTTCAGTAAAGGTAGCTTCCCCAAAATGAAAAAGTCCCTAAAAGACAGTCAGTGCAGGGAGCTGGAAATCAGTCCTTGCATCTTGTACCCAGGATCATCACGGTCACCGTCACCACTGACGCAGCCACTGTACCCAAACAAAGGCATGCAGTAGTCTTCACTGTCCAAAACTAAAAGAAGACACCGCAAATCCCCTGTCAAGTGACAACACATTATGCCTCTGCGCATCCGGACCTTTTCACTTAAAACTTGCAGCACCATTTCACCTGGATCTTAGTGGCAGCATCTGGGCTTAGAGTACCTGACCAAACAATGATCACTTCATCAGGTATCGACCTGATGGTCAAAGTTCTGCATTAAGCCCATCTGTTCCAGGTAGCTCCAAAAAATGTGATGGGAAATAAAGCCTGCCCTTCATATCTTCAGGTTTATATCCAAGGTTCAACCCAGTCTCACAACAATTTAGAAAAAAACAGAGTAAATACCAACCCATTTGTTACCAGTGTTCCCTAGATGACATAGCATAACCACTGCCGTAGCAAGGTACCATAAGCTACCTAGAGATATTTTAAGATACATGGAAAGACTGTGTAAGCGCTGCTGGTTTTTACGTATATTTTATAGAGGTGGCCTGAGAATCCATTGAAAATCCTTCAAGAGCTCCACTACTGACAACAGGAAGGGACACATTTTTCTCTAAGGAGGCTCAATCCTGCAGAAGTGGTAAACTGTTCTATTACTCAGCAGGAAAGTATCGCTGGTGAGGATGTGGGGAATGCGGACCTCTTACACACCAGTGGCGAGGATGCAAATGAGTGCCTGAGGCGGAAGTTCCTCGGGCACACTGTAAGTAGAGCTCGGATGTGACTCAGCTTTACCATGTCTGGGTGTGTATCCAAAGGACTAAAAGCCAACATGTGACTGTCATACCTGCACATGCGTGCTGGCTGCTGTTTACAACGGTGAAGACATGGAACCATCCTCGATGTTCATTAAACAGATTGTTCTGAATGGGTTCGAATGTGGTATATATTCATAATGGAATCTTACCATAAAAATGTCTGCAATCACGATGTTCACAGGAAAGTGGATGGAGATCATCATGTCAAACAGAATAAGCCAAGTACATAAAGATTAAAGCCTGCCTCTTTCCCTTCATATGTGAATCCAGATTTAAATGTGTTTACATATACATGGATAAGTACTACATAAACATACGCACAAGAGGATATGTGCATTGTGTGCACGTGTGGTGGTGTGGATGTGGGGTTGTCTGTGTAGTTCAAGAATGCAGAAAGTGAAGTGTGGCCAGGGAGGAAGAGAAGTCAAGGATCTTTTCAAGGATTGTGCGAGAAGAGAGGACTGTTGATAGGAAGGAAGGATCTCATCCAGAAGGTTCCAGAGAGGACTAGAAGAAAGGGTATGAACAAAGTGTAAATACACACATGTACATCCATACACATATACACATGTATACACACATATACATGTGTATATATATTATATAACACACATACACACATACACATATACACATGTATACACACATATATACATGTATAAATATAATATAAGATATATGCAAATGCCATGATGAAACACATCACTGTGTACACAAACATAAAAAAATTAAGAGGCTTAGGAGTTGCCTTTTTGGGTAAAATGCACGTGTGTCCAGATCCCCAGCATGCATATTTATAGAAGTCTGACATGGTGGTGTGGTCTGAAACTCATCAGCCATAGCTCAACCCCATTGGCCAGCCAGTCTTGCCCAAAGAGCAAGTTCCAGATTCTGTAAGCAATTTTGTCTCAAAAACTAAGGTGGAGAAACAGTTAAAAGAAAGATACAGTGACATCACCTCCTGGTCTCCACAGGAGTCTGTGTGGGTGAGCAACACCTACACACACACACACACACACACACACACACACACACACACACACGTATGCATGCATCACACAAACAAGCACACTTTAAATAAAACCTAGCGAAGTAGCAGGTGTGTCATACCAACCTTCTCTTCAATCCATCCCTACCGTTGCTCTGCGCTGTTTATGGAAAGGGTGGAGGGAAGCTGAAGAGCCTCTAGAGCAGAGCAGCTCATGGAAGAAGGCGGCACACTTCATGTGCATGCACATAGTCTTGCACACACCTGCTTCCATCCCCTATGTGTAAACATCTTCCGACCAAACCAAACATCATGCCCTCCTTATTCTGTAACTCCCTGCAATGTACACAGGGCTACTTGCACAATGGATGCTCGACCGATATCTATTCAATTGAATGTTCTGTGACGCATTCAGGACTTTCCATCAGATTCATTACCACGGAGAGCAAATAGGGAAAGGTCCAGGTTCTACAGAGAGGATTTCACATCCCACATCAGCCCAGCCCTCGGAACCTGACACATGAAGAGCCTAATGAATAAGACAGAAGGCTTTTAATTAACAACCTAGTGAAGAAAAATATGTCATTCCAACTGCAGTTCTGTTTCCATTAGTTCACGGAGATTCGGCGGGAATTCCACCAAGGAATTGGGTGAGCAGCTGTAGAAGGAGGGAAGCACATAAATAAATCATGAGTGTCATTAAAATTTGTAAACTAATAACTTCTGGGAAGTCTTAGCAATTATCGTCAGGGTTTTCTTGGCAAACAGAAAATTAATAAATCCAAAAGGTCTCCATTTTATATTTAAAAAGCAGCATCCCTGAGAAAGGTCACTGACAGAACAATTAGAGAGGAAATAAATGGCTCAGACAACTGCTCAAGAAGCAGATGAAAAGCCACAGATTCCCAAGAGGCAAGAGAACAAGACAACTCAATATGAAGAAGAGGGCAGCAAGGAGGGGTTGGGGTGAGGCTTGGCTAGAGGCTCCCGGAAGCTCCACTTGGATGTCTAAGACTTTATAAGATGAAATTTAAATATTTGTGCATGGAGAACCCAGAAACACCTAAGGCACGTGGTCCACAACCAGAGAAGCTCAAAATGTGAGGATAAATCGTCAGTGAAGTGTAATAGTGCAAAGCTGAAAGCGAGCAGAGAGGGGACACCCAAGGCAGCAATGCCGTAAGGGTCTCCAGCAGGATGTGCCTGGTAGGTAAGCAGGCTCCCTCCATAAACATCCTAACCGGGAATCCCCACGATCTTTGAGGTACTCAGAAGGCAAACTCCCGGGAGGAAAGCCTGAAGTCTAAGAGCTTTTCTGTGAAGAGAATGGCTCCCATTCTGCAAGGGGGTAGTTGAAAATATAGCAAGAAAGAAGAAAGACGAACATCAAATGTCTATCAAATGCTTAAGGGATATCATTCATTCATTTATTTATTCATTCTTGGCTCTTTTATGCCTTATTAACTACAGATTCATATAAACTCTGAGAACCCCTAACCCAATACCCAGAAAAAAAGCTTCTGTGGACAAACCACAATTGTGGAGACCCCAGTTTTGAAGATCTTACATGTATGAGAACCTCACTCATGCCTTGTATCTTTATCTCAGGTTAAACCCTCAGTGACCTTTTTCAGAGACTACAGTGAGGATGGACAAGTTCAACATGCTACCTGTCAGGCAAAACAACTCTTAAACGTGACCAAATACTTAGAACCAAATACTTCAAGCTCCAGCAGTGGGTTCTGTGGTCTTATGTGAGTTTGACTTCTCCAAACAAGGACTTAAAGTGACTCTAAATGAATCAAGGGTACCCCTATGTACAGGGGCACATAGAGATGCCACAAAATCACTGAGACATGTGGATTACACAGAAAGTCTCTTCTTGTCAGCTCACAGCACCTACACACCAGTTGAGAACGTGGAAGTCAGGTATAGGACAGTTGTTTCAAGTGGACAACAACATTGAAAAAGAAATATCATAGCACTGTCCAGGAAAGTTCCTCACCAGAGTCACATGACCCAGATCTTTCAGAAGGAGCACTGTTTCTCAAAAAATAAAAACTAAATAAGTCCAGAGGCATTGATTCTTTGCACTTGAACTCCAATATGTGCTGTGTCCTTTGAGATCATCAGACATTTGTACTAAGTGACAGCTTTAAACATCCATCCCAGTGTTAGTGGAGATTAACTATTTCCACCCCTAGCTTAACAACACCAAAGAACTGCAGAAGGAATGCCACAGGACACAGAAACACGGATGCTTTTAATCATTTTGTTTGTTTAGAGGTAGAAGCCCTCTGAATTATAACCCCAGTGGGAGCAAACCATCTTGTCACACTGAAATCTGGCAGGGGGTGTCATCCTGTTAACATATCTGCTGCCCCGGCCTTCTCCATCGCCCACAAAATCACCAAGTTCACATTCAACACACTTAGCTTATTAAGCCAAACCAGGATCTGAAAGGGTGGGTGTTTAATTTAGTTTCTTTTTATCAGTCCATTGGGTGAGGGAGGAAAATCCGAGTGTTCAAGGCTCTGACTATAAACTCCGTCATTTAACTGCACACTCTATACAGGAAAAGGAAGTGAGAGTGAAGGGAGCTTGGGGACAAGTAGAGAGGACAGTAAAATGTTTGAAGCCTTCCAGTGGCCCCAGCAAACTAAGAAAGCGCCCAAAATGTAGGTGTGACATCATTTTCGTTCCTGTTCTAGCACTGAATCTCCAACGTGGGTTGTATCAACATGTGAAAACCCCGAAATCCAACGCAAAACCACGTTCTTATCTGACATGTATCCACAGGCAAAGCCCATAAATCTCTACAAATCCTCAGAATGTCACAACATATGGAGTGCATTCTGTTAACTTGCACTGTAAGAACAAGCCTGGGGCTGCGTCCCTTTGGACAACTGGGGTGGGTCGCCCTGCCATCCCATCTCACCCTTTGCCTCTTGCTTCATTCCCTCCTCACCTAGAGACCAGCAAAGTTTTCCCATTAAAAAAAAATCTTTAACAAGGCATACATCCATATTCTGATTTCTCGTAGAAAGCCCAAGGAACAACATTCTGAACACTCTCCTCTATCCTTAACTCCTGTCTTAATCCTTAAGATCATTACTAATTACTAAAGGACACAGAAAATACCCTGCAATGGCCTCGGAGTTCCCTCACATGAGACCCTACTGCAAGGGATTCCTAAAGGCAAAGTCAATAATGAAAACAAAATTCAGTACAAAACACACTGGGTTCTAATAATCATTAATAATTACAACAAAATAAGCACTTCCTATACCATACCAGTTACTGTCCTAAGTGGTTTTACATTACAATTTAATCCTTACAAGTCGCTCACTAATTTATTCCTTGAGCAAACAAGTATTAAACACCTTTGAGTGCCAGACCCCCCCCTTGAGGTGCTGGGGGCACAGCATTAAGTGGAAATAAAAAATAAATAAAATAAACAAGCCTCCCCCTCTCTAAAGCTTAGACATTAGTGGTTGTCCGTAGGCAATAAATAAATCAATAAGTAAATATTTAACATGGCAAATAGCGATTAAATACCGGAAAGGAGAAGGTATCCATGCAATGAAATGTGAAATTCTAGAGGAAAGACTCCCTCACTGGGGGAGGGGGGCTTGTAATCAGAAAGGGAAGGGAGAGAAGTATTCCCTGAGCCCTGGGACTCTAAAGCTAGAAGGGGAGGAACACAGTCACTCCAGCGAACCATGTGGTGCTTGTGATTGGAGAACCACAAGCAAAACCTACCAAGGGCACAGGTGTGTTCTTACTCTTCGAAGCCTCTATGCAGAGAAACTGCATCTTAGAGACAGCTGTGGTATTGGATGTGGACTATGACAGAGCATAGACTCAGCCCTGACCCTTACACTCTACCCCAAGACTATGTTTTTCAAGAAGCATCTTTGCTGATGTCACCATGGATCATGAAATAAAGCCACCCCGTGTTATCCAAGTGGGGCCCTCGATAGAAGGACAGAGCCATGGTCAGGGATGTGAGGAGGGAGCACTGACACAGGAGATCGTAAGGTAAAGATGAAGGCAGCATTGGAGGGACGCATTTATGAGGTCTGTGAGCAGCCTCCGAACACGGAAAGAGGTGAGGAAAATTTTCTCCCTAAAGCCAAAGTTTCCAAGGTGCCGTGAAGCCCTAACACTACCTTAAGCTCAGGCTTCTGGACTACAGAACAGAGAGAATAAGGGTCTGTGACTTTAAGTCACCCATGTGAGGTCATTTGCTGTGGCAGGAAACTAATACACGGAGGCTAAGTAAAGTGTGCAAAGGTTGAGGTCCAGTGTTCCCTCAGTGCACAAACCCACATTTAAACTCTAGCAACTGGATGCCAGGGCGTGTGGAGCAACTGGGTCGTACACTGCATCCATTATAGCACTTAGCAGCTCTCGCCTCAGAGAATGCTCCACCACTTTAGACACTGTGTCATCAAGCACCTGGGCCACGTTCCCTGGATTTGCCTGGGCCGTTCCTGGAACTAGCCAAACCTTTTCGAAAACACAGAGTGTTGAGCATAGGTGTTTCAAAACATAAGGCCAGGATTTGCTGGCTGCTTTCGTGATTGGACCAAACCGACTGCACAGGAGTGAGGCTTATGGTATCATGCAGCATCTCTGTTTGGGGGCTTTAGGAAAGGCTTCAGAGCTCTAATTCCCAGGAAGAACTGCGTGAGGAGAATTCTCCTAGCTCTCAACTGCTAGAGGTAGAAATAACTTCTATCTCTGCCAACTTTCACTGAACGGCAAAATTCGGTTACCACCTATTCAAAAGGAGGCAGGCCTCTGCCCTCTGATTAGTTGGCCCCAAAACTTTAACTGAGATCTCTTCAGTGAGATCTCTTCTGACCAGCCCTCAACGAGCTTGCAGGCAGATAATGAGACATCTCACATTCCAGAGTTCCTGCAACAAGGCCCCAGGAAACCCTCAGGACATGGCATTGGGTGCTGGGGCAGCCAGATTAGTAGCCTCTGTTTTTGGACGTGTCCTCCCCAGTGTTGACACGCTGCAGAGAAAAATGAAGGGAAATGCACAAGTCCTCCGGACCTGCAGCAGTAAGCACACAGCTCAGAGAACCAAGCCCCAGCAACCAATGGTACCATCGCCCGGTGCGTGCCTGCGTGCGGATGTGCTTGTTGGTATACAGGATATGAAAAGGGGCCTAAGGGTTTGAACACAGAGGAACTTCTAGCATCAAAGCTAAAGTCAGAGTCCTCTTACACTCCCAGCCCTTCCCCATCATGTGCCCCAAGACGGTCATCAAGTTGCCCGCTTACCCTCTTAGGGACAAGGGGTACAGGGCATACAATTCACAGAACCCTCTAGGGCCCAGTGTTTTAACTTCTTTTAAGTTAGCAAATGAACACATCAATTTTTTGAGCTGGAAAAAAATGTTTTAATAGAAGGTGGGTTTTTTTTTTTGTTTTGTTTTTTTCTGGAGCTGGGGACCGAACCCAGGGCCTTGTACTTCCTAGGTAAGCGCTCTACCACTGAGCTAAATCCAGAAGGTGTTAAGATGGAATGTGGTAACTGGAGGGGTCAGGGACGCAAAGAGAGCGCAGCCCTCGGAGCGGACTACGCGGGCCTCACAGGGGCCCAAGGAGACGGAAGCCATCGTGGAGCCTGCATGCATGGTCTGCCTACTTAGCATGGAACTCCTTCCAGTATGAGGAGGGTGCTGTCTCTTGCCTGCTCTTGGGATCCTCTTCCTTCTACTGGGTTGCCTCGTCGAGCCTTGATATGAGGGTGTGTGCCTAGCCGTGCTGCACCTTGTTATGCTGTCTTCCGTTGATACCAGTGGAGGCCTGTCCTTGTCTTAAGGAAAACATAGGATCAATGGGTGAAGGGGAGGAAAGAGGTGGGGTGGGGGGGACACTGGGAGGAGTGGAGGGAGGAGAGGCTGAGATTGGGATGTATTTTATGAGAGAAGACGAAATAAAAAGAAAAGAAAGGAAAATGGTCTCTTCGCTCTTTATAATACTTCGTGTTAACAATGCAATACGAAATAGAATCGGTATCGTTCTATTGAAAGAAGGGTGCAGCATGAAGGCCACCATGCAGATGTGAATCCATTCTGTCTACATAGCCACTGGCTTCTTGAACACCATAGGGCTTCCCAAGTGCTAGAGACCCGCCTGAGCCAGATTCACAGCCAGTGCAAGGATGGATGCCTTGGGCCAGCAGCAGTCTCCCTAACCAAGGGCCTCTGCTTCTTAAGGGGATATTTTTTCCTCTTCCTCTGACCAGCCCCGCTTCAGACATGGCAGGCTGCAGAAGCAACGAAACACCAAGACAGCTGCACAACAGGCAAGTCAGTCCTAAAGAGCAGTTTGGTCACACCCAGGGCCCTGGAGATACAAGTCCTATATTCCTTCTGAAACAGTCTTCTCAATGGTTTGGCTTACATTTCTCCCCAGACAAAGCAGGGAGGGCAGCTTTAAGATGGCCTTAATTCACTTACCTCCACAGAGAACTCTCAGTCACACTCCCCAGGTTGAAGTCGTAGAGCTTTGTCAGGATCAGTATGACCTGCAAGGGGTAGGGGTGAGGGAAGAGAAGAGGAACAAAGGGGAAAAAGGAAGCTTACTTTAGTTTGTGTAGCAGTATACACACATCTAATATCACCCAGAGGAGGGCTTAGCATTTATCCGCTGAGTTTGAGGAGTCTTATAGGATCAAGCAAGGGGGAAGAAATTATTAATTTAATGCACCCCCCAGTAACTGGTAGCATTTATTTTAATCCTAACAGTGCTTTGCATTTTAAATAAAACATGCCAAGAGGAACTACTTGAGCACTAGCAGTGGTCTCTACACATCTGTCCTTCTGCGAGGTCAGGCCCAGGCCAGCTGGTTTTGTTCACCACCAAGGCCACCCAGAGATCAGAACACTCACCCCCCCCCTCGTCTGATCTCAAAAAAATTCTGGTGTACAAAACAGGATCTAAAAGACTGAGAACTAGGTCGACTCCTTCAAAGCAACTTTGTGTTTTCATCACACAAATACCTGAATGGCAGCAGGCTCAGTCCCCAATGTCCCCTGATGCTGCCTGCCACTGATCATGTGACAACTGCCCCCAGCTCACAGTAAGCAGGTCAATGGACTTCACTAGACTCCGGGACTCTCTTCCTGACTGCAGTTGAAGTTAGGAAACCCAGAAAGCTAGAATTGTCTCAGCTATGATTAGTATAGGACCAGAACTGGTCTGCGCTATCTGATCTGTCCCTGTCGTTCCATTTCTCCAGCTGAGAATCTGAGTAGCAGACAGTTCCATGACTGCTTCAGCATGTGCCTGGACAGAGGCTTAAGCTCAGCCTTCGGTCTACAAGAACGCCAAGTGCCCACGTCACTTTTATTAGGTGCAGCGACACGCAGGTTTGGTAATACATGCATTACCATGTATTATCCTGTTGCACGTAATTGTGTTTATCTGAATTTAATACACATCTCATTTAGCTTTTCTCGGCCCCTTCCCATTCCACAGTTAAACTCCCTCCAACTCATTTGCACAGCAGCCATTAAAAGCTCCCTGAGATAATTAATTTCTTCTTTCGGGATGAGACTTTCCATTCTAGATATCCATTTAAGAGTTAAGAAAAATAATCAGCCATTATATTGGACAGTTTATGGCACTTAACTCACAACAAAGTGTTCACCTGGAGATTTATTCTCATCTCGCACGCCATGGGGTCAGTCAGCCCTATCTCCATTTCTCCTATGTGCAGGAAGAAGTTGAAGGAAGGAGATCATGGCCTATTATGGGCCAAAAGGACTCCATGCAAGGTTGACTTGGGACATTCAATTTCTCTGTAAAAGGGGGAGACCTCGGGCTTCTCACAGGTTCAGTTATTGAAACAGCATGGATGCGTGTGGAATTATAAAATCTTCCAAGACAGATGATATGTCACTGCAGCACAAAAGCAGGGAACATGTAACATACACAGTACATTATACTTCAGGGTCACTTGGTAGCCCTTGTCCCTCTCATTCATAACTGGTTTAGTCTTTATTAATTCCAGTGACTAAGGAAGTCCCAGGATTTATCCCTATTCTTTTCAATCAGATGTATAGCATGAGCCATATAATTTCTGTCTTTTGAATATGAATACAGACAGACAGACAGACAGACACACACACACACACACACACACAGACACATACACACAGCAGTGCTTTCTACCTTTCCTTTTCCCCGCATAACCATTATCAAAGTCATAGCATGAAATCATAAACACCTGTGGGCACCCATGACAAGTCCTGCAAAAAGAAGGTCACCAATACAACCAGGAAGAAGTCAAAGTCACCATCACAGGATCTGCAAGATCAAGGCAGGTCACTCCACTTCTCCTCAGGGTTATGGCCTGATAAGCTACCATTCCTCCATGCTGCTGACTGAAGACCACAGTAGGCATGCAGTAGCAGTCACTGCTCCCTGCTTTCCCAAGGGCTGTTTCCAGTCAATGACCAAGGACAATAGAGACACCAAGGCATACTCCCTTCTCGGTGACATGCGATGCCCATGAAGAATCACACTGACTTTGATGTTCACTAATAGTCTACTTTGCTCAGAACTGCATGGCAGCCCTGACTAGCCTTCCTTGTGTCATCCTGACTTGACTATTCTCTGTGAGGTCAGGCTGCTGCTTGATCCAGGAGTCACCCATCTTTCCCAGGTCCTGTCTGCTTTCTTTCATAGGCATTTTCCCTAATGAGTTCCTTTCATCAGTTCTTAGCTTTGAGCCTGCTAACTGGAGGGTGCTAACCAACATATCATTCTACAGCTTTTATTTCTGCTTCCCTTGTAGGTGAGTTCTATCTGTTCTCCTAACGTAGATACTGGTGGTCTCTACACAAGCACAAACCCAGACACTTGACACTGGCATTTTAAGGTCCTCCGTAACACATCCCAAACATACTCTTGGTCATTTTTCTAGTTTTCCAAACTTTGTCCTCTACTTTTCCTAGTGTTTTGCAGCTTTCTTAGCCATGCTCACAGCTCTGCTTCCTTGATCCTCATTCTTTTTTTCTTTTCTTTTCTTTTTTTCAGAGCTGGGGACCGAACCCAGGGCCTTGCACTTACTAGGCAAGTGCTCTACTGCTGAGCCAAATCCCCAACCCCTTGATCCTCATTCTTACACCACTGACTGTCCTTTCATTGCTCTGCACCTTCTGCCTGCTGCTCTGGAAGCAAACCAGAGTCCACTCTCCTCATCTGGCCTTTCAGGACTATTCTATTAGCTTTCTCTCCTCTGAAGTTCTGTGTCGTTTCAAACTGAGTCATATTATTTTCCCGTTATCACAATCTCCCGAGGTTCTGGGTATTACACGGGTTGCCCTATCAAAGAGATTCTGAACAACTTGAAGGTGTATGTTTTGCCCCTTTGTTCTCTTCACAACCAGGCCGAGCATTTTGAAGGTTCTTACACAGTAAGAGCTCTTGAGCCAGCAACAAATATTGATGTTGTTGGTGGAATTTCCCAGAATTCTGCCTGCCCAGACCCACAGAAGTCATGAGAGATATTTTATAGTGATTGGACTTGACTAAGTGCTCCAAGGTGCTCCTTGAGTTCCATGAGTAATGCTGAAGCTAAAAGTCACTGAGAGAAAAACAGGCTTAGTAATTGTTTATTTACTGGACTCGCCCCCCAGAAAGTTGGATTGAGTAAGACCTGGGCAGAGTGCTCCCTAGAGCAGCCCAAAGCTCAAACTGAGAAAGACCCCATCACACACAACTCTTCTGCCAGCTGTATGCTGAAATGCTGCCACCCGTTCCATCACAGTGAGACCCTGATCCGGACATGCAGTCTTTCCTTTGACTTGGATAGATGTGATTTAATAAACCAAGCAGTGAATAGTCCCACCAGTGTCCTCCAAGGAAAGGTCAAAAAACATGATATAAAGAGCTAGAAATTTCCTTTCCCTTGGAGCCCAGCACAGACGAACATCAATAGAGCCATGAAGAGATGATAATGTAACCTTTAGGCTTATAACATCTGCAGCGAGCAAACAAAATCAAGAGTGAAGGAAAACAAGCCTTCCGTCCTTGGCATCGCTTATCATTCAGAGCCTTTCAACAGCCTCAGGGAAAGAGGAAATTACCAGAGAAGAGTGAACATCGACACAGCAAACCACCTAATAAGCTCCAGACTGCTGAGCAAGCATTCAGATCAGAGAAAAAAAGAGAGAAGCCTGCCCAGAACACATCCCGTCCATACAACGGATGGACTGCAGAGCCATGGCTGCACCTCCTGGGATGCTCTAGAAGAACAGGCATGGCAGCTAAGTACAAACACAGCAAAGCGGGGCTCGAGTTTTTGTTAGAGGGAGCTCTACTTTGGGATTCTTATACCTACATCAAACTTTTGGGGGCAGGGCAGACATTATATCTCTATTTCGCAGATGAGGAGACAGGCATGCAAAGTGAAGCAAATCCCTGTTCCTCAGCTGGCCAGAGGCAAGGTTCCCACCAGACCCCAAGTCAGCCTTAGTTCTGCTCTGATATTTTGTGGTCAGTGTTACAAGGCTAATGTTAAGGAGAGATGGGGGAAGGGAGAGGGAGAGAGGAGGACAGAGGGAAAAATGGAGGGAGGAAGAAAGGGAGAAAGAGGGAGGGAAAGGAGAGAGGGAGGGAGGGAGGAGAAGAGGAAGGGAGGAAGAGAAGAAGAGAAGGGGGAGGGAGGAAGGAAGATGGATGGAGAGGGAAAGAGAGAGAAGAGAGAGAAGAGAGAGAGAGAGAGAGAGAGAGAGAGAGAGAGAACAAAAAATACCTTCAAGGTGTTTATCATCCATTCATGGACTCTGTGAATGTTTACTGAACACCTTTTAGAACTGGAAAGACACCAGCTAAATTCTGGAAATCAGAGAGAAAGCTGCAGCTCAGGGCCTGGAGGTAACAATAACTTTGGTTCTCTTTCCTTTTGGAATAAAACATAGGAAACAGAGGGGCATGCAGAGAAAAATAACTAGATAAACTACCAGGAGAAAAGGTTCCTTACATACTGTCAATTCAGTATTTCTGACCTAACCAGCTAAAACCCGTGGAGGATTTCAGATAATAGAATAAATGAAAATCAATTGGAATAATTCATGAATAAATAGCACTTCTCCCCTTCTCATAAGCTGTATGCACCCATGCATACATACAAAATATGAGGGAAATTCACGTAAGTGTGTCTAAATAGAGCAGAGGATCTCATACATATGAAGATATCAGCACAGAAGCCTTATCTAAAGTGGCACCTGACATCCCTAGACAATCATTGGGTTCCTCCATCCCCTGGAGCCCTGTTAGGGTCAGTGTGACTTCCATGTATACCCATCTTCTGTGTAAGACTGTGATCTCTCTGAGGTAAAAAAAAAAAAATCTCAGCTCATCAGCATGGCCAGTGCTGAGCACACAGCACATGGCAAGCACTATCCAAGATCCTTAGGTTGAATTATAAATGCAAGACAATAAAGAGATGAGAATGCGAACATTGGAGAGAGGTAGAGATAACAGAGAAGAGGAAGCGGTTACACCCAGAGACTGTAACTAGCCAAGCCTCCACATGGAGGGAAGGGCTGTAAATGCTGGGCTTCATGTATGGTGAGAATCTTGATTCATTGCAATGGCCTTTGCTTGCTCACCTACTTCAGGTCTCTTTAACTTGTAGTGGATAAAACGAATAGAGGATTGGATAGGGGAGCAGACCCAAGAGTGGCAAACAGCTGAGAGGTAGGGTGTACTGGCTGTGGAATGGAGGGCCAACCATGCATTGGGTGCTATGCAAGGGCATCCTTCTTAGAGAAGGAAATAAGGCATGGGATACACGTCGAAGAACAAAAAGGAAATAATAACCTGGTGGGGTCCTTGTGAGTTAAGGGGGGGGGGCATTTTATAAACGAAGAAGGGTAGTACATTGCATATAAAGAACATAGTACCCAGTGAGAAAGAAGCATACACACATGTAAATCTGTCGCTGTATGATAAAAGAGCAGTAAAAGGCATAGCTGGCCTTAGTACTCTCCTGGTTCCCCACCCACATCTACTGTCTTCATTCTCAGACTTCTCGTGCCTTCTGGTGTTCCCAGAGGCTCACGCAAGCCACAGATACACAACACCAGCAACCGATGTCATTCTCCTTCTCCGTTCTCTCGCTCACCCATCTAGTCCCACCCTCTGCCAGGTCCAGCACGAGACAAAGTGATTAAAACAGCAGTGTTTTCCTACTGGCCTGAACCCCAGAGTCTGTTTTCCCTGCTGCCTTCCGGGATCATCTGTACTGGAACTAATGAGCCCAGACCCTAAGCAAGATTGCCAGAGAGTTTTGAAGTGAGGGGCTTTCTATCCTGTTCACATATCAAACACCCAGGCTCGGAAACTGTAGCCTCTTTGCATCTAAGAATCCTCTAAATTCATGGTATCTCATCATCCCATGCTTGCTCTGTGGAAGGGGCGTGTACCTTTACCTAGAGCCTAAGGGCTACATTGTGGACATGATCTGATGGGCAGAGCAATGGATAGTGATACACCTTGGTTTTGGTGGGAGACAATTGAGATTCCAGAGCTGCTAACCACCTTTTAAAAATGCCCATTGCTCCGGAGTCCAGTGGAAACACAGGAGAGTGCAGATCCAACCATCGCCTTTACCTGGCCACTCTAGCCAGCTCAGCTCCGAAAGGCAGGCAGGAAGCCCCAGAGGAATTCCTGTCCTCTGAAAGGATAATGCATAATCTGCAAATTCATAAATCACTAAGACACTCTCGGCTGTGAGGCACAGTCGGTGGAGTGAGAACATTTAATGCCTGTAAAATTTTACTCAGAAGGAAAATTACTTTAGTTCATTAAACTTCCCTGAAAGCTTGATTCCTTTACATTCCTGTCCTCCTCCTCCCTCTCCCTCCCATCCTCTGTCCTTTCTTCCTTCCTTTTCCCTTCCTCTTTTCCTTTCTTTCTTCCTTTTTGTCTTCCTATTTCTTCCCTTCCTTCTCAATTAAATGGAATGGCTGCACAGCTCTAAAGAGCGCAGCGTGATTCTGTGTGCGTTCACGCAGAATGTGCTGATCAATCCGTTAATGAGCATTTTCATCTCTTTACATTTCTTTGTAGTTGGAGCCTTTTAACTAAGGGAACTGTTGGCTCAGAACAAGAGCGTGGTGCTCAGAAGTGAACATACAGGACAGGCAGGGGCAGTGTCGTGAATCTCTAATGATAAGTTACTGGGAAGGCTGAGATAGAGGATCACAGATTCAGGGTCAGCTTGGGCTTCCCAGTGAGGACAGAACAGCATGGACAACTTAGTGAGGATCTATCGTAAAGAATTCTAAAGGGGTGGCCTTGATACTGCTAGGTCCACTGCTCATTGGAGGAACACTTCCAAAGCCCTTAATTCAATTCATAATACCACAGGGGAATAGGGCGTAAAGTAAACTATACCACCCCGCCCTTGCCCCAACAAGAGAGTTCTTCTCTCCTTGCTAATTAGAACAGGGACCTGCTGGTTTTCTTTACCAAGAGCAATTAACCACGGAATGCAAATGAGACGCTGAACATAAACTTCTTCAGGAATGCTGCAAGCTTGTCCTTAAAGTCCCAGCATAACTGTGTAGCTCAGCACCTCCTCCCACAAGGGGGAGCCTCAGCCTCCAGGGAATGGAAACACATCTTTATCCAGATCCCAAACTGATTTCACTGTACAAGGCTGTCTAGGCACCCACCTCACGTGCAGAATAAAACAAACGGCGATGTCGCCTACCGTGGGTTTAGAGTCTAGTCTGGAGGATAGAGAACTAATTACCACAAAGAGATTGCAATGTCACCACTACATAGATGATGTGTGACATCTTGAAAAACTGTGAGGCCCTCTCCCTCGTTCATTCAGGTGGTAACGATGCCGGGGGCTTAATAGAAAACCTCCACGTGATACTCAGATCATTCCTCAGCCTACACACTGCAGGAGGAAAGCTGAGATTTCTGAAATGTACCACAGTCCACCACTGACAGGCCCCACTTCTAGGCTCCATCATTCGCTGTTCCTTCATTAACCCACTCCGTATGGGATTCAGCAAAGAAGAAACTGAGGCACCTTCTTTGCCCTCATGAAGTTTACACTCTGAGAAGACAAGCAAGTAGCCAATGACAACAGTCAGCAGGTGAAGAATGCCAAGCAGGAGGATCACGTAAGCAAAGCGTGAATCAGAATGGCCCCTGAGGACTCAAAGCAGGAAAAGCAAATAGAACTCCAGGCAAGACTTTGAGAGCAAACTGGCACAAACTTCTCAATGAGGTGAGAGCTGATGCTGTTCATGTGTATCCCTGATGATAAACATTATAGATAGATAAATAAGTCGGTGCAAAGGTCCTGGGGCAGAAGTCTGCTCAGAAGACTCAAGGGTGATTATGGAAACATGGGAGGTTTGAGATAATAGAACTAGGAGATGAATTCAAGACAGGACTTGGGGGCAGGGGGGAGGGGGGGGTCTCACTGAACTTACTGAACCACTGTAAGGACTTTGGTTCTTAGGCTAAGTCAAACCGGAGGATACTGGAGACTTAAAGAAGAGATTTAAATTCTAAGGGGATGTTCTGGCTGCTATGCAAAAAGGCGGTGAGGGAACAAAGGTGAATTTGGAGCCAAGTGTAACCACCCAGGTGAAACACCTGGGCTGAGCCTTAGCAAAGGCAAGGACAGAAGAGAATGAGGGGAGGCTGAATCAGAATATCCTGGAGGACAAAGCCAAAGAATATTCACTGAGTACCTGATAACAAGGTATAATTAAGGGAGCTTAGTAAAAGAAAACATCATCATCTGGGCTTGAGACACTGGAAGCAGGGAACTGCTGTGTGAGATGAGGACCCTAGGAGAGTTTGGAAGAAAGATCAGCTTAGCATTGAGCTTTGAGATGCCTGAGAGACACTGAAATGCAAACCACACACTAAGCTGGGTATCTGAGTTTAGAGCTCAGAGTGGCCAGGCTGACCTGGAAACATCACTTAGAGATGTCAGGGATCATCAGGCAGTGTTAAGAAAGAAGAGATCAGACTCAGGCAGGGAAACTGTCAATATGAGGCTTTGAGTTGAAGCAATTCAGCAAGGTAACCACTCCTGACTGGACTCTCAAATTGGCATGGGGTGTCTGTGTCTTGGGGGAACACAGTGGTGTTTTACTGAGAGAAGACTCTCAGAAACCAGGTACACAGATGCCTCTTGGCTGAAGCTGTATCTTATGTGTCTACGACGCCTCTGACTGTCTGGAGGGACCTGTAAGAAACCACTGGGATGCAGACAGAAGAAGCTTTGTCTCAGCTGGGGGGCCTCCTCACCAAGAGGGAATCCGATTATACAACTTGCCAACACAAGAGGCCAACCAAGCCCAACTTCCATGTAGCGCCGGATGACAGGCTGGCTACAGTTACCCCTCCCAAACTGGAGAGACAGCAACGTGTCATGGAAACTGCTTCCCCTCCTGCATCAACTGTAGCAGAACTAAAACCTTTCATCCCCCAATGCTCTTCTCACTGTCACGATGCCCCACACAGCTTGGCTTCCAACAAGGAGCTCACTCCACTGCATATGAAGAGGGGTCTGTGGAGTTTACTGGCAATACCTAGACCTGACTACCAGAAGCAAGCAGGCCCGATACCAAGGCCTGAAGAGTCCTGAAGATGCAGTGGCAACACAGCCAGGAGCCCAAACCTGCATGAGATTATGGCGTTAACTTCTACGAGGTTTGAAAATCAAGAGCCAAGAACAGGGTTGCTGATCCCATTGTTAAGTGCAATTAGCTGTCACACAATATTTTCCTCATGTCCCCAGCTCTAAGCTCTGTTGATAGACCAGTTACATTTCCTACAGCACATCACCATGAGACAAAGCATCTGTTGCACTGTACTGGAGATTTCAATCTTTATCCATCTGTCTCACCTCCTGCTACTCCGAGGCAAAGAAGGGGTTACATACTATCTGGGGTGATCTGTTCCCGTTATCAAGGGGAAATGGATGCTATTGTACAACCGAACCCAAGGAGAATGATGTCCAAAGCCTCTAATTGATATTATCCTCTAATTAATTTCAAGTCCTGAAGTAAAAGTTAATGGGAGAGACTACAGTAATAAAAGAAAACTATTAAGAACTCGGAGCCTTCAGGAACGATGGTTTGGATTATACGATCATGCTGCCAGCTTGAAATGCTGAACACCTGAGGCGCTGGCTAAGGGCAAAGGAAACTCGAAATTGGCTGAAGAAAAGAGTTGAGCTGGCTCACCAACCGTGGCTTCATGGCCAGTGGTGAAAATCAATATTACAGGCATTATGCATATTTTCCTTCTTTGTTTTATAAGAAAATGGATGGATAGATAAATTGATGATGATGATGATGAAGACAGGTAGATAGATAGATAGATAGATAGATAGATAGATAGATAGTCAAATGAATGGATAGATGATAGATAATAGATAATGGTAATAGAGAGGGACGTGGATAGATAGATGATTAGATAGATAGATAGATAGATAGATAGATAGATAGATAGATAGATAGATGATAGATAATAGATAATAATGATAGGGAGGGGCATGGATAGATGATTAGATAGATAGATAGATAGATAGATAGATAGATAGATAGATAATAATGATAGGGAGGGGCATGGATAGATGATTAGATAGATAGATAGATAGATAGATAGATAGATAGATAGATAGATAGATAGATAGATAGATAGATAATAGATAATAATGATAGGGAGGGGCATGGATAGATGATTAGATAGATAGACAGATAGATAGATAGATAGATAGATAGATAGATAGATAGATAGATAGATAGATAGATAGATGGATAGATGATACATAGATTCCATAAGTTTTCTCTCTTCTCCATGTATTCTTTGTTTCATTCAGAGAATGTGGTAGTTAACATCACAACTATTTTAATGCACAGAGTAACCACAAAAGATTGTGACAGGACTGCAAAAGTAATTACTATCACCCAGAGAAGCCACAGCAACTAATGGGACTCCGTGTACCACTTCCTTAGAAGACAGTGAAAGCAACCTTCTGGTCTTAAAAACTGTTACATTACATTAGGCTGAAGCCCAACAGTCCGTCGGAACAGAGGGTTCAAAAGGATGCTCCTTGTAGCCAACTCTGCAGGTTGTGCTTGCTCTCCTTGGCTTTCTCTCGGCCCCACAGTAAGATCACCTTCAGTCTTATTCAACTCAGTAAAGCACCAGTGGGACTAGTGGTAGGAAGCTACTCCCTCCATGATTCTAGTTTATGGAGACAACACAGACCTGATGTGGAAGAGGCTCCTAGCTTCCTCTCAGACACTTCAGCATGCCTGGGTAGGAAGATCCTGGGTGGAAGAAACTCTGAACTTTCAGCCCTTCTTCCTATGCCTCTGGGCACTGTGCAGTGATTCTCATAGCTACTGATTGTGAAGCAGTGTTTGCTTCTGATCCACGCTCTTCTGAATTTTGCAGCATCCTTATA
Organism: Rattus norvegicus; assembly: GCF_021556685.1. NCBI lineage: Eukaryota > Metazoa > Chordata > Mammalia > Rodentia > Muridae > Rattus > Rattus norvegicus. The sequence goes on along the minus strand of NC_141534.1, from coordinate 260,621,319 downwards.
AATGTTCCCTGCATTTAATCTCTTCTGTCATGTTTGCAGGCTGGAAGATCTAGGGAGCCCAGCTATGTACAGGTTCTGGAGGCCTTGTAAAGAAAGTGTTTCTAGAATTGAGGGGGTTCTCGGCCATGTAAAATGCCACAGGCAGCTCACATAAGAGGACCCTTGGTTTAGCTAGGAGATGACTGAAGTCTTGGATGTGGCTCCTTACTTGGTTTCTAATCCTCACCCCCATCCTCATCCTCATCCTCATCCTCATCCAGCATTCTACCAGAATGACCTGTCCACAGAGATCTAAAATCCACTTCCCTAGTGCCAAAGGTAAATTCCAAGGTCAAGCTACTTTCCTAAGCATGATAGTTAAAAGAACTTCCCAACACGAACCATTGTCATTTTTAAGTCTCCTCTGGAGTCAGTTTCCCAGAATGACTTCTGAACCTCACCACGTTTCCATACCGATCCTCCCCCCTTTCATCATCCTATGTCTTTTTTTAAACATGTCTTCTCCCTCATCAGAGGTCACTCTGCCATTCTCTCCTCAAGTTTCACTGTGAATATTCTCAGCTTCCTCAGGTCTCATTGTCCCTCCCAAACAGAAATGCCCCCCCCATTAATCTTGATCCCCCAGCCAACTGCACACATGCACAATTATGCTGTTCACTGCTATTATAATTCTCTGCTTATATGTGATCTCTGCTGTGATCTTCAGTCATCCTTTCTGGCAGGAGCCCTGTCCTCCTCATTGTAATATGACAGATGTGACAAGCTTAGCACCAATGAAGAGAGATTCAATGTATCTGTGGAAGTGAAGGTGGTTCTCACAGGAGAACATAAGCCTTGGCCAAGATGGTCAAAGCATCCTCGTGGAGAATAAGAAGTGTGACTGATGAAAAGACATGAAAAATATAATTCCCCATTTCTTCTCTTTGACAGTACCATTTCGAAAAGTCTCTTTAGATGTGTTGGTCTGCCTAGCTTTGCCAGAAGGGAATTTCAGAGTGACTCCCAAGAAGGCAAAAGATAAAGAGGAGGGAAGGGAACACAGCAAATGCAACTTGAGCTTTAGAAAAGCTGTTCCTCTCCATGGGCTCGCAGAGAGGACCTGACCTTGCTAGGATACAGACAGTGCTCTAGCAAAAGAGAGTAGCTTGGGAGTGAAGGCTAGCCCATGTGCAAGCAGAATAAATACAGAAGGAGCACACCAACATTTGCCGATCACTTACTAAACTCCAGCCGCCATGCTTGGGCTCTTCATGCACTGAACAGAATATGCACAGAACTCATGGATGGTAGATACCATGTTCTGCACTGTCCAAATGGAAAAACGGTCCCCATCATGTACGGGAGAGAGACTTGCCTATGTCTCCAATATTAAAGTAAGGGAAACCATAGAGAAGTTAATAAGCATTAGTCATCCTTAAAAGCGGGCCATTGTTTAGAAAGTGCTTCACAGAATTCCTGTAGCTGGGAGGAAAAGGCAAATGACAGATTAAGGAAATGGTGTTGTTGAAACAAGGAGCTTGTGAAAAATGGCTGCTGAATGGTAGGGGGTTGTTCCAGCCTTGTGTAACAAGCCATTAAAAGTGAATTAAAAACCCATTCACTGTCATTTCCCCAAGGGGCTCTGAAAATGAGAGAGATGGCCATCACTTGGAAATGATATAGGTACCAAGCAACCCAGCAACAGGGGTGGAGCCAAAGCCCAGCAACAGGGGTGGGGCCAAACAACCCCAGATCTCCCTACCAACTCCTATACTCACAGAGGGTGGACCCAGGGTTAGCCAGCTCAAAAGGAGTATCTTAACTGGCAATCTGAGCTCCTTCCTAACCTTCTATTACTCCACCCATGTCCACATAAGCACTTTCAGCACCATTCCGGGCTCAGTGAGCAAAGGAAAGACCTGGCTATGAATAAAGTCCATATATAACCATCAAGGTAAAAAGAAACACCAGCAACCTGTTTATTTGAGGGAGAATGAATGCTGTAAACCAGATAATCTTGCTGTGAACTCCAGACTCAACATCTTACTCTCTGGACCTCAGGCCAAGAACTTGCCTTACTGAGCCCCCAGCAGCCTCATCTTGAAAGTCAATGTAGCCTCCCCTCAACTCTGCTAACTGTAAGGAACATGTGAAAGCTGTCTCACCACCAAGCACATTGCCCACTGAATGAAAAAGGGAGGACCTGGGAACAAAAAATGTTCCCAGGTCTGGTTAAGGAGGTTTATTGTAGCTATGTGGGAGAACCCAGCCAGAGGCATCTGGATGGATCCAGACTTAACCAGGTGTGATGGTTTATATATGCTCGGCCCAGGGAGTGGCACAATTAGAAGATGTGGCCTTGTTGGAGGAAGTGTGTCACTGTGAGGGGTGGGCTTAGAGACCCTCCTCTTAGCTGCCTGAGGAAGCTCAGTCTTTTCCTGGCTTCCTTCGGGTGAAGATGTAGAACTCAGCTAATCCTGTACCATGCCTGCCTGGATGCTGCCATGTTTCTGCCTTGATGATACTGGACTGAACCTCTGAACCTGTAAGCCAGCCCCAATTAAATGTTGTCCATTTTAAAACTTACATTGGTCATGGTGTGTGTTCTCAGCAGTAAGACCCTAACTAAGACACCAGGTTAGCAGAATGAACTGGAATATGAGAGAATGGAAGGGTCTGGGAAGAGTCAGAAAGCAAAGGGAGAGGAACCAGGAGCCAAGAGGCTGGGAGCAAGCGAGAAAACCAAGAGAGGAGAAGAACCATGAAGACGCCTCACCAATATGGCTGAGCTATAAAGGAAAGGGAAGCTGGGGATAGGGAAGCAAAGCTCTCGGGGGCTGGAGAAGTTTAGGGTAGGAGGGCTGGGTATGCCAGCCAACATGACTCCATAACAGGTCCTTATGATGCTGGGACCCTGGTGGCCAGCATCTGCTTTGATATGTTAATAGGCACCTGAGTTAGCCATTTGTCTTGAGTTTGAGACCTGACCCACACCAGCATGTAACACATTCTGTGTTGCTCTAAGCCATGAAGGTGGTCTGCCATCTGGGGAATGGTAGGGAGGAAGGGATGACATTGTCCCCAGGAAGGAGCATTTCACTTCTTTAGTGATGACAGCCTTGACCTCACAAAATGCTGGGCAGCCTTACTGGCTTCTCTCCCGTGCAGAGATGAAAGCTTAGGATTCCCACACAGGATTCTCACTTTATGTTCCGGAATGGCGATGAGTTCTGCACTAAGAAGTTAACAGGTCCAAACAAGTCCATGGTGACTGCTGTGCGATCTTTGATCCTGTCATCCACCTGCATGGATCCTGCCCCCCACCCTTCCTTCCCACTCCTTAACAAAGGCAGTGTTTCTCCCCAGGTCTCAGGAGTACTCAGCCAAATGCTTTTCTGGGGCTCAACTGTTACCCAGGTTACAGGCAGCAACTAGCCCTAGATGCTTTGTGAAGGATCAAAGGCAGGGTCTTAGCCAGATCATAAGATCCTCAGGCAAACATCACATCTGTTTTCTTTGCTATTAGATTGCCAGAATCCAGGAGTTCCCAGCCTCTCATGGATCCCCTGCAAACAAAGGGAAACAAGAAAGCTCAGCAGCTGTGATCCAGCATCAATCCCTCCATCTTTCTCACTCAATCCTGTAGATCACTATAGACTCTATGGCCAATGGCCATGGTGACTGCTGGAGATGGGCCTGCTGATCTGCAGCACTCTCTGTGCTAGGAACAAGGATTTACAAGGATTTACACGGTGTACTGCCACGACAATCAGCAGAGTATGGGTTACATAAGGCTAGAGGCTCACTGTCTCAAGCAAGAACCGCAAGAAGCCTGAATGCTTTCTATTTCTGTTTTCTGATTGGGATGGAGCAGAGGCCGCCTTTCTTGAAGATTTCTGAGGACAGAAGGCATTTTGTTCATCTTAATAGGAGAATAAAGAAAAGAACTTTAGAAGTAAGAAATCAGGTGCAGAATAAGAAGGCTGGAGGTTGCCATTTATGGTCCTCGGCTGTGGCTGTCTTTGGGAGCTAGAGCTTTGAATGGGGTGCAATGTTCTCAGCCTTAAGTAAGCCAAACCACGGGAGTGGACTGAAACCAGATAATAATGGTTTTAAAGACTGAACATAAACAGTTCTAATGCTACTGGACAAATGATGACAAATTTAAAATCATTTAAATGCCCCATGTACTGTTATGGAGGTTAGAATTCCAGAATGTGCCAAAGAAACCCCAGTGCAGGGATTAATAGGACCACACCCCTGCATACTTCTGGATGTTCTAGAGGAGAATCCATTGTCTTGCATTTACAGCTTCTAAAGGCTGCCCCTCACTCCTTGAACATGGTCCCTTCTATCTTCACTGTCCATGATGACCATTCAAGTCTTTCTCATATGTCAACACCTCCTCTGCCTCCCACTTCTCCATTCAAGGATGCCTGTGGCTGCACTGGGCCCTGCCTGATAGTGAAAGACAAACATTTCTTTTTTAGCTCCATTTGGTTATGGGTAGGGAGGTGTCTAAAGAGAAGCTAAAGAAATTACACAAGGACTCTGGAACATAGAGGGTGGGCCACTGAAGATAAATTGATGAAATCGGCTGAGCATGCTACTAGTATGGTCTAATCATTGATTGTAAGAGGTCTTAACTGAGGCAATGTCTGTGGCAAACGAAAGAAGGGAAGAGGGACAAAGGCCTGTGAACTTGAAACTGGGAATTAACAGAGGAAGAGCCCAGCCTCTCGTGGATCCATCAAACCAAGGGAAACAAGAAAGGCTCACCAGCTGCGATCCAGCATCAGTCAAGCCAACTTCTCATTGAATCCTGTAGATGCAGAAGCCAATGCTTCATCATAATTAGAGAGTCAGCCTTGAACTTGAGCTCCAAGTACAAAAGGCTATCTATCACAGGTCTCTGTAGCCCCCATTTCATACTTCAAGTTAGCTAAACGAACTGCTATTCCCTGCAGCCCTGCACCTTCCCTGGCCCGGAAACTGCTCAGGCCTCACCTCTCCTCAGCTCTGTCTTGCTCCTGGCCATAATTCAGCCATCTCCACTGGCTGTTAAACAGTTAAACAACTCTCTTCTCTGAACTTCTTGGCATCTTCTTTACTGGAATAACATTAGTTTTTTTCTTTACAGGTCTTGTGAAAGCTTCCCAAACTTCTGGCATAGATCTCTCACCTTGATCATAGTCTCTGTTCTTCCCACCCTGGCAGGAATCTTGGCCATAAGGGCTTCATCCCAAGACTAGGCAGATAAAGGACCATCCCACTCACATAGGGACACAGAAGGTATCACAGAGGTCAATCTATCTAGACTCTTAGACCAGCACTTAGGAACTGTGTACCCCGGTAGGAAGACCATCCATTCAACCGCTGAAGTATTTAAAACCCCTTACATTAGAGGAAGAAGAACTTAGTGTCTGTCATCAGAGGCAGTGCCAGACCTTGCAAGGAATTGTCCTTTTCTGTCTCCTATAGAAGTCTGCATTCTGCTAGCTACCAGACCAAGAAACTTATCTAGACTGCTAAAATAACATAGGCCAGCTTTGTCTTCACATAACTCCTAAAAGAGAGGAGGAATCTCAAGCAGCTTAGAGCATATGATTTAGGAGCCCTCTCTAGTATAGCCTACGGCTATACTGGAACATATAATTTATCCATACTGATTCACTAGCATATATTTGATCCTATCTCCTTGTCCTTCCCTTCTCCAAGAAGCCATGGTCACAGTCCTGAGAAATTTATCTTCTGCGAAATATCTCTGTAGAAATAGGTTCTTCATGTATCTTAGCTCCAGCAAGAGTCCATACCAGGGGATACTTAAGAAGAAGAAGAGAGAGAAAACAAATCAGGTCTTCCTGTGTGTTGACACAGGGTTCAAACCAACTCCCTCTATGACGCAAAGCTCACAAGGTGTACTTCGGATTACAGCCACCTCAGATCTAAGAGCTGAGTTCCCAGGTGCAGAAGCAGAACAGAGGACAGGCCAGACTCCTGCTGTGGAGGAAGAAGCTGATCAGATGTTGAGACAAAGTGAAGGATTAAACTCAAAGGGAAACCATGAACTTCGGCCTTGCGCCAGGCTGACAGGGTGCCCCCAAGGAATTCAGCACAACTCCCCTTCACCTTGAGAATAAGTGACCTTCGTTTAGATTCCTTTGGTCAAACAAGCTTGGATATCTACTCTGTACTCATCTTGGCTCCAAAAACTGCAGTAGGTAAGACATGGTTTCTTCCTTACAGAGACCCTCTACCATGTGGGGGATGGACAGGTATGTAGAGCAGTAATATCCAAACCCCGGCCTTTTTGTGCCCCAAAGGCTCTTACTGTACTAAAGTCATTAGCAATTCCTCCAAACCTTAAAGTTCAGAGCCACCTTCCGTGCCAAAACAGAAGAGAAGAGAAAGGCCTAAGAGCACTGACTTTGCCTGGTAAAGCTTGATCATCCTGGGTAAACATAAGAGACCTCGTGTCTGAGCTTTGCCATGTTGGAAGGGCATCCATAATGAACCACTTGCTTTAGCATAGCTGATACCTTTCGGCTTCACACAGCAGATTTGATCTTCGCCTATTAACTTTTCCTTGGCTTTACCAATAGACTCATAGAAGACAAACAACATTACCCCCATTTGACCCCAAAATGTACACAGGTGCATCTCCAACCACACACTGCCTGCCAGTACCCAGCCATCCTCTCTTCCAGCAGTAACAAATCCCTTAATACCCTAACCCGCACTAACCTTGACATCTGTGGCCCATTGTATTCAATGGTGTCTCCCAATCTATGTCCTTATCTTATAAATTTGACCTCAACACATCTTGTACTGGGAGTTATACCCTTCCCTTTGAAATTAGATGACACCCTTGTGGCTGCCTCGGTAAATAGTCTAGAGAGGCATTAAGGTGCTAAAGGAATACAATGTAAGACCAGAAAATACCACCACTGTTATACAAGCCACGGGAGAACTACTCAGGGCATTTTTACTCTTGATGTTGCTATTTAAGTCACAAGACCAAGACGGAGTTCAAGTCATTAACTTTGAACATTTTCTGTCAAGAGAGCTAACAAATTGTCCTTTTTATCCCAGCCCTATTCGTGTTCCTGTCCCAATGGAAACATCCCCCCAACCTTTTTAATCCCCAAATTAAAACTACTTCCTCCAACAAGACCACCCCTTTTCTTGCCAGAGATTTGCTTGTCCCTTTGTGTGCGAACCAGGGTACCCTAACATCACAACTTCCTCTTGCATTGTTACATAAATGTGCATGTTCTCACGATACCCTGAGATATCTGACAGAAGTTTAATAATTAATAATAATAATAATAATAATAATAATGGCAGTAAGGCTAGAAGTTGCCAGTTATCTCATTCAAACCCATAGCTGTCTGATGACATGTGATGTCATTATTCCCATTTCTTTCAGGTATAAAACAGAACCTAAAAGGATTAAGTAAGGGAAGTGTCAGGATATGTAAATAGCAACTCATGTTATATTCTTACTCCAAAAGATCAGACTGATTCCTCCCAGGGTTTCAAATTCCACCTCCTTCTTGATTAGAAACTATCAATTAACTCAGCGATTTCAGCACCAGTGAAGTTACCATGGCAGCTGAGATTCCTACGAGAACTTCACCTGGATCTCAAGGCCCTCCTCAAAGTGAACCTAACAAAATCTCAGATCAGGATCACAGATTCAAACTCAAGCCAACATCCTATTCTAAACACAGCACTTACAGGAGACACAGGAAACCACATGCCTAGGCAATCTCAGCTCTCCGGGAATGGGGGCCATGGTGTTTCTGGCTCTTTGCCTGCTTCTCCATGCTTCTAAAGCCTGAATCCCTTGGGGCTTGAATCATAGTTTCTTCTTCCTCCTGACTACCTAACCTTGGTAGGGGCATAGTTTTTTCTTCTAAATTTAGAGCTTTGACTCAAAAGAGTAGGCTCCATGTGGGCTGGAGATGGATATGGGACACACCTGATGTCCCCTATCCAGTGTATTGATGTGGATAGTATGGGGTGTGATTCAGTGCCAAGAAAAAATTTTAAGCCCTAAATTATTGAAGGAGTATTCAAGCAGCAAGCATTTTCCAGGGATTTAAAATGTGCCAACAATTTTTAGGCACTGCAAATATAACAGAGTAAACTGTAGGGAGCTAACTCAGAGGGGTGAACAAATATGAGAATGTGGGCAGGTGAAGTAGAGTCAGAAAGGAAAAGAGACAGTAGGTGCAGAGATATGTATATGAGAGGAAAGTAAGTAGATATGAGGTAAATAGATGGATGATAGATGAATAGGATAGATAGATACATAGATAGATAGATACATAGATAGATAATAAATGCATAAATTAAGATAGATGATAAACATATAGACAGATGATAAATAGATGATAAATAGGTAGATTATAGATAGTTTGATGAACAGGTAGATGATCAATGATGGATGATAGATAGATAGATAGATAGATAGATAGATAGATAGATAGATACATAGATACATAGATACATAGATACATAGATACATAGATATATAGATACATAGATACATAGATAGATACATAGACATATACATAGATATATACATAGATACATAGATAGATAATAAATGCATAAATCAAGATAGATGATAAACATATAGACAGATGATAAATAGGTAGATTATAGATAGTTTGATGGACAGGTAGATGATCAATGGTGGATGGATGGTTGGATAGATAGATAGATAGATACATACATACATACATACATACATAGATACATACATACATGATAGATAGATAGATAGATAGATAGATAGATAGATAGATAGATAGATGGATGGATGTACAGGCAGACAGATAGATGGATGGATAGATGGCTGATAGATGGACAGAAAGACGATAGATAGACAAACAACAGACAAGCAGATGACTTTGAAGAATGCTATGTTTCCCAGATAAGCATCTCTTGGTGTAGTTCATGAACCACATCAGAACATTTCTTCTTACAAATTATGTTTAAATGTAGATTCTGGTTTCCCCTGTTCATGAATGGACTGAAGGTACTGGAGGCCCATCTAGCTAGGCAATCTGCACTCGATAAGCCATCCACAAGAAGTGCAGGGCTTTGGAATTATCATGGGAGAGTTTTGCAGATCCACAAATCTTAAATATAACAAGCATGCTCCCCTAGCTGTCTCACCAGCCACATCTCTACCAAGAATTATCCCAAAGCTACTAACCTTTCCAGTTTTCACTAATTTTATCTCCAAACTTTGATGGGTATTTCTACACAGACAACTAAGTTCAGATTTACTTTTATTTCCTTTTGTTTTAAGCAGATCACCCAAAGCAATTGTGTAAACAACAACCAGTGAAAAGCAGAGTCTCGTGGGCTGCGAATGCCTGACTGAATAATGCAGACTGATGTTGTGACGGCTCCAACACAGCAACTCGGAAGCCAGGGGGTTGCTCAGTGTTCAACCCTTAGTAAAATTCCTAATGAAAGCTCAGCATTGGTCAGGCTGAGAACCATCACAACAGCCTATGTCACACTGGTGAGTGCCAAAGGTATCTTGGGTTAGGTTCTGTTTGTTGATGACAAGAACCTAAGAGACCAACATAAGCCAGAGTGTAGGGAGGCATGGGTTGGAGTCCATACAGGCAAGGTGTCATATAGGATTCAAAGTAAGGCTATAGTTGTGACTTTGGATAGGACAATCACAAGGGCTAGAGTTGAAGACCCATCACCATCTCCCAGCTTTCTGTATTTTGAGGGAAAGCTCTACCTTCCTCTCCCATCTAGGTCGACAGGGAACTCCTTGAGTTCTGCCTATATGGAGCAGATGGCCACCTCACCAGAGCATTGTGCTAACTTTGGCTTCCAATCCCCTCGTCCCAGGAAGAGATCCCTGTTGACTTCATTTAGACCAGATACTCACTGCTGCCTAGACAGGAATTGGCTGAAAGAATGGGCCCTATTTATATCAGCGCAGTGATATAAATACATGGGACGGAGGGGAAGACATAGGACAGCTGTGTGGACAGTCAATACAGGAGGCATCCTAACTGTCCGTGCACACGCAAGTGAACCTGTATAAACCTTGTGTATATACCCAGGTAGACAGTGTAACCTAAATGCTGAATTATTCAAGATATTACAAAAGATGCCCTAATCGATAAAATGGAAAATGTCAAAAGAAATAAAAAGGGGAGGCACCAAGGGTATTATGGGCTGGAAATCTCAAGGTAAGCTTCTAGGGGGTAGAAACAACCTCACACAGGGCAGCGTGCCTCCTTCAAAGGAAGGAGCAAAGAGAAGAAGTGGAGGGAGGAAAAAACCTGAGTTCTATCACAGGCACACAGAGTAAGCGTAGCCCCTAGAAGCCACACTTTGCATACTGAAAAGGAAATTCATGGGACAGAGCCATTCTTCCCTGAACATAGGGCTCCTCTCCCTCCTTTGGCTTGGTCTTGCATGAAGTATGATTGGAAATGTGCACCCTTCCAAGTTGAGCCCACCCAGTTTCAGGTAACCTGAGGCTGGCTCAGGTTCAAGAAGCAGCCACCTTCTTTTGGGCCTGTGAAGTGGGCTACATGCTACTCTACAACAGAGATAGAGGCAACTGAGCACGCAGGGGCCTTAAAGTCTGGGCAAGAAGGCAGTTGTGTGCCTAGGCTACACCCTAAGCCTTGTCTCTAACTCTGGCAGCTGTGTTCTCTGCGACTGGGCCCATGCCACGTGTCAAGTCTCAAGACTCTGCTGAGATGGGGGAGGGGGGGTAGTGACACTTCCTTTACATAGGCCTGAGTTACCCTCCAGTGCCTCCAGAGAGAGCCAGAGAGGAATGGTACCGTGAAAAGCCAGACTTCTTTACAGAAGGCCAGCAATTGAAACTGATTAGGAACTTTCCAGAGACCATCCAGAAATTATTGCACAGGGGCAGGGCCAGCATCCTTCCACAAATAATGCAGATACATGCACAGGATGAGGGCCGAGGTCCTGGGAGGTGGGAGGTGCCCGTGATTCCTAATGACCCCCAAACTCACTCTAGGGTAAGAGGCCCAGCCTCACTGCCAGGGCTCTATGTACCACACACCCATAGCTCGGAAGGCATAAGGCTAGCCTGTTAGCATTAGGAGCTTCTCTAGTGGTCTCTAAAAACAGAGTCCCAAGTAACACAAAGTGCGACCTGACCAGGCCCTACGCAATATGACGCGACACAGACTTTGAGCTACCTCCTCGTGCTCCTGGAGTAGACTCACCTTTCACCTCTCTCCTACACGGATATCTACCACCAGGCGGCCCAGGCACGCACAGAGCAGTGCCTTTGCCTGACGGAAGATGATCAGGACCCTGGGTGGGCCCTAAACTCCTGGGCTCTTCAGCTTGAAGGTGAAGCAGGAGAACATCCTGTAACACCAGATCTAAGATGAGCAGGAGTGCCCGGGGGGGGGGGGGGCCCATTGAGATCTGTGGGCTAAGCGAACGCAGGAGCAAGGCGACAAAGGATTGGTGTGTTTCCGACACACATACTAATTAAACAAGAAGGAAATGAAATATGCAGAGGTCAGGGAAAAAACAAAAACAGTCAGTGACATCAAGTAGCCTTTGCCTGAGATCCCAGCACGCAGCTTTGTGCCATTAGAGAAGTAACTCAGCCCTACCTGCCTCCCTCCTGCCTTGGGAAACAGGCTTCACAGGCTTAAGGGAGACTACAAAAGAGAGTCACAGTAAACCAGTAACCCAGTGCCTGGCACAGAGAGTGTTGGGAAGTGTTAGCTAGCATTGGAACACGCTCTAGTGTTGTCTATCTAGTGTCTATGTCTCTTGAGAGAAAAGGGAAAGACTGCTGGTGCACTCCTGTCGCTGCCAGCATGCTGGCTCCTTCCGCTGTGCTCAGAAATGTTCACTATTTGAAAACTAGGGGAGAAGAGGGGAAAGTAGAAAGAGCAGGAGTCCCCTGGGCAGTGTCAGTTAATATTGCCAATAATGTCCTGAGCCGGTGCCCATTCTCTCCAGGACTTACAGGCTCAGAGAACTTCCCAGTGGCACAGAACAGCAGATCCGGGACCTCAGGTCTCTGCTCTTTCTCCAACACAAGGTGATTTTAAAGTCTCCAGTGGGTTAGAACAAGACTTTTCAAATCATCTTTCCACTAGGGATTCCTTTTGACCCACAAAGTTTTTTAATCTGTCCCTGGATAAAGAAGCCTACAAGATAAATATAAAAATTAAACATATACTGGTAACAAATCCTAAAGGAATTTGTTTAAACCCGATCATTATAGGATACACCTGATTTAATCATGTATTGAAGAAAAAAAATCAAATTTATATACTGACTTAATGGATATGTCTGTTTTTACATAAGGAATTAAATCTTAAATGAATATTTGATACAACAGATCACATGGAGTTTTCAGTATTTTTTCAGAGTTGACTGATATTTTGACTTCGAACCGCGGTACTGACAATTTTATAACTGCTTGATGCTGCTTCGCAAAAATGCCTACAACAGGGTTGCAGAAGTATAAGGACCATTTCAGAAATGGTTAGAAATTCTGCCCTAATACCGTGTCCAAACTCACTTCACTATCTTTCTGTGAAACTCAAAGACTCAAACAGAAATTTCTTTTACTGTAAACTCGTGCAAGCACACATGCATGTGTATGTACTGTACACACACGTGCACGTGGAGGCTAGAGGCGGGCGTCTAGTATGTTCCTTGATGAGTGTGGCAGATTCTTTTGCTAAGATGAACTTATAACTCAGCAGTTCAGCTAGACTAACAAGGCAGCTTGCCCTAGAGTCCCCCTGTCTCGGCTACCTGAGCACTGGTATTATAGGTTGGCAACCACATCTGCCTATATTTTTATGTGCATACTAGAGAGCTACATTCCCACTCCCCATGCTTGCACAACAAGCAGTGTATCTGTGGAACCATCTCCTTAGCCCACTCAAACAGCAAACATTTAAAAGTCAAACATTCCAACACAATACAGTACAACTGTATGCTAATTTGATCCATGTATGCTGACAAATAGCATTAGGAAACTATTGACAGACTTGGTCTGTTTTCCATAATGAAACTGTTGTGTTTCTAAAAAGACTCCCCCTCAAAAAAACTAATCTGCAAAAGCACTGCAAGTTGTACATTACAGTGACACAAAGCTGAGCTAAAGTCAGCAGGGGGAGTAGAGACTGATCGTGTGACTGTGATAAATCACACAACAGAAACAATTTAAAGAAAAGGAAAGACTTATTTTGGCTCACAGCTACGGAGGGTTCAGTTCATCATATCTGGGAGAACAGTTCACAACATAGTAGACTAGAAAAGTAGAAATGCCAGCATGCTACCAACTTTCTTCTCTTCTCCTTTTGTTCTGTTACTCCCAAGTCACCAGCAGATGCCAGCCTTACTCAGCCCACAGCAGATGGCACAGTACCAGACACATGCAGGGAACATATTTCTCTTGAGTTAATTTCTCTGGCAACACCTTCACAGACACACTGTGCCATGCACCATCTCCTAAGTTATTCAAAGTCCAGCAAAGCAGTGAAATCAAGCAATTATTAACCACCATGCAACTTCTCTCCAATGTGCTCGATTTCGATTTAAATGAGTGCCCACATGAGCGCACACACACATACACACACACACTCACACACACACACACATACACACAAATATACACACATATAAATACACACATACACTAACAGCATACACACTCACACACACATACACACTCTCCCACACATGTACACACACAAACACAATACACCATACTCACACACACATACACACTCTCCCACACATGTACACACACAAACACAATACACCATACTCACACACACATACACACATACACACACTCACACATATACACATACATACATATGCATACTCACATATATACACACACTCACAATACACACAAATGCACACACATATATATACACACTTTCACACATTCACACACACATGTACACACATACATATACACATACACACTCACATACATATACACACACAAAAACACATACACACATACTCACACATATTCACACACACATATACACAAATACATACACTTACACACACATACGTACACATGCACACATACAACATATATACATATGCACACACACACATGCACATGCATACATACATGAAAGCAGAAGAGGGGTGATGTGGGCAAAGGACTAAGACTATCAGGGGAGGTAGAAGAAATGAGGGTGGCTGGTGGGGACAATATAAGAAAGCTACAAAGATTTACATGTACTGGAACACTATAATGAGACCTATTATTTTAATATGCTAACTAAAGGATCAATTAAAATAAAACATGAAATTAAATTAAACTGTTTTGACTATAACTCATCATGCACTGAACCCTCAGGTACTCTCTCTTGGGTTTACCTAAGATGGATACCATTTGTGAAAGTCTGTGATGAGGTAAAAGACAGTTGGCAAGTGAAAGAGTTAGTTCAAGATCCGACGCTACGTTTTGGGGCACCAGAGGAAGACAGGGCAGGGGACAGGCACAGCATCAGAGAGAGCCAATGCTGGGAAGCAGCCTGATACATCACCATCAACAACTGACTCGGTTCTGAAAGGCTAGCACTTAGCAAAATAAATAAATCCGAAGTTACAAAATGAAGACATTACAAAGAAACAAACATCCACCTATTCTCCCAGGGACACAGCTTCCTGGGCCAGGCCTATCCAGGAGCTTTAGGCACAATGTCTTTACTTCACATATTCCACTTTGCCTAATGTGTTCTTACATGTCCATGGAAATATGAAATGATGCTATTTGCACAGAAATGTTTCTAATAGATGCCATCCCTCTCAGGAGTAAAACATCAATTAAACAGTCTCCGTATTAAACAGTGGGACACACCAAGCAGTCAATGACACATTCTCTGACAGACCCCACAGTTATCACTCCAAACTGAAGACGAGTGAGTTGGGTCTGTATTCATATAGCAGAAAAATGCCATCATGCATAAGCTACCATCTGAAGCAAAGGGTATTCTGGTCCTTATACGTATACGTACACACGCATGTATACATTCACTAATAAACTAGCATTTGACAATGAGATTATGACCTATAAATGCACCATGAAAAATTGCTTCTACTTCATGTAACAGCTTAACCTCAGGCCCACCTAAAGGAAGTATGTTGATTAAAGTGTAATTACGCCAGCGCTAATGTATATCACAAGCAGATTAGAAAAATACTTTAAGCAAAGGAGAGAGGTGAATGTGTGCTACATTGCAATGTGAGGTCTTGACCTATTTATACTGTGTGTCCAAGAACACTGTATTCCAAGCCCCTCTGTGGCTGACTTTCTTGGTGTTTGTTTATTTGGTCCACAGTATAGGGCAGGCCTAGTGAGTCACCAATCATCACGGCCTCACCCTTCTGGCATCCCTGTTGGCCATCTCCTTCCTTCAGACAGCAAGCTTCCTGAAAACAGGAAGTGTGTGTACCCTCTTTCTTCAGACGCCCTCCCACACATAAAGAGGCTTCCCTGGGATCTGATGATGATTGATCTGAAGAAGAGGCAAGCCTGTCATCTTCAGCACCGTCAGAAGAGCCACAGAACACATAAAGACACGTTGTGCTTCATTTTGACCTGTCATGCTGCACACAAAGCTCTCCATGCCCATCACGAAGAGGAGCTAGTATACCCCACAGGAGCAAACATCCACCAGGCCCAGTCCTGACTCAGACCCAGCACATCTCACACTTAGCAAACTGGAAACAGACAGTGTCAATGGCGATGATGGTATTAATGAACGACATGGCAGTATGACATAATGACGGTAACTAGAGGACAGCAATCAAAGCAGGCTTCCTGGAGGAGGAAGTGACAAGGAGTGTGAATGAGGACCTGCGATGCAGTGAAGCAAAATCCAGGCAACTGCAACGGTGGCATCACAAAATCCCAGCACTCGATAGATTATAAAGGCAAGAAGGGTTAAGTTGTGGGTCTCAAGTTCAGGTCACTGAGGCAGGATCAGTGCAGAAGCCAGGATCATGAGACAGGGTCAGTGTTTTGGGACAGGGTAAAATACTAGAGTAGCAAAGAAAGCAAGGGCAGAAAGATGGGCAAGAAAAATCCCAGGAAGGTCAGGGACAGGTCTCAGTGTAGGTGTGGAGGAGCAGGCAGCGGGCAGCGGGCAGCGGGCGCGGGCAGCGGGCCTCTGAATGTATTGCTAAGATCGAGGTCAGATTCGTTCACCCTGAGCCTGCGACCCAGAGCCTATCCTGCCCACTGAGGCACACCACTGACTCCCTGAAAGTTACTGAGAGGAGAAAGGTTCTTTTGGAGCCCAGACGTGTTCCTTCCTCCTCCGGAAGCAGAGCGACTACAAGAGGGTAAAACACTGAAGAGCTTTTCTAAACTACTCGGACGACACCGAAATGACTCTTGATTTTATCATTTTGTAATATGTCATTTTATCAAGTCATTTATTAAGTCATTTTTATCAAGATAAGTCATTTTAGCAAGTATGCTTTATCAGGAGGAATTTCTTCTTTCCCCTCCACCTCCCCAACAAAAACTTCTAAAACTATCACGATGTGGACATAAAGGATTTTTTTTCCCCAACCCATCCATGAAAACATTTTCGTCATGGTTACTGTTTCCACGTCATGGTCAAAGGGGATGCTGCTTCTTTGCTGGAATACTTCCGACAGTGCCCCCCCCCCGCGCCTCGGAGAAGAGATGGAGGGTGCTGAAGGGCCAGTAGACCAGCCCTGGAGGAGCAGTCCCAGCTCCAAAGACAGGTGTTACCTACACCCCAAGAAACTGAGTGGCTAAGGCATAATTGCTAAATCCCCCTCTCTCTTCAGTCAGCCAGACTGGATATTTATATCAGCAGACAGTACTATACAAAAGAACATTGCATGAAGTTACTTTTGAGTCTCTCTGACCAAAATACCTAATGCAGACATTTAAAGGGTAAAACGATTTGCTTGCCTTTCCCCGCCATGGTTTCAGAGTTCAGTCCGTGACTGCTTGGCCCTGTGGGCTTGGGCAGAATACAATGGCAGGAAGGTGGTTGTTCATGTCAAGGCAGACGGGGAGCAGAAAGTGAGGCTGAACCCAGATGCCAGGCTATGCCCTCTAGTAACCTATTTTAAGCACCCAGTTTCCACCCACTCAAAGCTCTAGAGCCTCCCAAAATGGTGGCAGCTGCTGGGCCACAAGCGTGCAAAACAGGAGTCTGTGGAGGGCGCTCCAGATTCAAACTCTAGCATTGCCTAGGACTGAAGCTGCTGTGGTCTCAGATATAAAATCTTATAGGAAGAGTGATTGTTAGGAACCAGAGACATGAGTGTGCTACTCCTGGCTGCAACCTAGTTCCCAGAACCAGAGAAAAATTAAACAAGGATGCCTGTCCCACCAGAATATCAAACTGCCCCTAGTGAGGATGAGTCCTGAGAGGCGGCTGGCCTCGAGCAGAAGGGAAAGCCTTGTGCTTGTGGTGATGTGGTATTAGTAAAGGTTCTAGTGCCCTTCCTAAGTGGAGATTCCCACTAACCCCTGTGATGTCCTGATGTCTTATGTCCTTACCCTGGCTCGCAGCTACCTAAGGGACTGAGCCCTGCCTGGTCCCTCTTAGAGCAAAACCTGGTTCAGAAACAAAGGCTTCAGCTGCAGGCTACCTCCCAGGTCAAAGCCCTCCCTGTGGCTGCAGCACCAAGACCTCTTCTGCCTGACTCTCCGCAGTGCCACAACACTGCACCTTGTTATCGCCGAAGCAAACAAAGCCTTTTATTTTTGGAATTGCAGGCTGGGAGTCGAAATGGAAAACGAAAAGTATGTAACATTTGAGTGGAAGAGGTCCTGTCTATTTGCATTGTTTTAACCGAAAGAAAACAACAGAATCTGGGTCACAGTTTATTTTTCCGACTATTTCATAAACTCTTAAAAGAATTCCTACAGGTAGAAAAAACTCAGGGTTGCTAGGGATGGGCCAAACTAGCCCAGACTTGGCTTTATGACATAGGGGCTTATTTACACTGGACAGCGCGTGTACTGCTGGACCCAGGGCGTCTCCTGCAGAGACAGAAGTCACTATCCACCCTTTGTCTCAGACCTTCAGAGCTCTGCTATCCGATTCACCTCTCCTGATGGACAGGTCGCTCTTTTGTTCTCAAAACACCACTCCCTTCCCTTCCTAAATTGATGCTCCTGCTCAGAATGCACAGCTAACATGTGGCTTCCACCTCACCCCTCCTGTGCCACTTCCCCCTGCTGAAAACCCCTGAGCGTCTCCCTGGAGATCCCCACCACCAACCCTTCCAGCACCATCAATCCACGTTTCTTTCTCAGCCCCACTCATAGGAACCCAGTGACTAAGACAGGCAATATGGTTCCAGGGGACCTTAATTTGAGGCTCTGCCACTTTGAAGTGTGACCTTGGCGAAGTCACTTAATCTCGCTAAGCGTCAGTTTCCTCCACTTGGAGTATGCGTGAAGCCCTTGGCTGGGCAGACGACTGTGGAGAGCAGACGAACCGTCTCGTGTCAAACGCTGTCTCTTCCCAGAGGCGTGCTGCGCTCACATCTCCCAGACGGTCTTTGTTCTCCTTCGCGTGTAATTTGCAATAATTATTCCATGGCATGATTTCTGTCTGTAGTTCTGACCCCACCGATGCTGCTGGGTTTCTTTGCGAGAAGGTACACTTGTGTCCTTTCATCCCTGTATTACCAGGAAATGAACAAAATCCAAATATGCCAAACACTGACTGGGTCCACCTCCTTCCACATCTGTTCCAATAAATACTTCCTATCCGTCTTACTAGGCTGCCCTGTGCTGTAACAACTGCCTGCATACATTATCTCTTTCCCTGGATTTTTAAGTTCCTTGGAACTATGGGTTTGTCTGAGCGTATTTTAAGTTTTATTTCTTTAATTTACCAACAGGAAAGTTCATTCCTTCTAACGTATGGCTCCGTGAGTTTTGACAAATGCACAAGGTTGTGTAACCACTTGCCTGAGACATTTTTATTCCTCCCAAGGTACTACCATTCTATAAATATTTACTGAATAAATAAATGAGTAGCGGAATGAACCAGTACTTGCTGGGAAATGTTTCCGCACCAGCCGCCGGAAAATTTAGGAGTCCAAAACAATGCAAAAGACAAGGTTATAAGTGTCGCGTCTCCTTTCTGCAAAGCCATTTCTCAATACCAGAAATCTCCTGGAAATGTTTTCAGCCTGTAGCACAAAGCGTTCGGTGCTGCGGTGGATCCAGAGAAAATAATCAGATAATCTCGATGATGTTCTGAGGCCAAGGAAGGTCACAGGTCATTGGCCACAGCAGCAAACTCTCAGGAATGACAGGAATGACCACTATAAAAGAATGGTGGAGTGCTGCCAAGGTGCTCCAACATCAGCACAATAAAAGCAGGATTTGTATAAAGACTTGTTACTGAGTATAATGTGTAATTACATAATATGAAGTTAACTATAAAGACAACCTATAAGACAATATGCTAACAAGTGTTTAGGATATGTGCTTTGTACATATTGAATGACAAAATGCAAATTTTAAAAAATATATATGTAAAAGTACTAACCTAACTTTACAAAACAGACTACCTGCAAGTTGGTACCCTGGTCAGTGGATGCTAGGTCATTTCTTTTCCTTCACTGTCTGCAGATTTTCTAAGTTCCTTCACTAGGTATTCCCGCTTCTATAATGACAAAAAAAAGTTATAAAAATAGAGTTGAAAGCCCTTTATTTCTGCTTTTTAAAAAAAAAAAATCTCCTAACCTTTATTTCATCTCTGGATGATTCAGTGGTGGCTAAATTTTCACGCTGGAGATGTGGCATATGGCTCCGCTTAAAGGAGAACGTGCTTGCTGTCGGAAGCATGTTCAGAAATACTCCATCCCACTGGAGGGTGGCATGTGCCAGGCAGAACTCCAGGAAGCAGCCCCTGCCCCGGGGGCTGAGGCTTCCTCCTGTTACAGCAGGAGAACGTCAACGTCAAATAAAGGATGATGAGCAGGGTCTCTGGTTCAGCATGATCAGTCTTCACTGCTGAAAGGCTACACGATTTTCCCTAACCTCAAACAAGGCAATGATGTGTCATTCATTCCTGAGTCCCTAGCAACTCGTCTCTCTGTGAATGGCATGAGCATCTTTCTTGTTGCGTAACAGAAGAACCCAGAAACTATGCTCCAGCTTCCTTTGTTTTACCCCCTAAAGCCTCTGTTTAGCAAACACCTTGCTGATTTCTCTGACTTGATTGCCAAGTTGCCGTTAATGCTCATTTGCTTCTCTCTTTACTGCTCCTTGTGGTTCCTATAAAGTACTATTCTCTCCTCTTTCTCGTTATATCTGCGCTCTATATGCATCTAATGTGTGTCCCATTAGCACGCCTGTTTACACCTACCCATCTCCATTTTACTGTTTGCAAGGTAACTTGAAAGCATACCTCCATATTCCAGAGCCTCCGACAGTGCCCAGTATATACAGTACGTGTTAAGTAAACATTTGGTGAATGGGTATATAAATAGAGGGCCATCATTGGGTCCTCTGTGCACTCACGGAAGCAGGGATTCAACCTAGATAAGTAAGAACTTCCTCTACATGCAAAGCTCTCTTGGTGCAAAATCAACTAGCACTCACTGGGGGGAAAAATGCCATCACTCCCCCTCCCAGACTCCATCCCAGTCCAAAGCCAAGTGCCTGTCTTCCTGCCAGGAGTGTCCACAGCTAGCTGCAAATATTTCACTCAGTTCTCCCATTCCCTAACCTTAGCTACAGTGTTTACTACTGCGAACACTATCAGATATATTTAAATATGCTGTAAAGGTCACACGATGGAGGCATTTCCCCCTTTTAGGAATCCATTTGACATCATGACAGAGCTGAGGCTCCCAGTACTCTCTCAAGCCCAGCTCTGAAGGTAAATTATGAAGCTCTTTTCTCTGCTGTAAGGACAACTTCATCATGTATCATATTCTGTGGGATAATGGCTATAAACCCATCTGTTACAGGCGGGAGCAGCAAGTGTTGAAAGCCACAGCCGAATCTTAACTTCTGAGCCATCACCCTCAATTTCAAAGATTCAGCTGTTAAAAGCAGCCTCACATTTCGAAAAGTTAGGAGAAAATGATCCGGGGAAGGCGTCTAGCCAGCAAATGCAGAGTCCCAGCCACCAAGCTGAGATTATCTGAAGGAGAAACATGCGGCCTTACAGCCCCTGCTCCACTCCGCTTCTGCCAGACTCGTCCCTGGTGAGGAACATTTCCCCATTGCCCTGCTGTACTGTTTGCTGATTCTTATGAACACACTGGTTTACATTTCTTCAAGAAAACAGTGAAACGAAGGAACCCCTCCTGAGTACACACACTACAGACATCACATATACCACTTAACGTGGGGGTGGGCATTGCAGACCATCAACATATGTCCAAGAACAAAGACACGCCCCCCTCAAAAGGGCTTGTGTTATATTGTCATTCGATTGAGAGTCTTAGTCCTAGTCATTAGACTATGTGGTCTTAGGACAAGTATTTGACTTCTCTGTACTAGCTGGGGTAGAAGCTAAAGATACTTCAAGTTAGTTCCCAACGGAAGAGTGAGACGGTGGCAAGTATGCGTTTGTCCAAAAAATTTTGCAGCATCTTTCTCAACATTGCGCACTGTTCTGTGGGTTCTATTCTGTAGGTTTGAGTGATCTACGGGGATTAAAATAGGACTAACTCAGAGTCAGAGTTACAAAATAAATAAGACTGAGATTTACCCAGAGAAGAAGGGAATTGGGAAAAAGAAGAAGAAATGAATAAATGGGCAGAGAACAGGGAACATGAAAGCAAGAGGAGAGGGGAGCTGTGTGCCCAGTTAGCGTAGTAGGCATGAAGAAGTGAGTATGCACAGTGTGACTATTAACACACTGCTCCCTTTCTTCCCTCTGATCTCAAAAATCCACCCTCCAGAAGAAAGTAGTAGCAACAGGCATCCATCCTAAAGCCTCACAGACTCTATTGCACATGCTCGACTGCTCCATTTTGTCCTATCTCCCAAGGGAGACTTGGACTCCCAAGGGTGACGCTTACCCATCACCAACTCTAACTCCATGAACCAGACTCCGTCCACCACCTCTGTTTACAAGGCCCTCCACATTCTTCAAGCCCAAACTCCTCCTAAGCAGCATGGAAAGTTTTGAGATTTCCTGAGTATTCTTAGCATTTTTCCATACTGGATGCCCTATGGTCTCCCTTTCCAAAGAAGCCAAGACATGGGGTATGGCTCCTCCTTCACAAAACTGCCTAATCCTTCAGCTGGAATTGTTCTATGTACTCAGGACAGGATGGTTCCATCTCTCCTATAACATCCTACCAGTGCTTCATGCATAGGTCACTTTCCCCTCTGTAAGCAACAGAAGCACAGGCCACAGCTCACATGTTTGACTCAAATCATATTGGTACTCATTAGATAGGGCCAGGTACTTGGAAGCTCAGTCTGCCTTGCCTTGGAGAGGACTTAGAGCAACACCAGGCTTGACTTCTTCCATTTACCTCCTTATCAACCACACTGTCGTGACTTGGGAAGATGGAGTGACATCTTTCATAGGACACGAGGTAAGGATCCCTCTTCCATGACAAAACGTGAGGGCTCACTGCTAACCAGGTGACAGTGGATAGGTCATTTCATCAGGCTTGGTCTCTGCAGCTTTGTACAGGCCAACTCCCCATCCCGCACCTCCACAGTACAGCTTTGAAGAGGCTATGAAGTGAGGGGATGGAGGCGCATGGAGAAGTATCAGATAAAGTAGGGGAAGAAGGAATCTACATTGAGATTCCCTTAACAAAGAAAAAATGTGAGAATTTCTAATAATCTCCTCCATCCTCTCCATGATCCATTTGACCAAAAGCTTATACGTACGTATGGGAAGGGAAAGGTAGAAGAAATGGCTCCAAATCCAGATTCTGAGACTTGGGTTGAGTGAATTTGAGTCAGGCTGCATCTTTCATGAGCACCTGACTCTCCACCTTTAACATTCACATTCAATGACGCTCACATCCTGTGTGCTTATCAGAATCGAATAAGAGCCTCCAAAGCTGGGGTCAACTGGGCATGCAGCTCAGTGATGAAGCAATGCCCAGGTGTGTACAAGCTAAGGAATCTGGAAATCACTGTGGCAACATCAATGCATTATTATAAAAATCAGAGAAACTATTAGGTTGACAATGTAATTAGATAACTGGGCTCAAACAGGCAACATAAACCAGCCAACCAGGGGCTGGAAGCTCGAAACCACTCCATCCCTGGGTTGACTTCATAAGCTCACTGACATAGGATGGCAAGTGTCTGTGACAAATATCCCAGCTCTACTTTACCTATCTGTCCTCTGCCTTTCAAGACAGGGCTCCCTCCTACTGTGTCCCTCTCCTTCCTCTTGCCTCATATCCTCGTATCCCCGCTGCCATTCCAGACAGAAGTGACCATGAGACATGGCTCTGTTTCTCTTCCATACACGAGTGGAAGGGGTGTGTATAATTTCTGAGTTGCTTGCTGGTGCGTTTTGAATCAGAAACGCCCCCATTGGTTTGTGTGTTGAACATTTGCTCTCTATCTGGTGGTGTTCTTTAGGGAGGTTATAGAAACAGTAGGAGAAAAAACCTCACTATAGGAAGTAGGAAAAGACTTTGCTTTTGAGGCTTTAATTACAACATACGTATCTTCCCTTTCCTTCCTCCACACCTTCCCATATACTCTACTCCATTCTCCTTCAAATCCAAGGACTCTCTTATTTACCAATTGTTATCGCAGGCATGCTTGTATACACATGCACACATATACACAGCAGCAGATACACATATAAATGCACACCACACACACACACACACACACACACACACACACACCCTGTTCAGTCCGTATAACGCTGCCTGTTTGTGTGTTTTCAGGGATGGCCATTTGGCATTCAACAACCAATCAGAATATTCTTCCCTGGGGAAGATCATCTCTCCCCTTCTCAGATTTCTTCAGCTGCCTCTAATTCTTCCTGTAGGGCTGAGGCCTCGTGGGCTTTTCTGTGTCCAGTTTGGCATGATGATTGGTGCCCTTCTTGGCCAGCTTATGGTTAAGCAGTTGTGTTGGTTAAGACTTCATCTTCTGATAGTACTAAGAGACACAGTCTCTTGGCAAACTCCCCGATCCTCTGGCCCTTAAGATCTTTCCACCATGTCTTGGAGACAAATCCACTGGGACCAGGTTGCACAACTCTGCATTTTGATGGGTCGTGGTTTTCTGTAATGCTCTCCCCTGGCCTCGTTCTCTCTCTGCTTCCAGACTGCAGATAGAATGTGCTGGGCTGCCCTCTGGGCTGCCCTCTGGCATCCCATACTCCCCCACCATGATCCACTCTATCCCATATTGTTCCATTTCTGTTGCTACAGCGATGTACCCTGACAGAAAGCTACGTAGGGGAGAGAGGCTCTATCTGCTTACAATTCCAGGCTATTGTTCATCACTGTGTGAAGGCTGCAGTGTCAGGAACTTGAAATAGCTGGTCACATGGTATCCAGTCCCCACTAGACTTCCCATGTTCCTCGCCCTACTGTTTCTTAGCTACTCCTCAGATGGGTGACACCTAACTGTCACACCCAGGGTAAGATAATGGAGCCTCCTATCACCCGGAAGTCAGCCTGCCACTTGTGCCTCTGTTTACGCATCCAGAATCTTGGGAAACTGTAGTTAAGTACCAGGTCATTACTGAAAATGAGGGTGCTGAGGCATATGAAAAGAAACTTAATGCCTCAGAATATAAAAAGCCGTTCTAATCACTTCATCTAATTACCTGGAAGAATGACTCACCAAAATATTTTAAATGGCTTAAAATATACTAAAAGAAAAGAGAAAGGGAGCGAGAACAGGAGCAATTGCTGAGTGAGCTGGCAACGGGAAGTGGGCCTCAGAGAACACAATCCCCATTTTAACATCAAAGACGCCAGGATCTGTCAGAATCATTGTAAGTTCTATTCTTATCATCATTTCAACTTAAGACCTTAAAAGTGGTAGAACTTTCCTTTTTTCTTGGGATCTGAAGCTTGCCCTTACTGTGTATTACAATGACACCCCAGGCTTTTACATATCTGTCAGCTCGTGTAAGATTTCAGTCAGAACTAAAGTAATCCCTCAATGATCCACTCTTCCTTTCAGGCCCCGGTTCCAAACGTGCGTCTCTGACTACAATGCCCAGAGACGATCCTTCATCAGACGCAGGGCTTTACTAGCTGTGTTGCCACTCTCACCAAACAAGGTACAGAATCTCCTCCTCCTCATACTGCATTGTGTCTGGAGCACTCGAGCTGTGTGAGTGAATGGAAAGGAACATTTGCACCAAAACGAGCGTTCCTGGGTCTATCACAGAGCCGGTCGTCATCCAGGAATAATGGTTTCAAGCTCTGAATTACACTGACAGCTGGGCTTTCTGAGTTCCATTTTACAAAGGAAATTCTACTTTGAAAAGGGTGGATAACTTTCCAAGGTGAGAAGCAAAGACCTATCCAGGTTCAGGCACTGCGTGCGCACTTCATCCACAGTCTCTCCCTTAGAAAACTGTTAAAAGCCACTGGGCCTAACGTAGCAGTCCAGATTTCCATATGAGACAACCACTACCACCGCCACCCTGCCCCAGATGAGGAATCCTAGAGCCTGCGAGATAAAGAGAGATTCCCAAGGTCTGGCCCCTTACTACTGTGCTTCTCCTCTAACAAAAAGACAGGGACTCTAGGCACGGAAAACCATCAGCAAACCAGCTATTAGTTCCTGCGGTTTGCTGAGGAGGACTCAGTCCTGGCTCGCTGAGGAATGGGATGTTTCACAGTTTGGAAACTGATAAAATAAAGGGAAGAACAGGTAAGGGCCACGATGGAGGGAAGTAGGGATGAGGAAGGTGGGGACATCGTTTGGTTAGCATGCTAACCGTGACTGGCTCGTCTGACTCCAGTGTGCTTAAGAACCTTTTGGAGAGCTGGCTGAAACCAGAAGCTACCTTCCTGACTCCCTCTTTCCTACCTAGGACTGGAGTGGAGTCGTGGGAATTGGAATTTTATATTTTTATTATTTCAATCAATGTCTTTAAAATATAGTTTTAGGTTCACTGTAAAATTAATTTTGAAAAGGCAGAGTCTCTATAAACCCTCTAATCCTACATTCCCCAAGGCCTCCCGTACCATCAGTCTGCTATGTGGGAGCACCGTTACACTCGAAGTCTACTGATTGAATAAGGGCCCACTGTGAGAACTGTGTATACTTTTTGAGTCTTAGCAAACGTATGGCATGTAGCCACCACTCTCGTATCCTGCTTCATCACCTAAGAATCCTTCATTTTCTACTTATTCTCTCTTTCCTTCACCACTGTCTCCATGACCTTGTCCTTCCCAGAAACTCTACATGTGTCTCTGTTCCCCTCTCTCCTCTCTCCCTCTCTCTCTCTCTCTCTCTCTCTCTCTCTCTCTCTCTCTCTCTCCCTCCCTCCCTCCCTCCCTCCCTCTTTCTCTTCCCCTCTCTCTCCCTCTCCCCCTCTCTCTCTCCCTCTCCCTCTCGTATTTGTGTGTATCTCTGTGTTTGTGTGTGTGTGTCTGTCTCTGTGTATATGTCATTGTGTGTATATGTGTGTGCCTGTATGTGTGTCTGTGTGTCTCTATGTATGTGTATGTGTGACTGTGTATATCTGTGTGTATGTGTCTATATGTATATGTGTGTATGTATTTATGTGTCTCTGTGTGTATATATGTGTCTCTGTGTGTGTCTCTGTGTTTCTGTGTGTGTGTCTCTGTGTGTGTATATGTGTGTATGTGTGTGTGTCTGTGTGTATGTGTGTGTCTGTGTGTGTGTGTCTCTATGTATATGTGTGTGTCTCTGTGTGTGTATTCATACTGCATGGCCTTTTCATATTGTCAATCAGTGCATTCTTCTCAGTTAACACTGTGTTTATGGCTTCCTTTTATATCTCATGACATGATAACTCATTTCCTGGCATCTTGTACTGCTCTACTGATATGGAGGCTCTACACTCATTCACCTCGTGAAGGGAATTCTCGTTCTCCTAAGTTTTATCAGCTATGAAGAGGTCAATATGCGCGCCCCAGGGCAGAGTTTTGAGTGGACATGTGCTTTTAACCCATTCAGAAAAATACCAAAAAGTGTAACTGCTGGGTTAATTTTAAGATAAGCCACCAAACTGTCTTCCAAACCGTCTGTATCGTTTCTGATCCTCACCAACAACAAATGCCAGTCTGTGGCTCATTATCCTTGCCGGCACTGTGATGGTCTGTCATCGGGATTCTCATCGTCCCAAGTTTGCAACTTCTTTAGGAGACCTACACTGTGACTTCCGTGCAGATGAATAGAAACTTCCAGAATTATTGGATCTATAAGAATAAAAACTTTCTGTCTCTTTTCGGGAGCTTATATGAGGATTACATAGTCAACTCATTGGTGTGGTCGCATAAGTAAAATATTGACATCCCCCAAGGCCCATTAGAAACGGACCTTTGCTCCAAGTCACCAGGGCCCACCACGGCTCAAGAAGCTCAAAACCTGCTGTTTGGACCTCTCAACTTTTCTAGCATCCTGCCTCTGTAGAGAGCATAGAACTTCAAGCATATCAGTATACTGACTATAACTGGAGCTATCGGTGCCCGGAACCCTTTTTGATCATTGAATATTTGTAATGTCCCCATTGGAACTAGAGAAATATGCCACACCTCTTAGACATCCCTGATAGCTACAAAGACAAGCCTGGCTTAGTAGACACGGTGAAGCCTCACACACCCAGGTGTGCAGATCCTAGAGGCCTCAGCTGGGACCTAGGGATCTATGTCTGTGCCTTTTCAATCACTTTTCTTTCCTTTCCACGAACCTGAGAGTTTGCACTAATTACTTTTCTCATAACTGTGACAGTATATGAGACAAAGGCCACTTAGGAGTAGGATGGGTTAGCTTGGCTCGAAGATTGAAGGTGCAGTTCACCATGACAAAGTTATAGCAGCCAGAGCCTGAGACAGCCAGTGATGTTGCAAACGTAGCCAGCAGCAGAGAGAGAGTTGATGCTCAGCTCAGTTTCTGTTGTTTTGTTCAGTTGGGGACCTTAGCCCATGGAATGGTAGTGGGCACATTTATGGAAGGCCTTACCTAAAGTAACTCATTGTAGGCATGCTCAGTATGTCTCTCTCTCTCTCTCTCTCTCTCTCTCTCTCTCTCTCTCTCTCTCTCTCCCTCTCTCTCTCCCTCTCTTTCTCCCTCTCTCTCTCCCTCTCTCTCTCTCTCTCTCTCTCTCTCTCTCTCTCTGACAGTTTTCACTTCCTCTGAAATCATCTGTTCCCTAGATGATTCTAGATCCTTCCGAATTGACAATCAACATTAGCCATCAAACACTCCACTACTTTCTTTCAATCTTCTCAGCTTGTTCTTGCAATTAAAAGGAAAAAACATTTCAACTAAATCCAGAAATGTTTTTCTAAGAAAAATGAAGTTGTAGCCAAAATGCAAGGCTATGGAGATGGAGACATCAGAGGCAGGGACTTATGACAAGCTGGTGTCTGGTGACAGCGTATCAAATCCAGCCCCACCAGACAGGTGTGTAACATTAGGCAACTGACCTAACCATTCCTCTCAAAAGCTACTTTGCAAGACTGTGGTAAATAAATGTCAGTCCAACGAATGCAAGCAAGACGGTAAACGCCAAGAATACTCATGGAAGACCCCCTCATTTAAAAGAAAATTCAGCCTTGATTCAGATTCAAGATTGTTTGAACTCTTTCCTAGCCAACACTGGCTTATCAAACAGCTGGGTCTATCCAACCAATGACAGATGTGGCGGCCCACTTGCTTGTTTGTTGAGCATCCAAGCAAACTGTCTACTGTAAAAGCAAAAATTTAGAGAGAAAAACTTCTCATCCTATTTTGCGTGTTTGCTAAGTACCTCCCTTACCTAGAGTCTTTATTCTTGTCTATTTTCACAACATCAAGCGTTCTCAGCCCAGCTTCCTGCTTTGTCCTATACTGGGGAGAACGCCTTCTTGCAAAGAATTACACCCCTGCTAAATGCAGAGCAATTCTCGGGAATCCTGGCTTGTTTTCTGTCACCGGATACTATCTTGTCATAAGTGCTAGGCTGCAGGCAGCAGAGAAATGGGTAGATAATGAAATTACTGAACACTCAAAGTGTCAAAGACTGACAGGCTGAGGCCATCCATCACCGATTATACGAGGCATTAGCATGCTGCCGTCCCAGCCCAGGACAAACAGGCGACAGAAATAGTAAATACTCTGGAATGGCTTCTGTAAGAAACCAATGATTTAATGAACTGACAACCAGCCAATACCCTGACAGAGTGGCCTGCCCCTGCCCTGTTATTGTTTTTACACACATGCACCTGCCCCTTGAAAGACAGAAAACATCAGTGTCACTCGAAGTTCAATCCCTCTTGTATCACCTTCCTTGTGAGCCATATTTGTGGCTCTCCTTTTTAAAATTCACATGACTTCATTTGGGGACTGGGGGAATTGAGTACTCCTACCGAAATGGGAAAGACAGTACCACCTACCACAAATGCAGAGTAATCATAAAAATAGGTGCAAAGCAGGGGAAATATGGTTATTAAAGTACAGTTGATACGGTTCCCTGTCATGGGCTCTGAGCCTGAAGCCTGCTCTTTCTGTCTGAAAATAGAATATCAACAACTATGGAAAGGTGTTAAAAAAAAAAAATACTGGCCGCAAACAGATTTTTCTTTTCTCCTTCATGTCCTAGAAGGATTAAAACAAACTGAAAAGGCATGAATTTAATCACCAAGCGAGCCAATGTTGTTTTATTACCACATTTATGTGCTAGATAAACTCCTGAAATTCTTACACTTTGGAAATATCACTTAGATGTGTCTACTCTGACACACATGCACCACAGACAGGCCTTTCACAGATACAGATCAGAATTCACAGGCTCCACTAAATCCAAATGAGAAAAAAAATACTACTAGGTTATATCCAACTAAATCATATACGCTCTACCTTATGCTCCATGAGGTGGCTTCTATGAAGCCGTTAGGGGGTACTAAGCCTCTCAGACACTTGATCTCAACAGGGAGATTGCTACTTGCATAAAAGACCGAGCAGATCCCCATCAAAATATCAACCCAATTCTTCAGAGAGTTAGACAGAACAATTTGCAAATTCATCTGGAATAACAAAAAACTCAGGATAGCTAAAACTATCCTCAACATTAAAAGGACTTCTGGGGGAATCACTATCCCTGAACTCAAGCAGTATTACAGAGCAATAGTGATAAAAACTGCGTGGTATTGGTACAGAGACAGGCAGCTAGACCAGTGGAACAGAATTGAAGACCCAAAAATGAACTCACACACCTATGGTCATTTGATTTTTGACAAAGGAGCCAAAACCATCCAATAGAAAAAAAGATAGCATTTTCAGCAAATGGTGCTGGTTCAACTGGAGGTCAACATGTAGAAGAATGCAGATCGATCCATGCTTATCACCCTGCACAAAGCTTAAGTCCAAGTGGATCAAGGACCTCCACATCAAACCAGACACACTCAAACTAATAGAAGAAAAAGTGGGGGAGCATCTCGAACACATGGGCACTGGAAAAAATTTCCTGAACAAAACACCAATGGCTTATGCTCTAAGATCAAGAATCGACAAATGAGATCTCATAAAACTGCAAAGCTTCTGTAAGGCAAAGGACACTCTGGTTAGCACAACAACAACCAACAGATTGGGAAAAGATCTTTACCAATCCTACAACAGATAGAGGGCTTATATGCAAAATATACAAAGAACTCAAGAAGTTAGACCGCAGGGAGACAAATAACCCTATTAAAAAATGGAATTCAGAGCTAAACAAAGAATTCACAGCTGAGGAATGTCGAATGGCTGAGAAACACCTAAAGAAATATTCAACATCTTTAGTCATAAGGGAAATGCAAATCAAAACAACCCTGAGATTTCACCTCACACCAGTGAGAATGGCTAAGATCAAAAACTCAGGTGACAGCAAATGCTGGCAAGGATGTGGAGAAAGAGGAACACTCCTCCATTGTTGGTGGGATTGCAGACTGGTACAACCATTCTGGAAATCAGTCTGGAGGTTCCTCAGAAAATTGGACATTGAACTACCTGAGGACCCAGGTATACCTCTCTTGGGCATATACCCAAAAGATGCCCCAACATATAACAAAGACACATGCTCCACTATGTTCATAGCAGCCTTATTTATAATAGCCAGAGGTTGGAAAGAACCCAGATGCCCTTCAACAGAAGAATGGATACAGAAAATGTGGTACATCTACACAATGGAATATTACTCAGCTATCAAAAACAATGACTTTATGAAATTCATAGGCAAATGGAGGGAACTTGAAAATATCATCCTGAGTGAGGTAACCCAATCACAGAAAGACACACATGGTATACACTCATTGATAAGTGGCTATTAGCCCAAATGCTTGAATTGACCTAGATGAATAGAACACATGAAACTCAAGAGGGATGACCAAAATGCGAATGCTTGACTCCTTCCTTAAAAGGGGAACAAGAATACCCTTGGCAGGGAATAGGGAGGCAAAGTTTAGAACAGAGGCAGAAGGAACACCCATTCAGAGCCTGCCCCACATGTGGCCCATACATATACAGCCACCCAATTAGATAAGATGGATAAAGCAAAGAAGTGCAGGCTGACAGGAACCGGATATAGATCTCTCCTGAGAGACACAGCCAGAATACAGCAGCAAACCACTGAACTGAGAACAGGACCCCCGTTAAAGGAATCAGACAAAGGACTGGAAGAGCTTGAAGGGGCTCGAGACCCCATATGAACAACAATGCCAAGCAACCAGAGCTTCCAGGGACTAAGCCACTACCTAAAGACTATACATGGACTGACCCTGGGCTCCAACCTCATAGGTAGCAATGAATAGCCTAGTAAGAGCACCAGTGGAAGGGGAAGCCCTTGGTCCTGCCAAGACTGAACACCTAGTGAATGTGATTGTTGGGGGGAGAGTGGTAATAGGGGGAGGATGGGGAGGGGAACACCCATATAGGAGGGGAGGGGGGGTTAGGGGGATGTTGGCCCAGAAACCGGGAAGGGGAATAACAATCAAAATGTAAATAAGAAATACTCAAGTTAATAAAGATTTAAAAAAAAAAAACGAGCAGGAGTGTTTTCAGCCCAGAGTCAGACAAAGGTCTTACTGATGACTCTCCAGACATATAGAGCTCAGGGTTTGGACAGGACTAAGACTGGAAACTGTAAGATTTTGGTTCAGAGCAGAGAACAAAGACAAATCATAGAGGTTGTTGGAACTGGGAATCAACCCTCCAGTCAATAGGAATCAAATTAGGTCCAACCAAGATCTGGTCAGCACCAGAGACAGCTCCCCAAGGGTACCAAGAACTAGAGAGTAACCAGATCTCCAGTTGGGATCCTTCAGAGCCAACATCAACTGTCAGTTACTATCTCTTCCCATAGAAGGTATTTTGTATATCTAGTGGGATAGATCAATACTGAATATAGTGGACTAAGACAGGAGTGTTGGCCATTCTGTTTTACATTATTCTATGAAACTATTCCCACAGACATGCAGGACACAAAAAGACCCATTTGTCATGAACCACACCTAGAGACTGCGTTCATTTCACAGAGCAGAGAGTATTTTTACAAGACATAAAAAAAGCTGAATTTTTAAAAGCATGGAAGACTGAAGGGAGGTTTTCTTTTGTCTTATAAAGAACTTTACAAAAAGTTATTCACTGTTTTAAGGAGTCACATAATAAATGGCAATGTCATTTATAGCATTGGAATTGCCAATACAGCACACCTGATAGTCTGCCTTTATAGCTGCCTTATTCATGGTAATTTCTATGTATAGTATCAAGCATCTGACGCTTTCATTATATCTTCAACTGTAGTCATATCTCCACATTACTGAAATGCATACTATTTTGTTATAAATTACACACTTTTTATTTCAGTTCTATATTGCAGTTAGGGCATTATATTGATTTAATTATGTGTGTAGGCAGGTTACATTATCTCTGAATGTCATTTCAGTATTTTAAAGTGAACATTTCAAAATATTTGATAAAAGGGGGGAGGGGAATGGGATCTAACTCTCAAAAAAAAAATTCTACAAAAACCTGGTCCATGGCAGTAAGTCTTGACACCAGACAGGGCTCTTCATATCCCCTGATGAGTTCATCTAGAGCTTCATTGGGTAGCAAAAGTCAGTCAGCTTGACTCTACAAGGCGTCCTCAGACACAGTAAGTTCATACACAGAGCTCACAGCTGGTGTGCCCATACTCAATCTCCTTACCACCAGCCATCTCTTCATCTTGCAGAGAAACCTGTGAGCAACTATACAGGCACAGACAGTGAACTATGCTAAATGTCTGAGGAGACTCGCTGACTTCACACTCTTCCACTTCACTCAAGCTTCTGGTATTAAATGTGATGTTCTGCATATTAAGGGTCTTCCAAGATAGTCTTGAGGATGGTCCCAGAATCCATGTGATCGCCACAGGGCCAAGATTGTATCCATGAAACTAGTGACTCCAAGATTCATTTAAAATTGCGGCAAGCCATTACTAAGTGTATGAGCACAAACCCTCAGAGAAGGAAGCTTCCTGCTCCACTCCCTACTGGGTGGTTTCCAGGTAACCTGTGAATGGGAGGCAAAGTCTATCAAGGTGATCTCTGCTTCACCTTCCCACCCCTGGGCACCTGATTTGAGCCTCAGCACCCAGTTTGTCAGGATTCTCACCTACAGCCACCACTGGGTTCTTAGAAACTTTAAGTCTATAATAGAAAACACCCTTGAAGGAAAACCGGCTCGCCAGACAGTGCCTCATGTTTTTAATCCAGAGAGTTGTAGCTCAGCACACGTGCCTGATTTCCCAACCCAAACTCTGGCCAAAGAGTCTGGCAAAAGCCTAAGAAGCTGACCACCTTACAAAATATTTGGAATAAGGATGGTTCTTTAAATTAAGGGGAGAATGATGCTGTTAGGGTAAGCTCAAAGATCAGCATTTAAAGACAATAAAATCCACTTGTTTCTACTCTTCCCTAGATACTGAGGCAAAGGAAAGTGTGGACCTGTGCCCTCCACCCACTGCTGGAATCTTCTCTGTGTTCCTCCTACTAACTACCTCACTCTGTTCCCAAAAGCTTGGTTATTCCCAAAGTTCTGCCTTCAACTCCCCTCCATCCAAATTTCATTCTCGGAAAATTCAGCATGTTTAATTCAACTGGACTGAGTGTCAGCTCTGGAAGTTCTATCTCCTTCAAGACCTCCCTGCACATCTTCAGTCCCATATGTCCAACTACACCACGTTATTGATTCGTTAAAGCTACACTAAGCCTCCTCCCTCCAATTTCTGAATAAGAACCACCACTACTGGATGTGTACTCTTCTCTGTCTGGGTTCATAAAGCCACTGTCCCCTCCTCAGCATCCATTTTTTAAAAAAATCTCACTTTTCCCCAAACCCTAGAAATCGTTCGTAGTTCATAGCAACTTTATATCTGGAGTTAAGATTTCTAGGCCATCTTCTGTGTTCTCACTTCTGTCTATCTTTCTACTGTCTGCTCTCTAGGTTATCATCATACAGAGGCTTGAATTCATACCTCTTTCTACTCAACACACTCTAGCTGCCACCACCATCACCCAAATAAAGCTGCTCTATTAAAACATAAAATCCAGTCTCACAGGTTGTCCCCCTGCCCAAACAAGCTTGTAGTGGTCACCTGTTCTACAGAATCCAGATTCCAGTATGCAACACTGCACTATTATTCCATTTTGATCAGGAAGACTCACACACATTTGAATCAAGCAGATCTGGGACCGAACGATAGATAGGTTCACAGATTATTAGCTGTGTGACCTTGGGCAAAAACAGGAAAGCAGTCTCATTATTTTAATCATCTTAATTGTAGACTCCACATTTACTGTGCACATGGTTCAACTTCCCATTCAGCTGTTTTAAATTTTAAAAAAAAGCACCTATGGGAAATGGGGTCATGTCAGCTGACATTTAGAGTAACCAATTTCTAAAGTGGCA
Organism: Rattus norvegicus; assembly: GCF_021556685.1. Lineage (NCBI taxonomy): Eukaryota > Metazoa > Chordata > Mammalia > Rodentia > Muridae > Rattus > Rattus norvegicus. The sequence continues at coordinate 260,586,221 of NC_141534.1, read as the reverse complement.
ACTATGTCTTTTTCTAGATTTTTAACATAACAATGATGTCTGTATCCAGTTTGATGTGATGACTAAAGTTAGGGTGAAAATGTATTTTTTACTTTGTCTGATTCATGTTACAAGAATCCTTCTCCTCTTCTGCCCAAGCATGAAGCTGATAGAATGATAGAGGGAAGTCAGTGACTCCTAAGTTACCCAGTTCCCAAGTTCTGCAGCCATTATGCAAGATCTAAGGAGCCCACCTAACTGCCTGAGGCAGAAGAAGGTGATAAACATGAGGGGCCCAGTAAATCCTACGGAAATGCAGGAATTCAGAGAACAAGGGACCATGTAAATCAGAGTCACTAGATGCCTGAGGAGGTTGCTTTTCAAGAAAAGAGCAAGAGAAATTTCATAGCAAGAAGCCTTCAAATGTCCCTTTGCAAAACAGGAATTCCTCCAGCATCTATAAAGGATGAGTGCTCACGGAATTTCTTCTCATGTCTGGGAACAAGCAAGTACTATGAGCAAGAGGGATAGAGCACTCCTTGCCTTGAAGGACCAAATGGCTTTATAAAGTCATTAACATGCTTAGCTAGTGAGGAGGGCCGGAATGGGATGCATTCTAAAGGAGGCTCCAACCACCGGTCACAGGAGGATGGTACTCTAAACGGATTATGTTAGACAAATTGGTAGCATTGAGTAGTGTTTGGGTGGGAACCCTACCTTTCATCGTCTCCCTGTCTTGCTCTACTGCCCAGAAACCTCCAGTGGAACAGACATCTGATATGTGAGGATATTTGCAGGTAACTGTCTTTCTGAAGTCATCAGTTTTGAATCCGTACCAGACCTACCCCTCTAACCTCACAGGACTTTCTCTTGCAAAGAAGACCAAAATTGGTCTGGTTCTTTCCTTCCTTGTACCCAGTTTATTTTTCTACTTTCTCTCTGATTTAATCCCTAAGCAGAAATATAATAAGCTGGATGTTAGCAAGATATTTGAATCCATGACTTGCTCTGGGAGGAGGGGATGGAAATATCCAGTAGCTCTTGTAACCTACAGATATCTAAAGATTCCCAAATTAGAATATCCCTGTCCCTAAGAGAAGTGCAAATTCATTTATGTGTCAGAATGAATGAAGATGGGACATTCTCCTGTCCAAGGAAGATTGGGGTATTGGTTCTTGTGTGTCTATGGCTGTTCTAGCTCTACACTCTCTAGAACAGAACAGAACCTTTCTTCCTTCAGTCTTCTGCAATCTGCATCCGGAAGGAAGCATAGAAATATTCAGATACAAGGTTTCCCTTGGCAATTTTAATCAGCCCCCAAGGAACCAGGATTCATCTGGAATAAGAGTTTAATTCTTCTGAAGTCTTAGAGTGTTCAAAGAAATGACCTGTCCACCTTCCACTCATCACCAGTGTGTTTCCAGCCACGCAGGAACTTTCCTTGGTGTCTTTATGCCCTTTAAAATCACTGAGCCTCTTGGAAACTATGAGTAAGTGGAGGTGATGTCTTTCTTGTATGAAGGCAAGTAAGATGGTTTCTTAAGTTACCTCCCAGTCCTAACCCCTTCCCATAGCAATGAGGTAAAACAAACACTAAATAAGGGGTTGATTGAAACTAAGTCTATATAGGTACATGCTTGACTATAAGAGTCTGAGCCCATATTGGTATCCCCAAGTTAGCCAGATAAAGAAGAAGCTGTCCATGACAGGGGCTTCACCTGTCCTTTGTGCCCAGGCACAGCCCTACCATTCCAACATGATCTGCCCCCTCACTTTATGAAGACCTTGACTAGGCTTCCTCAGACAATGCTCTTCTAGTGAACTTGCTTTAAGCATCCTCTATGTGCTTTTTTTTCCAGCTCTCTATTTATCCTGGAAGTTGCATGCCTACTCAGAGTTAGAACATCTGAGCTATCCCAGCTCCACTTAACTGTCAGTTGAGACAATTGCCCGGAGAACAGTGCCATTTGCAGACTATAAAACAGAGCAGAAAATGCTTTATATTCTAGTCCTTATGTAAACAGAAGTTTCTTCTTAGGGAGGTCAAGTAGCTACTGGACCCCAATTTTCTTATCCTTAAAACAAGGAGGAAGAGAGCGCTGGGCTAGGTTCGCTCAATAGAGATTTCTCATCCTCTGTGCAAAGGATCATACCTGATCCTGCTGAAGGAAAATACCATTGGTTCTACATCCATACCTTCCTGATCCTGGCCTGACCCAGGAGCACTAATTGTAGACTACACTAAACAGTAATAAGGCCACTGAGCTGTCAATCACAAGGCATGAACCATGCCTTTTGGGATCTTATATGTTGACTGAGGGAAAGTGAGGGTGAACATGAGTAAACATTTGGATACAAAGTACCCATTAGAAAAGGCATGCAGCAGAATACATCTTAGAGTAAGCTTAACTGTCACCTGGGGTTATCACCAGGAAAACTTCGGGGAATTAGAGACGACTAAGTCCCTCGATGGAGAAGCTCAGTCAGCCCCCTCCAGTGCTCATGAGGGAATTCAAGCTCCCAAATATTCAGAATATTTTCCTCTTCTATCACCTGGATGGCCTCCACCATCTTTCCAATGGAGCCCCCCTCCTTTTTTTACTTCTCCATCTCTGAAAATCCCAACTAACAAATGGTTTGCTAACCTTTATTCCTTTCTATGGGTCTGCCTGAAGCTGAGAGGAAGCTGGATAAACGTGAGTATTTATGTGCCTGGCACTGTCCTTTCTGTGAAGCTATCAGTAATTTATAGGACCACTGCCTGCTACACTGAGTTATTTAGCACTGTGGTGGCTTGGAAGCCATAGCCTGTATCCCTGGAGCTTGGAATAAGGAGGGAATCAGTGTTATGTGGAAACGTAAGCAGCTACTCTCTCCCATTCTGGAGAAGAAATGTCTGCATCGTGACCAGTAAGGACAACTACAGAGACTGATACAGAACCCTCTGAGACCCCCCATTCCACTAAGAAAAGACAGGACAAGGAGGAAATTCCTGAATTATCTACCAGGGTTTAACCCTCCCTGGGACAGCCAAGAACAAAGTGTTTTAAGAATCACACAGACAGATAATATTTATATGGAGTGGGACAGAGTGCTGAAGTGGGCAGGCAAGGTGTGTGGCAGCTCTCACTTAGAAAACAACAAAAGCCATCTCCTTCTGATGGATGTTACATTCTTACTGCTGCTAGGAGCTGGGCTAAATAAGAGTTATTCAAGTTTTAGCACTGAGATGGAGGGAGGAAGAGAAGGAGGGAGGGAGGGAGGGAGGGAGAGAGAGAGAGAGAGAAAGAGAGAGAGAGAGAGAGAGAGAGAGAGAGAGAGAAGAGAGAATGGGAAAAGAGTGCACACCTTGCTGGCACAATTCAATGGCAACCATTCCTGACCCCTTTATAAAGAAAAGCAGAACACAGGATCCATCAACTTCTGCCAGAGGAGAGAAGATGAAGAGACCCAGAAATCCAGAAAAGGGGAGAAGATGCTGTTTAATGTCTAACATAAGAAAGGAGAAATGCAAAGAGCTGGGTCTGCTAGTCTGGCCAGCTGGCTCCATGGCCTCCCGGAACCAAGGAGGGAGGCTGGATATTAAGAAAGGAGGCAGAGAGGCTGCTGGGAAGCTGCAGACAACAGTGAGGAAAACTGGACCATGAACAACATCCCCTAACCTGAACTTGAGCTTCACTGTTCCCTGCTGTTTTTGCACAAACAGGACACCGGTGTGCTTCACCATTCCCTCTTTGAAACTCGAGCATCCCGAGGAACTGACTGCCTACCCAAGCAGCTGGCTGAGGAGGCCTCAAGACCCTGTGGGTGGCAGAAGTGACAAGAAGAGAGGTTCAAGGTTCTAATGGGTGGCATGCAATCAATCAGTGTGTTGTAAATGCAATTTATGCAGTCAATAATTCTATCAATTCATTCTCATAAATGATGGCTAAGGCCTGCCTTATCACCTCAGACAGGTTCTGGTCCTCGCGTACCATTAGAAGTGGTAAATCCCACAGGAATGGGAGCTGCTGGCTTCACCTTACATTCAAACCACAGTGGGCTCCTTCATCCACAGCAACCCCTGCCAGGCTCTGTTCCTTTTGAAATTCACTTTTTAGTCTTAACAGATGTTTGTCAAGAGTAAAACAAGAACATAATTAAAGAGAAAGAGAGAACAAGAAAGAAGAAAGAAGAGAAGGAAGGAAGAGAGGGAGGGAGGAAGAAAGATAGAAAAAAGAAGAAAGAAAAAGGAAGAAGGAAAGAAAGAGAGAAAGAGGGAGGGAGGGAGGGAAGGAAGGAAGGAAAGAAGGAAGAAGACAAATCTAGAAACACAAAACAATTTTCACAAAAAAAAAAAAGCCACCCTGCCTCTCAACCGAGGCTTTTCTTAGAAATAAACAAAACAAATTCCTTGTGTTTTCTTGCAGGACCAAGACACATTCACGTATCCAACTTCCTTTAAAACGAATGTAAGCACGCTACAGACCATACCATGGGTATCCTTTTTCCTTCTTTATATCAGGCCGTTGCAGTCAGCCTTTATCATTAGACTCTTCTTTCCCTTTAACAACTGCATACTATTCCACTTTGTGGCTAAGACATAACAGATTTAACCATTTTCAAATTACAAACATTGCAATCTTTCTTGTGCTATGTCAATAAGTGAAGTTTGGGCTCTGTTTCACTCCTCTTTCAACTCATCCATCTTTAAGATCGGTTTCTCCACCTTCTTCACCTAGATTCGAGGACCTACCCTGGGAGGAAGAGCAAATGTCAGTGCTGAACCACAATTCTCAGCCAAATGAAATAAAATCAAGGTGTCCCTAGCCAGGCTGATCTAGAGAGACTTCCATGAGCAAAGCCTGTGGGGATAATAAATCTCTCCTGACACAGAGCAGGGAGGAGGCGGCCCAGCTGCAGCCACGGGCTTCTCAGTTTGAGATGTTCACAGGTTATACTGAAACCAGAAAATGGAACCATATAAATCTCTTCTGTACACCCGGTTCTCATAAGCAGAGGCTTGCCTGCTCATAGCTGGTTTGACTACCTGCTTAAGATTGTAATTGTCAAAGCATCTCTTTCCCTATGGGTATTCAGAGCTGGGTGATGGGCCATTTTAAAAGGGGAATAAAACTATGCCCATTGTGGAAACATGATTTCTTCTCTTGGATCCAGCTACTGTGGACTTTATCACCCCTGTTCGGGGCAAACATCACTCCCAGCAAGCACATAAATTGTTTCAAAAAAATGGCCACCTTCTGTTCTGATCTACTAAGAGCAGCGGATGCTTGAGGCTGAACTCGTACCCAAGCTCAAGGTTCTCATCAGTGCAAACGGACACACCAGCTGGTCCTCATGCCGGGTTCCTGACATATGTCTCCTGACCAGAAAGAAGGACGAGAAACAGTTTCACTCGCCATAGTCTCGCTGCAAACCAAAGACCAAAGACAGGTAAGGGCAGGTTAGCACGACCCACCTCAGGCATGTTTGTCATTCCAAAAAAAAAAAAAAGGTACTAATTCTGCCCTCAACAGAAACCCCAGTTTTAGTGAACCCCATCAGTTAGGACAGAAGGGTCAGAAAAATCAGCAGTAAGGGTGGCATTTAGCAATGAACAATGAAGCAATACATGATGGTCCTCCCTCGCCCCAGTGAAGCTACCTCAAACACTACTGCTTCAATGATGCCTGAAGTAAGACTGTCGAACCTAGACTGGAACCAGTGTGAGAAACTGTCTTCCTATTACTGGCCTGAAATAAATAAGTGTCCGACCTGGCCACTGCTGTAAGGGACCAGTAGGAACTTGGCCACTCCAGTAGCTTGTGTGCTGATGAACACTTATGATCTAGTGATGAGTCCTGCAGACAGTCCCAGTGAAGCAAGGTGGTTAGAGGGAATGCTGCGGTGCTTTGCAGAGAATGTATCAGGTAGTGCTGCTTTGGGACAGCAGAAGGTTCAGGATGGCTCTTTAAATTGGCTTTACAATGCACCTCGGACCCACCTTATGGCCAGGATCAAACATTAGACACCAAGGCAGGACCTACCTGATGCTAATCCAGAACACCAAAGCCAGCAGAGCCAGTGTCCCTGGAAGGCTAACCCTGGTCAAAAGTGCTCGCTTTTGCAATTTATGATCTGCTCCTGAGCCTGAAGCACACCTCCAGCCCCTCTAGGATTCAATGTTCCTTCTTCCCTTTTGTTTACATATTGGCATCTCAACCCCTATATCGATGTGATGAAAGAAGGCTTTTATCCCTTATTTTTTTTTTGCTTCCCTGTTGATTAGAATAGAGCTTGACAGACAGGAACTGTACAAACATATGCTAAATGAATGAATAAATGAGGGGAAACACAAGAGGTACTAATTCATTGCTAATTACAATTCCCTGAAGAACAACAGTGATTTCAAATCAGCTACAGAGATGGCTCCTTCCTGCACGCACTCCAACCTAAGCGCTCACTAACACACAAGCAAACACACCTCACCAAAGAGGGTCCCTTTAACCCAGTCCTGCTAAACCCCAAGCTCACACACACTGCACGGCCAGGGTCTGAGTAGGCTCTAGAGCAGTGTATTCTGTTTTAACATCAGCATCTCCTGAGAACCAATGCCCCACAGGTATTCCCGCTCACTGACTTAGAGAACTAGAGCGTGTGAGCACTTGACACACACACCCCACGCTCCCCCTGAAACAGTGGGAGCAGGGGAGACTGCAAGGGTGAGTTCCAACTAACAAGCATCACCCCTCAGCTTTGCAACACAAACAAATCATGGAGACCCAGAAATCTGCATTCCCAGGAAGAGGCCTGCACTTAACAACGAACACATTTTTCTTTTTTTTTTTTTCTGTTTTTTTTTTTTTCCCGGAGCTGGGGACCGAACCCAGGGCCTTGCACTTGCTAGGCAAGCGCTCTACCACTGAGCTAAATCCCCAACCCTGCGAACACATTTTTCTACATAGTCAACATCAGTCCCAAAAGGAGCGGCCAAGTGTTGTTAGTCCAAGCAAAAGAAAAGGAACTTGGGACGAGATCAAAGAAATAAACAGAGCTCAATTTGTGGGCTGGAAAGAAGGCCTCTCTTGGAGCGGTGCTAAAAAGAGAATGCCGTCACAAGGTGAACCCCTGCCATCCCTGGTCATAGATACTTCCAAGGAGGAGGCCTGGCATCCCTGCCGTATTGTGGGAACCTGGAAACCACTCTGCCTCTGAACTTGAAGGGGAGCCGATGATTTATTACAGGGCGTAAAGGATATATCCTGTAGGTCCATCTCCTTCACCAAAGCCCAGAAAAGACTTCGTCCCAAAAACCCTTTCTTCAGTGTTCCAGTTTATAGGACATTGGTTACATCTAAGGGACCCTGTCATTGTCTATGTCTGAAGCAATTTCTCAAACTTGGCACTACTGACATCTGGGAGCAGGCAGCCTTTTGCTCTGGGTAGCTGTCCTGTGTGCTCCAGCCTTCACCCTCATCAGATAGCAGGAAAAGCTTCCAACAGCAACCGAAAATGTGAAGACTTTGCCAAACACCCTTTAAGGGACAAAAGCAACCCCCACCAAGAGTCTCTGCCTGGAATTTCCCAGATGAACTCTGAGGATGACAGCTCTTAGAGAGGTGAACAGTTGCTCCCTGGAGGAAAGTAGAAGGGCGTGGATGGGAGAGCCTGGGTTAAACAAAAACAAGTAGGTCTCAGCCCTGATGGATGTGTCAGAGCCTGACATGGACCGGAGTACACTGAGAGCTGCTGGGTGGATAATATCATAGCCACCATTCTCCCAAAGACTCTGGCCACACAATCCCTTTACTGCAGAGCACTGGAGCACTTAAGATTAGCACTGGAAGGATTTACTTCTGGAGTAGCTTAGAAAGCAAAAACGGTAGCAACATCAACAAAGCAAATAGACCCGGAGGACCAGCAGCAGACGGAGGACGTCGCTCGCCGGCCCAAACTACACAGTACCCGGCAGTGCGCTGACATGGAGCCCAGACCTTTACTATTAGAGATTCATTTAACTGAGGACAGATCCAGAATTTGGGGCTTTAAATGTCCCAAATATTTTGGAAGATATTAAAACTCTAAATCTCCCCAACACCTAACTCTTCACCCAGGGTGAGGCTATGAGATCATTTCTCTGGTCAGGCCTGGTGAACTAACAGTAATGGGGAAGGGTACAAACAGATAGAGGGAGCCCCACACGCAGACTGTGAAAAGCAAGACAAAGGCATATCAGAAGATGCCGAAAACCGCTCTGATATCATCATGCTTCCACAGGACTTCTCTAATGTCAGCATCAGACCCACGACCTGGGAAAGGTTTCAGACAGCTGAGGACATCAGGAAGGCTACCAGGGTTTCCTCTGAGCAGTTAGAGTCACCCTGGGCAAACTGGATTTAAAATGTGACATCAGTCTACTATCGACTGCTGTTGTTTCCACAGATTGCAAAAGTCGTGAAGAGCAGAGCTGGAAGCAACCATAAATGATCCAAACTCTGTTTAAAGAACGCCTTTGCCCATGAAACTCGCCCAACTCAAAGCCCGACCTGTGAGAAGTCCAGTCACAACTACTTTTTTTATTATGGCTAGATTCCTGCCCAGTACTTACACCCGATCACAACCCTCATTATAATACCCAAGAAACATTGTAGAAAGCCCAAGTTTCTCAGGATTCCACTTGCAGCTAACCTCGTTTCCCAGTGATAGACACCGAGTCCCTGAGATAAAATATATAACTTCTGGAAACTCCAGCACTCATCAAAGACATCGGGGATCCACGATCTCACACCTTGGGTGTTAGCACGCGCTGGCTAAGTAAACCAGGCATGTTCTAAGCTTAGGAGATGTCTCTGTGGTTAAATGTGCTCACTGCTCCTGCAGATGACCCAGGTTAGATTCCCAACCCAAATGCTGGGTGGCTCGCAAATGCTTGTCACTCCAGCTGTGGGGATCCTATACTACTGGCCTCCTCGGGCACCTGCATGCCCATGCACACACATACACATTAAAAATTAAAAACCAACCAACTCTGATTTTAAAGAAGTGTTATAACCCCATAGGAGAATGAAACGGCTTGGGATGGAGTAACATCCTCATTCTGCAAGGATCAAGCGACAGCTTAGCGGCCACAGGAGGGTCTAGTTATTGTGCTGATGAAAAAGATGAACTAGACCCTTCTGCAGCCCCTTCTAGTTCAAAACCAGCACAGCTACGTGCTCCCAGTTTTCGGTGGCAGGATGCCCGGAGAAGACGATAGCTCTTGGAATGACAGTCCTGAAGGGACCACCTACTTCCCAAAGTTCCACCTTTCCCTCAGAGGAGGCAGCCCAAATAAAATGAAAGCTATTCTCAGAGTAGGTAAGAAATCTTGAGGATGTGATAGCATGTTCCTAAGCCAAGTCAATGGCTGAGGGCTCAGGGCAAGCCACATAGAAATATGGCAGAGACTGTCAGCTACCAGCGATATCATAACAGGTGTCATAAGGTTGACTTTAAACTGTTAATGCAAGTGACCCATGGAAGACTCCACAATGAACTCTGTCCTGCTGTGCATGCTGAGGAAGTCCAGTTTAAGCAAGTGTCTGGGTACAAATACACACCATCACATGGGACCGTCACACACAGACCCAATGCCAATGGTGCACCTCCAAACTCATCTCTGCTCCCCACCTTCAGGAAGTTCTATGGCTGAATGATGTAGGTAAAATGAGAAAGGCCCAGAGGTAGTCAAGGCAGATGAGCAGGAAGGTCTGCCCATCACACCAAATAGCAGGACCTCTGTCAGTGCCTAGTGTAACCAGGCAATGGCAAGGAGAAATGGGGACACTAGGGTGACATTGTAATATGCAATAAAGGAGAGGACACCTGGTCTTTGGTAATTAGTAAGGAACAGACACACCACTAAACTTTTGGGTTTGGTTTTGTTACATTTTATTTTGCTTGCACCTTTCTGTTCATGTTCGTTTGTCCTGTGGCTTCCTTCTTTGCTTCCTCGTGTGAATCAGAGTCATGTGTTTTCTCAAGGAACACTGGTTGTCCTTTCCAACGCACCAAGTGGTGCAGAGCTAGCACCTAGGTCCTCCATGAACCCACTGTCTCTGAAATGCCCCGAAAATCCTGATCTATCTTTCCACTCTCCCTCCCTGTGCCAATCAAAGGAGAGGCCTGATGTAAAAGGACTTTGAAAACACACACCGTGGAGACACATAGAACAGTACTGTCCAGAGGCAGCTGAGGGTGGCTAGGACAGGGCCTGGTCCTGATGAGCGTCACGGAGGGTTCACGATTATGACTCGGGCAAGCTACTTAACTTCTCTGGGCTTCAGATGAGTCGCAGTGGGCTGCTGTGACGACGCAGTGAGATGCAAAGGAAAGGTCTGAGCTACCACGAGAGCTACCGACATTAGACAGCAACGCCACTCCTGTGCCTGCCACCAAGGTTTTCCACCATCTGTCACCTCCAGTGACCCAGACACTCTCTGTGCAAGACACAACCTTACTAGAGCAGTGCTCTGCACGTACATACTGGCTTTTTATAGGAGCCAATAAAGGGCTATAATGCGTGCATAACAATATCACTCTTTGCTACTGGAGACTACTGTTCCTAGCAGTGTCAATTACATTAACACTCCATCACTAAGGCCTGTGTGTCATCAGTCTTTCCCTGGCACAGCAGCCTCCTGAAGAGGTATCTTACATGACACTTCTGTTCCCTCCATGCCCCACAAGACGAAGGACATCTATCAGGCACTAAACAACAGTTTGACGACTGACCAGACACAGGTAGCTATCCAGTGATGCACAGCTCTAGGCTGATTCCATCCCAAACGCAATTTGTTTCAGAGCTCTGGGTCAGCATATCTCAGCAGAAACAGGCGTGTTTTATCATCCCTCCCAGAGATGTTTCCAACCTTAGAACCTCACAAAAAAAAGCAAGCTGTATTTTGGGACCAGAGGTCCTGCTGGATCCAGCCAAGGACACGAGTCAGAACTGGCCTTCCTCTGACAAACAGTCCGTGTGAAAATCAGAGCAGCCACACCAGGTTACTGATACTAAACCAGGTGGCTCCTGGGTCATCAAAGCTGGGCCCATGGGGCTGGGAAAAATGGCTTCATGTTGGGAAAGGAAGAGAACTTGGTGGGGGGAGGGGAAGGGCTGTGTGCAAGGTTTATTAATATCTTCCTTTCCAACCCCCTTTCTCTTCACTTTCCCATCTCAGGGTGACCTCCACAAGTCACACCGTGAGCGAACATTTATTATTATTATAATTATAGTGATCATATTGGGATGTGTGCTCACAGATGTCTCAGAACGTGTGACATGCTACTTCTCCTGCGTTCCCAGTTCCCAGTGTCTTGGAGCCAAAAATATTCTGCTACCAAATTACTCTCTGTTATTTTCTTAATTTGCCTCCTTTCTCCTTTCTGTGGGTAACTCTTTCCGAGCCTCCACAACACAGCCAACTCTACTCTTTGTCCCGTCCCCTCACCCCTTCCTCCACGTGCTCTGTGTTCCACTCTCTACTTCCTTCTGCTTTCCCATGGGCAGAAGAGTGACGTACATAAGTTATTATGTATGTCAAGCCTCCCTGGGACAAATGACAAGTTAATGACATGCACGTCTACTTAAGTGATTCAGACATCGAATAAGCTCACTACTCCGCACTTTCAAAGCAGTCCCACACAGACAGTGGCGGGGCATGGTAGGGTGTGGTTGACAGAGAAGGGAATGAGGAGAGACCTTGCCCGTCATCTTCTCTCATCAGTGTCACAGGCAGGCAAAAGCCGCTCCTGGGATGTGTCAACAGTGGCAGGAGTTTTCCGTGTGGTGAAAAGCGAGGGCAGGAGAGCAGACAAAAGGATCAACACGCAGGGGCCAGTGGATCACTGAACAAGAAAGAAGCCTTTGTTTGTAGGATAAGGAGCTGTCTTTACGGGACATCCACGGAGACTTTGGGACGGGCAGCCTTCCCTCGTCCTCCTTAGAGCTGTTCTGCATAAACAGTGCCAGGTAGTGTAGCTTTTTTATCAATGTGTCAGACACCAGAACCAGGGCCTTACTCACGCCAAGCAAGCGTTAGCACTGAGCTACATTTTCGAGTTTTAGTTTTTTGCTTCTAACGCAGGGGTTGGATAAGCTACCCGAACAGGCATTGAACTCGCCTGGGATAGACTTGAATTCACTATCCTCCTGCCTCACCTGATCTAGTTTCATTTCCAACTTCCTGTTTGTTTCCAGATGTGCATGAGCTCCCACTAAGGGTTTGGGTAGCAGCTGTTTCCAGATGTGCGTGTGCTTCCACTAAGGGCTTGGACAGCGGCATTTTCCAGATGTGCGCATGCTTGCACTCAGGGCTTACACAGCAGCAACGATACCTCGTTTTCACCATCTCATTGCCTAGCACTGAGAATCTGGCAACAGACGATGAGGCTCTCTGGTTATGACACAATAGCGGTGAGCACACTAGGTTTCTACAACTCTTATAACACATCACTGCAACTTAGATCTTGAAAACAACCCAAGTCTATTTCCTTCCAACTCTGGAAGCCACAAGCCAGAAGGCTCTTATCGAGAAAGCTGAAGTGGAGGGAGGTGAGCGGTGGAACTCCAGCGAAGACATCATTCTCCCCCTGCCTTCTCTTCTGGAGGCTGAAGGTGCCTTTGGCTAGTAATTCCTTTGCTAAGTCTCTCAGAATACAGGCTTCCTACTTCTAATCTCCCGTCTCCCTCCTTCCATGACCACGGTGATTATATACCACACCCACCTAGACAACCCAGAATAACTGATATCTCAATATTCTTAGCTTACTCTTATCTGCAAATTCTCCTTGGCCAAGTAGGGGACATTCACAGAATTCAGGCCTTGGGATGCAGATACCTCAGGGATAAGCATTTCATTCTGCCCTCTCCCCCCACTCTGCCACACACACACAGCATGCACAACAGTTGCAGTTCTAAAAGAGAGGTCATTGTGAAACTAAGGAGAAAAGACGCCGCAGAGGCATTTCCCATGATGCCTGGCATCTAAGTGGCCGGTGAGTTAGGATGAGGATACCAAACACAGAAATGTATCTGACAGGGACAAATGCTTACTGCTGACTAGGAGCTGAGCCAGGAGCTCTGACATAGGCAATCTCACCACACGCTTACTGCAAACCTCGAGGTGGATGGGACTGTCCCACTTTTCAGGACAAGACAATACAGACCAGAGTGGCCCAAGGTCACACAGATGATAGATGGCAGAGATGAGATTAAAGTCCACATTTGGACAGGTAAATATAAGGATGGTTCAGACACCAAGGCTACTGAATCTACTGTTCTAAAACAGGGGCCAGAATCACCTTCAAAGACAAGAAGGCGAGCTGATTGGCGAGCCAGCCCTGAGGGAGAGCTCATCCAAGACACACAGACTAGGGCCAGGGGAAACTGCTGTGGCTTGCAGTGTGTGTGTGTGTGTGTGTGTGTGTGTGTGTGTGTGTGTGTCTGTGTGTCTGTGTGTCTGTGTGTCTGTGTGTGTATGTCTGTGTGTGTGTCTGTGTGTGTGTCTGTGTGTGTGTCTGTGTGTGTGTCTGTGTGTGTGTGTGTGTGTGTCTCTGTGTGTGTGTCTGTGTGTGTGTCTGTGTGTGTGTGTCTGTGTGTGTGTGTCTGTGTGTGTGTCTGTGCGTGTGTCTGTGTGTCTGTGTGTGTCTGTGTGTCTGTGTGTGTCTGTGTGTGTCTGTGTGTGTTTGTCTGTATGTGTGTCTGTGTGTGTCTGTGTGTGTGTCTGTGTGTGTGTCTGTGTGTGTGTCTGTGTGTGTGTCTGTGTGTGTGTCTGTGTGTGTGTGTCTGTGTGTATGTCTGTGTGTGTGTCTGTGTGTGTGTGTGTCTGTGTGTGTGTCTGTGTGTGTGTCTGTGGGTGTGTCTGTGTGTGTGTCTGTGTGTGTGTCTGTGTGTGTCTGTGTGTGTGTCTGTGTGTGTGTCTGTGTGTGTGTCTGTCTGTGTGTGTGTCTGTGTGTGTCTGTGTGTGTGTGTCTGTGTGTGTGTCTGTGTGTGTCTGTGTGTCTGTGTGTGTCTGTGTGTGTGTCTGTGTGTGTGTCTGTATGTGTGTCTGTGTGTGTCTGTGTGTGTGTCTGTGTGTGTGTCTGTATGTGTGTCTGTGTGTGTGTCTGTGTGTGTCTGTGTGTCTGTGTGTGTCTGTGTGTGTGTCTGTGTGTGTGTCTGTATGTGTGTCTGTGTGTGTCTGTGTGTGTGTCTGTGTGTGTGTCTGTATGTGTGTCTGTGTGTGTGTCTGTGTGTGTGTCTGTGTGTGTGTGTCTGTGTGTATGTCTGTGTGTGTGTGTCTGTGTGTGTGTCTGTGTGTGTGTGTCTGTGTGTGTGTCTGTGTGTGTGTGTCTGTGTGTGTCTGTGTGTCTGTGTGTGTCTGTGTGTGTCTGTGTGTGTGTGTCTGTATGTGTGTCTGTGTGTGTCTGTGTGTGTGTCTGTGTGTGTGTCTGTGTGTGTGTGTCTGTGTGTGTGTCTGTGTGTGTGTCTGTGTGTGTGTCTGTGTGTGTGTCTGTGTGTGTGTGTCTGTGTGTGTGTCTGTGTGTGTCTGTGTGTCTGTGTGTGTCTGTGTGTGTGTCTGTGTGTGTCTGTGTGTCTGTGTGTGTCTGTGTGTGTGTCTGTGTATGTGTCTGTATGTGTGTCTGTGTGTGTGTCTGTGTGTGTGTCTGTGTGTGTGTGTCTGTGTGTATGTCTGTGTGTGTGTCTGTGTGTGTGTCTGTGTGTGTGTCTGTGTGTGTGTCTGTGTGTGTGTGTCTGTGTGTGTGTGTCTGTGTGTGTGTGTCTGTGTGTGTGTGTCTGTGTGTGTCTGTGTGTCTGTGTGTGTCTGTGTGTGTGTCTGTGTGTGTGTCTGTATGTGTGTCTGTGTGTGTCTGTGTGTGTGTCTGTGTGTGTCTGTGTGTGTGTCTGTGTGTGTGTGTCTGTATGTGTGTCTGTGTGTGTCTGTGTGTGTGTCTGTGTGTGTGTCTGTGTGTGTGTCTGTGTGTGTGTGTCTGTGTGCGTGTGTCTGTGTGTATGTCTGTGTGTGTGTCTGTGTGTGTGTCTGTGTGTGTGTCTGTGTGTGTGTCTGTGTGTGTGTGTCTGTGTGTGTGTGTGCGCGCTCGTGCGCGTGTGGAGGTCTGAGCCAGTATCAGATGTCTTCCTTGATCATTCTCTACCTTGTAGATCTCTCTCTTGATCCCAGAGATTACAATTTGACTAGCCAGCTCCCTCTGAGGATCTCCAGTTTGTACCTCCTGGGGTTACAAATAAACTACCACAGCTGCAGAGAACTGACACGTGTCCTGGTGTCTGAAACCAATTCCTGAGCTCCTGTGGCTGGCACATTAGCTACTGAGCCACCTCCCCAGCCCCAAATGGGCTCTCTTCAACAAGATTGATAAGTTATCCCAGAGGTAAGGTCGCAGCCATTACAAAACAAAAGCATAACACAGCCCAAAACGGTACCAACATCCTCAGTGCTGGCACCCTGAGCCCCTATCCCTTTCAAATCCATGTCTTCCTCACACACTACACCAAAACGAGAGAGGGAGAGCTTCCAACCTCAGCATTATTGAAATTTGGAGCAAGATGGTTGTCGTGGGGAGCTGCACACCACAAGACATGGCGTGATGTTTCTCTTTCTCTTCCTTCCTCAGTCGCACCTGCTTCCTAGTTGTAGCAAATGTCCCCCAGGCGTATCCTAATGTCCCCAAGGAGACAAAACTGCTCACGGTTGAAGGCCACTGTGATGAGAGGCAAGATGGAGCAGGGCTGAAAACAAAGCCACATTGCCTGCAGAAGCCCCATGTCCGCTCAGGTCACACCTGTCCCCCAGCATAGCCAGCAGGAGCAAGCAGCAGAGGCACATGGTCCCGTTCGCTCTCACCCACAGCTCCGTGGGAGGCCGTGGAGTTATCCTCTGGGAACAACACAGACCCTCCCGCATCCCACGCATCTATCAGCAGGCAAAGAATAGCTACCCAGTCTCCTCATTCATAAATGATAAAGCTAAAAAAGAATATTTGGGGGGGGGGCCTTCCTGAGTTTCAAGTCTCTCAAAGATGAGAGGATCCCGAGATGAGTCTTCTGACTATGAGGATGTGAAGCCATAGGATATTTGGACAGTCATGCAAAGACAGACACCTGCAGTGCAAGGTACTGTGTGACCTGCGCACGTAGAGAGCCCATTGAAGCCTCTAGCCTTTCTACTCAGTTCCTTTCCCTCACCCTAGGAGACTGCTTGCTGCCCTCCCTTGCCCTCGACCCCTCTCTGCTGTCATTTAAGGAAGAAATCACATGACTTAGCCAGACTTTATGGGGGCCACTTAACTCCTCCCTGATGAGGAATCCCTTTGGGTGTTCATATTTTCACTAAGGTAGTAAAGGTATGATAACATCCCTCTGAGTCCTGGAACAAAAGATTACCATCATTTCCTCCTGATCTAGGCTCTTAGGGAATACAACCTCCTTCGCTGGCCTTAGTTGCCCAAGGAAAAGGTGTGGGTGGCTCTCAGAAGACATTTGGATTCGGGGCTGTCCGTCAAAAGAGATACAAAGACACCTTTCACTGCAAACCATGTTTGATGTGATTATTTGGCAAATTGTATTCCACAAGCAAAGTGTGACTTAGGGGTTGGGGAGAAACTGTTCAAAAGGAGCTGTTGTAGTTCGAATAAGAATGGTTGCCATGGGCTCACACATTTGAGCCCATGGTCTTTAGGAAGTGGCTTAACAGGGATCAGGAGGTGTGGCCTTGTTGGAGTAGGTGTGGCCTTGTTGGAGTGGGTGTGGCCTTGTTGGAGTGGGTGTGGCCTTGTTGGAGAAAGTGTGTCACTGGGGGTGGGTTTGAGGCTTCAGAAGGTCATGTCAGGTCCACTGTCACTTTCTCTTCCTGAATCTTCTGCTGCCAATCCAGATGTTGTAGAACTCTCAATTCCTTCTCTAGTACGGCGCCTGTCTGCCTGCACACCACCATGACAATAATGAACTCAACCTCTGAACCTATGAGGCAGCCTCAATTAAATGTCTTCCTTTAGAAGAGTTCCCTGGGTCATCGTGTCTGTCCACAGCAATAGAACCTTGGCGAAGACAAAACCCAACAGTAAAAATGTCCAGATATTTGAATATTACACACAAACGTCTTGTCTCACTTTCAAAGGGCAAATGTAACTGACTCTCAGAGGAGGGCTCCTGTCAACCTTGACTACTTTGCAATGTCCAGCAACACACAGCAGCTAGCAGAGCAGAAACAAATCAAAACACAAAATACATCTAAAACTCCCGGTCGGTCATTGAGAGTACGGGGAAACAGCCGCACTGCCTGAGGGAAGCCTTCAGTAACAACACAGGGTTCAACGCCCACAGAGAGCCCATCCGGGACACCATCAACTCCACACAACCCTTCTTTGTGTACCTTCTTTCAATCACACTTATCTCTGGCATCTGGGCAGAACCTCTCCACAAGCCTCCTCTACCCCAATCCCACACTCAGACCCAGGGACTCAAGCCCCTCACTTTGCCAAGAACAGGCATCCACACATTTCACCCCTCAGCTCAACTGGAATCGTTCAGAAACGAGTATCGGCATCACTCAAACCAAGACATGACAAAGAAACAAAGGACAGGTAGAGAGAAGGAGCCTGTCCTTTCCCTTCCAGGGCTAACCTCTGAGTCTGCCTGCCTGCTATCTGAGGGAGCTCTCTGTGTCCCAGCAAATCAACCCCTCGCTTTGGCAGCTGTTTCTTCTCATGTATTGACATGCTGCCCCCATGGTGCTAGTCCAACACTAGAAACAAGTGTATTAGTGATGTTTTGCAGGAAGATCTCAAGGACGGTGCAGCCAATAGAAAGATGACCTAAATGCCACTCCAATGACCTTGTCTTCAGTCCCTGCTCCACTCCTTGTCCCCGTATTTCCTCCTGTGAGTATTGTGTCCCCTCTTCTAAGAAGGACTGAAGCATCCACATTTTCTGCTTCCTTCTTCTTGAGCTTCATGTGGGCTGTGAATTGTATCTTGAGTATTCTGAGCTTTTTGGGCTAATATCCACTTATCAGTGAGGGCATACATACCATGTGTGTTCTTTTGTGATTGGGTTACCTCACTCAGGATGCTATTTTCCAGTTCCATCCATTTGCCTATGAATTTCACAAAGTCATTGTTTTTTTTCCTTTTTTTCTTTCTTTTTCCATCTTTATTAGCTTGAGTATTTATTATTTACATTTCGATTGTTATTCCCCTTCCCAGTTTCCAGGCCAACATCCCCTAACCCCTCCCTCTCCCCTTCTCTATGGGTGTTCCCCTCGCCATCCTCCCCCCATTACCGCCCTCCCCCCAACAATCCCGTTCACTGGGGGTTCAGTCTTAGCAGGACCAAGGGCTTCCCCTTCCATTGGTGCTCTTACTAGGCTATTCATTGCTACCTATGATGTCAGAGTCCAGGGTCAGTCCATGTATAGTCTTTGGGTGGTGGCTTAGTCCCTGGAAGCTCTGGTTGCTTGGCATTGTTGTTCATATGGGGTCTCGAGCCCGTAATTGTTTTTGATAGCTGAGTAGTACTCCATTGTGTAGATGTACCACATTTTCTGTATCCATTCCTTTGTTGAAGGACATCTGGGTTCTTTCCAACTTCTTGTTATTATAAATAAGGCTGCTATGAACATAGTGGAGCATGTGTCCTTGTTATATGTTGGAACATCTTTTGGATATATGCCCAGAAGTGGTATAGCTGGGTCTTCAGGTAGCACTATGTCCAATTTTCTAAGGAACTGCCAGACTGATTTCCAGAGTGGTTATACCAGCTTGCAATCCCACCAACAATGGAGACTACCCCGCCTGTGGATCCAACCTATACTCAGCCACCAAATCCAATCTCTATTGCTAACGCCAAGAAATGCTTACTGACAAGAGCATGATATGGATGTCTCCTGAGAGGCTCTGCCAGAGCCTTACTAATACAGATGAGGATGCTTGCAGCTAACCATCAGACTGAGCACAGGAACTCCAATGGAGGAGTTAGAGAAAGGACTGAAGGAGCTGAAGGGGTTTGCAACCCCATAGGAAAAACAATAATATCAACCAACCAGACCACTCAGAGCTCCCAGGGACTAAACCACCAACCAAAGAGTACACATGGAGGGACCCACGGCTCCAGCTGCATATGTAGCAGAGGATGGCATTGTCTGGCATCAACCAGAGGAGAAGCTCTTAGCCCTGTGGAGGCTCATTTCCCCAGTGTAGGGGAATGCCAGGCTGTTGATGTGGGAGTAGGTGGGTGGGAGGGTAGCACCCTCTTAGAAGCAGGGAGAGGGGGGATGAGAGAAGGGGAGACCAGGAAAGAGGATAACATTTGAAGTGTAAATACATATAATTTCCAATAAAAAATTGTGACCACTCCAAAGGCATAAGCAGACAGGGCAATGTGACTTTCCTTAACAGAACCAGCCCAGGTGCATGCAGTTTGTATGCCTGAGAACCAGCTAACATCTCCAACACAGACCGGGGTGTGTGTGTGTGTGTGTGTGTGTGTGTGTGTGTGTGTGTGTGTGTGTGTGTGTATCTGTGGGCCTCATCAGCAGGGGCCCTGAAGACAAGACTCTAGATAACCCCACATTTTAACACCCTTAACAACTGAACCCAGACCAGGCCACTGCAATAAGCAAAGTACCAACAGGCATATCTCAACCATGACCCTGCAGACACGAGCCCGAAAACAAAATCAAATGCTGTTTGCAAATCCTTGAGATGTTTGTAACTCAGCTGTGTGCCATTTGAACTCTGTAGACTTCAAACATGACAATGTCCCGTCTTGGTGTGCGATGGTTTGCTTTGTCCGGTACTAACAGTCATTGAGCATTTGTATGTCTAAGGAGCTGTGCTCCTATTCTCCCATTTGTTCCTCATGGAGAAAGGGACTCTGTGGATCCCCACTTTATATCTAAGTGACACCTTGGGAGGTTGGCTCACTGTGATCCCAAGGTCGCAGCTAACAAGTAGCAAATCTTAAATGGAGGCAGCGTTTCAATTCCAAACCTCATGTAGCTTCCAAGACGCCATCTTCATCTTGAGAGGGAACGCTTCCTGAGTGCTGGTTGGAGTAAACCAAATTCCCACAAGGGCTCTAAGACGAACACACACATCCAACACTAGGCTCCTCATAGCTTACTTCCTCCTTGCTAAAAATTATTCTAGGCTAACAAGAAATAATTAGAGTCCCTGGAGTACAGTCTACAGGAAATACGTCCTTGGGAATCAGAATATAAAACAAGTCTAAAGAGGAAAGTCTTTGCTTGCCGGGGAAGTTTATAAAACTACAGAGTCTCCAAGCTGAGGGGAACTCTGGAGACTGGCTGCTCAAGTCCCATCTCTGTGTGGAGAGCTAAACAAAGGCGGGGACCGAAAATAACCCATTCAAGGTGACACACCAATTTCTAGCCCTGACAGCCCAGGATCCATATTGGCTACCTCCTTGTGACCTTTCTATGTCAGACCCCCGTTCTAAGTGCGATGCCTTACTTCCACCAGCCCTCGGAACCAAGGTTCAAAGAGAACCTCTTGGTCACATCTTTTTTTTTTTTAAATCCTTGCCAGGTACTTGCAACTCATGGCCACAGACAGAAGCTGCCACTTCATCTCAGCATTTAATCACCCGCAAAAGCCATTTCCCGCCTCGTTTGCTCCACTGCCAGAAATATTATCCTTAAATAATCAACACACCGCAGACGCCCTGCAAGGGATAACATGGGTTTTCCTCTTCCTGGGGAAGTGGCAGTCTCAATCCAGGCCATGCAGGACACAGGGGCTGCTGCCAGACTGCATGCCCTCAGAGGCATGGTGGTTAAGAACTTGGGCTGGCGAAGTGGACTCGTAAATAACAGGGAGCCTCCTGGAGTCAAGAGGGCTGCCTTCGGATGCCCTGAGAGTTTATTTGGCTAGAAGGAAAGGCTGATCTCTGAGAGCTGTGAGGACAGAGGGGGACGGGGACACATGGGAGAGTTGTGCAACCATGAAGGAAGGGAGGTAGCTTGTACAGTTAGAGACAACATCACAATCTATCAGGCAGAGTTTTAAAAAAAAACTATAGTCAAATGCTTTTTTAAAAAAGACAAGATGGAGAGTGTCCATTCTTAAGGTTTTTGGAGGCAGCTACTTGAGGGGCAGAGTAACCTTGTCTAGTCTGTTTAGTCCAAGGTTGGAGCCTTTAGTTGGAACACGTTTTGCAACTCCCTTTCTATGTCCATTCTTTCAGTTCTGTCTAGAAATCCCATTTGATACATAAGAGAAACAAAGGTCAGACATGCTGATTAGTTTGACCAACAACACACTGTAGCACACCCCCCCATTCCCAGGCACCTCCCTCCCAACTCTTTTGTCTCTTGCTCTCTATCTCCAGCATCCCGGCAGCTGCAGCCTGGGCTGCTAAATGGTTAAACCCCAGTTCCCTGACAAAAGATGTGAGTGTCCAAATTTATCTATATTTTATTGGTTATTTTATTTATTTACATTTCTAATGTTATCCCCCTTCCCAGTTTCCCCTCTGAAAACCCCCATCCTATCCCCCATCCCTCCTGTTTCTATGAAGGTTCTCCTTACCCACCTAGCCACTCCTGCCTTACCACCCTATCATTCCCCTAAGGTGGTGCATCAAGTCTTCATAGGACCAAGGGGCTCTCCTCCCATTGATGCCAGATAAGGCCATCTTCTGTTACATATGCAGCTGGAGCCATGGGTCACTCCACGTGTACTCTTTGATTGGTGGTTTAATCCCTGAGAGCTCGGGGGTGCTGGTTGGTTGATATTGTTGTTCTTCCTATGGGGTTTCAAAACCCTTTAGCTCTTTCAGTCCTTCCCCTAACTCCTCCACTGGGGTCCCCGTGCTCAGTCTGCTGGTTGGCTGCAAGCATCTGCCTCTGTAAGGCCCTGGCGGAGCCTCTCAGGAGACAGCTGTATCAGGCTCCTGTCAGCTTGCACTTCTGGACATCAGCAATAGTGTCTAGGTTTGGTGACTGTATGTGTATGGGATGGTTCCCCGGGTGAGGCAGTCTTTGGATGGCCTTTCCTTCAGTCTTTGCTCCTCTCTGTAACTGCATTTCCTTTAGACAGGAGCAATTCTGGGTTAAAAGTTTTGAGATAGGGGTTGGGGATTTAGCTCAGCCGTAGAGCGCTTGCCTAGCGAGCGCAAGGCCCTGGGTTCAGTCCCCAGCTCCGAAAAAAAGAAAAGAAAAAAAAAGTTTTAAGATAGGTGTGTGAGTGGCCCCATCCCCTAACCAGGGGTGTTTGTCAGTTTCCATAGTGTAAATATTCTCAGCATAGCTTATTTTCATCGACCGATATATGTTAACATGCTCAAATTTCATGAAAACCCATTCTCCAAGCAGAAATGAACCAACCTGATGCTGCTGTGGAAATGAGCTTTGGTGCCTTCAATGAACTCAGAGTCTAAGAGGACAAAGGAGGATTAATTAATGTAAACCAAGGAAACAGCGTATGGCCATGAAGTCCCTTGGGATTGGATGCCTGTCCCCTCTCAACCTCATTGGCCTCCTCTTTCTGCAAGGGCACACATACACTGTTTGTATAACCGTCCTTCAGAGCTCAGGCTGAGAGCTCAGTCTCCAAGAAGCCTTTGCTGAGGGCAGAGCTCCCTGGAAGACACTCCCCTAGAACTCAGATCCATTTATAGTGCATTCACGTTTCCAATTAACTTAGTAAGTACAGGTAATGGTTTCCTGGAAATGTGTCTTCTTCCCCAGAATTTATGGCAGAGGTCATGCCCTCCTGGTTCACCTGTGTCCGTGTCCTCAATGTCTCCAGTGGGTCAGGATGTATGTCAAGAGGTGGGTTTTTTTTTCTTTTTGACTTATTGACTGATTACATGGTACCACAGAAGTCTGGTATAAAGAAGAGTTGACAGGCCAGAAATGTCAATAAAGGCTTCCAGGAAGAGAAGAAAATAGACCTGAGCTCTCAACTTCTAGGACAATTTGGAGAAGTGGGGGAGGAGGGCTTTCCCAGCAAGGGGGCAAAGGCATTGAAGATGTATTGAAGGAAATGGGTTGAGTCCCTGAGAACTGGGAGACTAACATGATATGGCGCGAGAAGAGAATCAAAAATGGGGGGGAGGAGAAAAGGCTTGCTGAGGGATGGCTGATAAAAGCCAAGTCCCCGAAGGACCAGCAGACCATCAGTGTAGGAATAACATGATCACCGCTGGTTTCGACCCCAGGCAATCAGACAAAGTTGCTCAGGCTCCTTCCCGGGACTCAATCACCAGAGAGGCAGGAAGGATTTCAGATCCTATGGCCAATGTCACAAGTGACACCAAAGGGCCTCTGTGTAGGATGGTGATCTGCTAACAGGGAAAGGTGGTAGACAGCTGGGGCCAAACAGGAGCCCCTCCAGATTTAGGTCATGGTCCACATATCCTTGTCACACGATAGATATGGCATCAGCGCCCTCCCCACTGCAGGGGGAAAGGTATTAAGAGCAACAAATTGATCTAAGGCTCTAGAGCAAAGGTCCTCGACTTGTGGGTCAGGACCCCTTTGCAAAGGCATCAAATGACCCTTCACGGGGATTGCCCAAGATCATCAGAAACACAGATGTTACAATTCTTAACAGTAACGAAGTTACAGCTATAAAGTAGCAATGAAAATAATTTTATGGTTAGGGGATGGCTGCCTCAACACGAGGAACTGTATTAATGGGTCACAGCACTAGGAAGGTTGAGAAGCACTGCTCTACGGAATAGGTCTGACAAGCAGAGAACGTTGGTGTCCAGACCTCAGGATGAAGATGCCTGCCCTCTCGGCATCCCTATAGCTTGGGGTGGTGTTGGGCCCTTTCCCAACACAGATGCATACTCTTAGCCCAGAGAAGGAATCCAAGCTGTTCTGGAAAGGACAGCAGAAAGCAATAGTTCAGGCATATGGCCCAGAGGGAGCTGCTGAATGGGGGTCTCTACAGAGAAAAGGACAGCTTCAGGGGTCAGTCTCCATCGGTCAGCTACTTCCCTTCCCACAGAGCTCTCCTCAGCCACCTCAGGAACCAAGGTGCTCTGACAGGATCAGGTGGCCTGCATAAAGTCCCTGAGGGGTCCTGGTTCAGTCCCTGTACTTTCTTATAACCTGGCTAACCTACTTGCCCTCTGATCCTCCATGTATGAGGAACCATGGGATTTTACACCCAGAGAGCAGGGAGAGCAGAAAAGGAAGCCATCACACAGCATCCTGTCCTTAGCTGGGCCTCACTCTTTCTGGGCAGCAGCCTGTAGCCACGGAATCCTCAGCACATTTAAGACCAGGGATCAACCCTGGCCAAGATTCAAATTGCAACATTCATTACAGAATGATGTGCCCATCATTCTGCCCAGGCATCCCACAGGCCCTTTAGAGAGTCAGAGGCCAATAATCTTATTCCATGAACCAAATTCTTTTTTATTATACTTTCCTACACGGGGCCCCTCATGATTAACTGCATCCACACAGAATTCGAGCATGGAGAAATCTTACGATCGAAAGATGGAGCGGCTAATCCAATATTGCTCCATTTTAACATGTGCTGACCGCCCCCCCCCCGCCCCATGGTGCTAAATGCCAACTGGGGTACAGGAGTTCAAGGTGGAGCTTGGCAGTGCTCCTAACCCTCCCCAGTGCTGATCCCACACAGCTATCCACTACCCAACATGGTGCCCAGCAGCCATAGATACCAAGTGTTTAGACAGGACTGAGCAAGTCATCTGAGGCGTACTGCATGTGTAAAATATATGCACCAGAGCGGGGGATACACAGAAGAAATAAAGAAATCTAAATATAAATGACTTTATATTGGTTACATGTTGAAATAATATTCTGATACACAAAATAAACTGTATTGTTCTAAATTTCACCTCTTTTCCTTCTATTTTTTTTTAAACATGGTGACCAAAAGATCCCAAAATTCACCCATTGCTGCAGCATGCTCAGATCGGAAAGAGCTCCCACTCGTGCTCCCACAAGTTAAAGCCAATCCCAGAGAAGCAGGTCCCTACAGAGTTCCACACAACTGCTACTGTGGCCTCTAAAGAAGAGGCCCTCCCCTTGGGCACCATGAAACCCCCCACACTCAACTTGGGGAACACTGAGTCAGTCACGATTGAGTAGACCTGCTCTCCTGATGGGCTAACCTCCCTATTCTCTGCTTCTTGGGCCGTGTGACCTTTAAACAGGAGTGACGACGGCTTTCAGGACTCTACCCGAGAAGTTTGCTGGTCTCTCTAAACCTTCGCGTAAACCCAGACTGATTCAGGCAAATTCCCAGCTTCCTATCCACATCTGACCAATTAGTCTCTGCAGCTCGGCCGAGGTCTGGGAACGTAATGGTTCCCTCATCACTTAATGGCTCTGGTGAAATCACCCAGGAACTATTCGTATGTTCCTGTCTCCCAGGGATTCTTGATTCTCCCTAGTGAAAGAGCTCACCGTGTCATGCCATGCTGTCTGTCACTAGACAGGATATACTGTCAATATTCCACATGACACCCCCCCAAATGAACACAGCCACCAGATCCTTCCTTTTACGGAAGAGGAGCTCAGGCCTCTGCACTGTCATCCCTGCTGCCAGGGGAGACCAAAGACTAGGTCAGTGCTCAGCCCCGTCACCACCCCAGCAACATAGCCCCTGGCTCTGACTGGAGCCCCAGGTCTCCCAGAGCCTGGACACCAATGCTCTGTGTGCCTCATCCAGCCCTGACAGCTTGTATTGAAGACCCCCCTGCCTCTGGGTGTTAGAATGGGAGGTGACTGTGATCGTTTCCATCTGAGCCCTGCACTTGGACTGTCAGCACCTCAGCAGGCGCCAGCCCACACCCGCGCATACTTCCCGATGGCAGAAAGGGCCACCAGGGTGCTCTAAATAGCATCCCAGATACTTAGTTCTGAAACGACTGCCAAAAATAGAAACAGCTGGCAGCACCCCCTGTGAACCAAGCACCTGGGAATGGGCATATCCGGAACCTTCCCTGAGCACCAACTTCCTGCTGACTTTCTCCTGCCCTTTGGCTTGCAGAGAGACCCAGTAAGCAGCTCGCATGGTTCAAATCTCAACTGCCATTGCTCGTCCCTGTGTAGATTTGTAGGTTTTAAATCCGACAGTCAGGGGACCATCACACCTGGAAAAGCCAGGGAATGGCCCGCATTGTATTAGATATACTTTCTTAAGGACAAATAGTTCTCTGCCCCTCTGTGTTGTCCCTCCTTGGAACCAGTGGATCCTGATGTCTGGAAAACAGAACAGTGAGAGGCAAAGCAAGGCAAGATGATGCCATATTCAGCACACAGGGCAGGGTGACAGGAGCCAGAGTGGCTCTGTAGGGCCATTTAGATTCTGTTTGCATAGCCTGCACCACATGCTGCCCTGACCCCTGCACCTCCCCTGGTGCCTGGGCCTTTGCACACTTGTCCGCTGTCTGTGTTCCCGTTCCCTCACTGTGCCTCCGTGTCAGGTCAGCCTGGCATCGGGCAGAGAGGAAGAACACCTCCAATTAGCAGAGCAAGCAGATGCTTCTGGCATAGGAAATTGTATTGGCAGGAACAAGGGGCAACCCTGATTGTGGAGCTTCTGAATAGTAAATGATTCATCAACAGAAGCTGGGTAAACAGGGGCTGAAAAGAAGTGCTGAGTGTGTGTGGAACTTTGCCACCCTCTTCCAGAGTCCTAGGGGGCGACTGGAGGGACCGCACCTGTACCCGCGAGTACCGCACGCTAGGGAAGATGAAATACTACAGATATACAAAAGAAAACTGAGTTTTCTCACGCCCCCTCCTATGGTTCAGTCTCACCTCAGATACAACTTTTCAAAAATATGTTTTGCATCATGAAAATGCAATCTGGGTAACATTTATGTTTTGTTTTTGGACGTAACCAACTCCTTGATTTCTCATAAGCTGCCCATTCTCCATCTCCTGCCATCTAAAACTTCAGACTAGCAGGCCCACTGATGCCAGGCACTACAGCCACCCCAGAAGAAGACAGACTACTCTGAGTCTCTGTGAATCTGCAAAGTGGGTATGAGTCACCAGTTCACACACCGGAGTAGCAGCCAGCAATACACGCAGATCCACAGCACCTTCCCGACAGGCAAGGTGCTCTCGGTCCCGACTCAGCTCTACGATAAGACATTTAGAGGTGGTGGCGATGGTGGCTGCTGCTGCTGTTGTTGTTGTTGTTGTTGTTGTTGTTGTTGTTGTTGTTGTTGTTATTTTCAGAGAACATCTGGCTCAAGTACTAATTCCCATGACCCACTGAAACCTCGCTCAGATCCCCAAAGAGGATATAGGAGTTTCACCTGAAGTGAACCGATTCGGATAGCGACACCTACTGGCCATCTTTTGCAGCTGCAGGAATTCTGTACTTTATTTTTATTTATTTGAAGGAGGAGGAGCCGGAGGTGAAAGCGGAGTTGTAAAAAGAAGTGCTGAGAAACTTTAATCATTCAAATCCTCTGCTGTGGGCAACGCAGAGAGACTCCGCCCCTGCAGGACGGGAAGTTTCACGTCTGCGTTAAGTAGGGGCTCTCTTGAGTAGGTGGAGGAGGCGTCGCAAAGGCTCCTGGGAGATTTTCATTGACTGGTGATTGGGAAAGCAAACCTTGCCACCTTCTGGGGAGGTCACTTTCTCA
Organism: Rattus norvegicus; assembly: GCF_021556685.1. Lineage (NCBI taxonomy): Eukaryota > Metazoa > Chordata > Mammalia > Rodentia > Muridae > Rattus > Rattus norvegicus. The sequence goes on along the minus strand of NC_141534.1, from coordinate 260,558,611 downwards.
GTCTCTCTGGATTAAATGTTCAAACATCCTTCAATAGCTCACTAGAAATACACAGTCCATTTCTCTATGAAAATCCTGCATGCAGTCTCAATATTTAGGCTCCAGAACATCCGAATAATCAGTTGAATGATAGATAAAACCTACCGGCTATCCACTCTTCTAGCTGAGAGAGTTTAGAAAGCCCCTATCGTCAAAGCGTGGGGAAACTACTTAGAGGCCGATTCATATCACAGGACACAGGAAGCAAATGAATAATAGATTTCCACAGCTACCTACGTCAATCTTCATTCGGTTTTCTGAAAAGCACACACTTCCTCTCTTGCCAAACAATCCACTAAGCTTTGAGAAGCTAACAACTCATTACTGTCCTAGCTGAACCATCTAGAATACTCCAGGACTTAAAGATTACCACAGCTTGACCAGCACAGCTGAGCCATCTTCCCCAGGCAGGTAGGCGCCCTGTAATGTGAAGAGATTCAGTGTTCTTTGGTTGGAATGTTCGCCGTTTTCCCATTACTGATTGTCTTTGCAAACGATTCCTTTACAGATCTCATTCTGCTTCTTTCTTTCATTCCCCGACATTATCCCATCATCTAGATTCTGAGAACTTTGCTACTCAGGGGTCAGTAAGGCAGAAGCATCGACATCGTCTGGAAGCTTGGGAGAAATGCAGACCCTCAGATCCGACCTCTACCCTTTAAATCAGAGTTCCTTTAAGCAGGTGGTTCATACGTATGCTGCCCTACTACAGGTAAAGGGAGCCATTCCACCCTACCTCCTGATAGATGGCCCTAACACGTGTATATGAGCCACACTATGAGAACCAAGCAGGCTGTACTTATGTATGCACATAGGCATGTATGTATGCATGTGCATATATTTGTAACAATTGTATAATTGTATAAGGTGTCGTGAATTGGAGAAGGAGAACACAGGAAGAATTCAAGGGAGAGAATGGAGGGGAAATTACGTAAATATAGTATTCGTATATGAAATTTCAAAAAACAAAACAACAACAACAACAAAACCAGAAATGGTGCGCTGGAAAGAAGGCTCAGCAGTTAGGACCCCTCGCTGTTCTTGCCGAGGACCCCCGTTTGCTTGCCATCATCCACACGATGTTTCACAGTTGTCTGTAACTCTCTTTCCAGGAGACCAAATCCAAGCACCAGGAATGCATGCACATACATATATCCAGGCCAAAAAAAAAACAAAAAAACAAAAAAAAAACAAAAAAACCTTACACATAAAATAAAAGTAAACTTTGAGGAGATGTTGCATTTTTTAAGTGGTAGAAGATATCAAGGTTTTTAGTTTTCGCTTTTTACCCGTTCACTGCTTTTCAAGTGCGTTTCATTCTCTTCATTATGAGTTGACTGTAAATTCTTGATAGCTGTCCTGTCAGGTTAGGGCAACAAACTCTATGCAAACACTAACAGCTACGGAGCATGTAAGATCTTCAGAAGTTAACTGCTGAAAGGACATTCAGACAAGTCATAGGAGGGGAAGAAAACCCCATGGGGGTTCTGTCCGGATCCAGTGGCCGTGAGAAAGGCAGTCACACTATCCCCATTGATTCATATGTGTCCGATGAATGAGTGAATGAATTCCATTATAACTTGTTTAAAATAAAAGGTATGTTTCTGCAGAGTTGAATGAGCATTTAAAAAAAATCTCTGAATATTTGTAAACCACATGATTCAATCTGCAAAAAAAAATGAAGTCTCTATTTTAAGGGTTCTCTGTACTAAATCCTCTTACAAAGAGGAAAAAATAGCTTGCTTCATGAAAATGTAGAGAGACTTTAATCAACAAGTGTTGATTGGGTGCAGCTGTGTGCCTATAACTGTTTTTAGTTCTAATAAGTATTCAGGAGACATGAGAGTTGTTCTCCAATTCAGCGTGCATAAGACTCACCTGGAGGGCTTATTAAACAACAGACTGCTGGTCTAACCTACTCTTTTGAGCTCCTCGTCCTCTAGAGTTTTATTCTGGCCAAAATTAGATTTCGACCCAGCCCCAGGGGGATGCTAATAGTCTTGATCCAGGGACCACAGGCCAAAAAAAAATTGTGATATCGAGTATCATCTCTGTTTTTAAGACACCAACTCTCCAACTGGCCAGCCTCTCAAGCATGAACATTGCATTCACCAAGGAGGTGTCTTCAAAACACTTCACACGATCCGTGGGGTTAAAACCTCTGAAGGGAGGTCACATGCAGCGCTTGACATCATGGGCTCCTCCCACCCACTGTGTCTAATATGAAGCCAGCATTGAGCTCACTGCGGCTTAGATTTTAGCTGGGGAGCCAAGACGGATATTCAAGAATTCCGTGACAATGCAGGGTAGCGCTGCAGACAATAGGTACCAGCTGGAGGAAACCAATCGTGAGTATCGATTGCCAAATCTGCACTCAATGACATCATACTGTTAGTGAGGAATCAACCACAGTAAGGATATTCGCACTTCAGAAATGGGCAAGGGCTACCAAGCAGGCTTCCCCATACTCCCTCAAGCCGGAGAACCAGTCACTGCCAGCACTGACAGCACTCCACTGAATAGAAAAACTTCTCGACAAATCGCCAAGCAACAACCCCATCAGACCAAAGCAGACAGCGAGTACTTCACATAGGGGACGTAGCCAGGGACAGACTGAAGCAATGGATGGGGTTAATAAAGACCACCTGCCTGGGAGAAGAACGTGACTGCATGGGGGGAAGGGAGGCAGAGCCATCTGTATTGCTTACATGGAGGAGCGTGAACTCTCGGGAGGGGAATCTTACTGTAGCGGTACCTTTCAATGAGAATGTAGTTTCTGCAGTTTACAATATTGTGGGATGGGTCTCCGTAGAGAAGCATACATGGGGATAGGAATCCAAGCCCACATAAGGGCCAAAGTTAAGATCATGAATAGACACAGACAGGCGGGGAAAGGGGGGATTGTGACTTGATGGTCTCATAGGGTCCAGCCCCATTAGTAATGCTTCTGGAAAGTCTCCCAACTCTACAGAGGTAAAACAAACAAACAAAAACAGAACTTGCAGGCAACACCTAAGAGATGCTCTAGGCCGACCACATAACCCCCCCACTTCCTCACTTTGACTAGGACAATCTGTTTGAACCCATCTACTACCCCAAAGCCTTCAGAAGGGCAATCCGCACCTTCAAAAGGCCATCATAATTCCCAAGAAGAGAGAGAGAGGCTGGGAAGCACTACTTTGGTCCCAGAACCACTGCAGGAAACAGGTGGAATTCCAGCTCCCTGAAGGAAAAGAAAAGAAAAGAAAAAAAAACCCTCAGAGAGATGCTAAGAAAACAATTCAACCTGGACCGAGGTGAGAAAGGATAGCCTAGTATTGTCTGCCACTCCCCAAAAAGTCAAAGACGCCCCTTCCTGTGTGCTTCCTTTCTGATATCTGGAGGGAAAAGCAGCACAAAAAGGAAAAAGAAAGGAATGAGGGAAATGCCCATGAATATTTCATGCGGTGCCTCTGCTGACTTCTTAGCTCCCTGAACACCCATTAAAATGCCACTGTAATAATGTCATTGTTTGCTTGTCATCTCCTACCTGGCTCTTAGGGAGGAGGGAAAGAAACAGAAATAATCATGCCTCACTCTGATTGGGAGGTCATAGGAAATCATCTACCACTTGTGCCGAAGCTTTTGAAGATCAAAGGGTAAACAATCACACTCTCATTTATTTGCAGCTACTCCAAGAGGCAGGCGGGAGAACCTTCCAGATACATGAGGCTTATCCCAGAGTACAGGCTTTTTGTTTTGTTTTGTTTTTTGTTTTTTTGAATTTTGAAACCATTTCAAATGGAAATGGTTCTAGAATTGTGTCTGCTTCCCCCTTGTTCTTCGACAAAACAAACGGAACAAGATGTAAGCTTTCTCACGGTATTGTGGGATCCTCCTTGTAAGCAGCCTGTAGTTTTATCAGGACACCATACATGCTGTCCCAGGCTTATTGTGGCACTGAAGACTGCTTGTCTCTGAGCTTACAGCTTCATATGAGTGAGCTTGCTGAATCCTGGCCCGTTTTGTTATTGTTTTTCTCCTCCTGCTGCTACCTGCTTTTTAAATCAGTCTGCGTGCCAAGGAGTCCAACCGGTGTGTTAATTCCCTACCCCCACTTACTTCACAACACAAACTTCTTGCCTTAATTTTGCCAAGATACGAAAGATTTGCAACCAACTAATAGGATTGATTACTAATAGGATGCAAAGGAAGTTTAAAATAAAACAAACAAAAAACAAAAAACAAAACCTTTTAGACGAGATCGGGCGCGTTCAGGGTGGTATGGCCGTAGACAACAAAACCTTTTAGGAAGTAAAAGTCTGTCATCTCTGAACAGTGATCGTTTATTTAATGCTTCTTGATGTGCCCCAAATAGCATTGTTAGCCGAAGAAGCAAGTCCTAGACATAGGATTGTCTGTGTTTAGTGATATCTTGTTCATGAGTGCATATGTTTTCCATATGGGTTAGCACCGTGTGCTAGGTTATGAAGTTCTTTCCACAGTGATCCCACTGACCAGTGAGAGCACGTGGTCTCCACGATTATACCTCTGTGGCTTCTTCACTTCCACCCTCTCAGTGCTTAGGCGCCATCTCCAGCCGTCCCAGCCTGACCCAGATTGTCAGTTCTTCGACTTGACCCTGCATTCTTCCCTGAGATTTCCTCCTACAGGTCAGTGCGTGGCTGGTGCCTCCTATCCTTCCAGCCTCAGATCTGGTTATGGCTGCTCTGAGAGTCTTTCTCATCCCTAAATGACCCAAGCTTCCTTTCTCCTAGATGACTTTGGTTTTCATTACAGGATTTCCCATAAGCGGAAATCACCGAATCCACTAATAATGCATTATGTACTTGCTCCCCCCCTTCAGGGTGCAGGGGAGGACACCGGGGTGGCCTTTTCTCTAAAGCCAGGTCCACAAAGCACTCAAAAGAGTACTAGGCAGCAGCAGAATGTCTGTTGAACCAACAATCTGCATAAATACATTATCATATCATGAGTAATAGAAAGGAGAGGCAAAACTAAGCTACCCACACCTAGGTGTGGGCGAATATGTGCCAAGGATGGTGAGACCTGAGCTAGCCCTAACCACGTGAGCACTGGGACAAAAAAGAGTGGCCCATATAAACACAATGCCTAGTAAATACACCAAAAAAAAAAAAAAAAGAAAAAGAAAAAAGTAACCCTATCACCAAATCTCACGAGAATGCTCTAAAAATGGTCTGCTTCCTTATGAGAGAATTTTTATTATGCTTAATTATTGGGAGGGGAAGCATGTAGCATAGCAAACGTGTAGACATCAGGGGACAACTTGCTAGGGCCAGTGTTCTCCTTGTGCTCTGTGGACTCCAAAGATAAGACACAAATCATCCGGTATGGTAGCAGGAATCTTTATCCAGGGAGCCATCCCACCTGCCCATCTCTTTGTTGAGAGACTTTTGTGCAGAAGGCCTTAAAATAGACATTTCTTCTTACATGTTGAATCACACAGCTCATGAATATCCAAGGATCTAAGACATAATGTTCATTCAGCTGTGAAGAAACACACCTTTTTCTTACATGTTGAATCACACAGCTCATGAATATCCAAGGATCTAAGACGTAATGTTCATTCATCTGTGAAGAAACACACCTTTTACATTAAACCAAAAACACATTCAGTCAGTCCATAAGTCTCTGTGCTATTTGACTAGCAGGAAAGGGGGAGAGGTAGACAGACAGCAGAAAAAGAGAGACAAGAGACAAGAAAAGAGAGACAAGAGACAAATGGGCAGACAGAGAGAGAGAGAGAGAGAGAGAGAGAGAGAGAGAGAGAGAGATTGCCCTCTCTATTCCTAAGTGCTCTACAATCCCTAGAAAATACCCTCAAATATTTTGTGTCTGGAGCCTTCTTTAATTTTCTCAGATTGCTGTACTAGATGAATACACATAACTCAAGTGGCTAAAACCACAGTTGTTGTACCACAGCTTTAGACCTGAAGTCCAGGATCACAGGGCATACAGATCTGCCTCTCTGAAGGCTAGACTGGAGCATCTGCCCTTGTCTCTTGCCGGTTGGTGGGGGCTTACGGTCTTTGACAAGCTTTGGCTTGTAGGCACACCACTTTGATGGCTGCTCAAGTGGTTTCCATCATGGATCTGTCTCTGTCCCAATTTCTTCCTTTGATTAGAATCCACAGTCTACAGTCTCTATCAAGGGCCAACTCTACTCCAGGACGACCTCACGTCAACTGACCTTATTATCTGCAATAAACTGATTTCCAAATAACATCTCATTATGGGATCCTGGCAGTTAAGACTTTAGGAATCTTAGGGGGTGCAACTGAAGCCATTAAAAACTCGGAGTCTCATATTGGAGACTCATTCTTCCTAGCAGAACGTGCTTCTGCTGGATGAAGACATGTATGGGGTTGGCTTGTAAGCACTATAGAAGCAGACTTAAGGTCACTCAAGGAAGCACCGTATAAGGTAAGAGGTTGGATTTAAAAGTCAGCCTGTGAGGAGCACTAGCAGAAAGAACAGATATGGTTGCTCCTCACAGAGGGCCCACAGGACCCCAAACCACCAGCAAGATTACATCATTGGATAAGCAGCCCCACAAGGTCCAACTGCCATTTTAAAATCGATAAGGCACAGAGTGTCTAGAAAACTGATATTTTACAGAACGCTCAAGATCTGGACCTTACTTAGGTCCTTGAGCTTCCCTCAAGAAGTCACAGGGTGCCCCCTACAATGCCTGTCTGCCATGGTGACATATAGTTCTAGTCTGTGCCATACTCCATCCCTATTAGTCACATAGTCAACATGGATCAGCTAGCTGAATGAGATTAATGAATGAGCCTCGTTGCTTTCTGCTCCTCTAGTGAAAAGTGGATGGGGGATGGGGCAGGGTTGGGGAGTGGGGAACAAACCCAAGTTAGAACTAATTGCCCTCCAGAAGTAGTTCAAGTAGAACAGTCACAGCCATTACAACAGAGCTGTGTAAACACATCAAGGCCCTGACTAGACATCAACCTGCATAGGCACACAAGTGCTGCCAAGACTTTCCTTGCTCCACGACACAGATCTCAGACTTTTAATCCACAGGAAAGCCCTAGCCATTGCATAGGAATTAGTCTAAAAGCCTTCCTCAGTACTGAGGTTCCCAAGCAATCTACTCCAAGAAGCAATTATTTCTAGGGCTGAGAATTCTGTCTTCGAGTCCCGAACTGATGCAAGTTCCTCCTGCAAAGGGCTGAGAATCTACAGCAAAGAATGCAATCAAAGAAAAGGGTAACCTGTAATCTTAACTTTCCCTTTGTACTTCAGACAGCCACCATCAGCATCAAGGGAGCAGCAAAGCTGCCGGTGGAGAATCAAGCACACACCTGAGCATGAGACTGTCGCCTCCTTTGAATGCTGGGCTTTAAGAAGAGAAAATTGCTTGGAGACGAGAACTCGAAAGAGAGACACGAAAAGAGAAAGAGACCGAGAGAGGAAGTTCGCGCCCCCTCAAACTGAATTTCAAACCCGATCACAAGCAATATCCAGCTAAGAAAAAGCAAGGGAAAAGCCTATTCCCCTGACAATGAAGTCAAAGACCTCCAAGCAAACTGAAACGTGGGCAGAGAGTAGCTCTCCGTGACTGCAGTGCAAGCGAGATTCCAAAACTCAGAGGATGTAACACCTTTCAAGAGCAAAGGTACCATGTGGTGTGGCCCTCCCGAGTCACCGTGCTCCTGGACCTGCCTGGTGTTCAAGGATGGGCATCTATAACTCTACAATGAACAACTGGGCCAATGAGACGGAAATCAGTCTGTGGTGAGACTCCGGATGCTCCGAGGACAAGAGCTAATGGTGATTATTTAGTTTTAATAACTGGGTAATTGCTGACCAGACCATAAGAAGCCAAAAGGCCAATGACTTTGCTTTGCCAAGAAGACCAAAGGTTACGTGTTAACTGCATAAAATTAAGTGGGCTGCTGCTCGGGTCACTCCTAATTGGGCTGTGTGGCCACATGACGTGGGAACACTCCAATTTGGGTCAGGGAGGGTCTCTGGCAGGCTCACCTGGACAGATGAGTACAAACTTCTGTGAAACGTAATTGGCTGAAAAAAAAATAATCCAAAAATCTTTAACTTGGAGAGGACCAGCTGTTTGATGCCAGAGTGGGTGAGGAGTCCAAAGGTAACAGATGATCTTGTACATGGAAACGACCTTCCTGCTTTAGGAGAAGCCAAAGAATGATCTCAAGGGGTCTGAGAAGCAGGTAGAACTGTTCAAAAGCCAAGTCCTTAGTATTAAGCCCTAGAAACGGCTGATCTAAAAATCCAGTCCAGTTCCTTTTGTGCCAGCACTGAACATCAATAGTCCACATCCAGTCCAATGTGCTACCATCGGCTTGCAAGAAAGATGCTGGGCTCACAGAGGATTTATCTTGAAAGTATACTGCCCAAGGGTCAATCTACCCAAAGGACAGCCCCAGTTCCATAAACAGCTTCTACTCCAAATGGTCGCGCCTGCCTAGGTCCCTCTGCCCCTGGCCCTTTTCACTCCTGCCATTCCTTCTCCTGTTCAAATCTGGCTGGTATTTCCAAAGCTTCAGTTTATCCTGCAGTTTTATTTTCCTTTCTGTTGCCAAAATGAAATTCTGACCAAGGCCAACTCAGAGGGAAAAGGGTTGTTTGACTTTTATTTCCGTGTCACAGTCCACCCTTGAAGAAAGTCGAGGTAGGAACTCAAGGCAGGGACTGAGACAGAGACCACAGAGGTCCTCTATTTACTGGCTTGCTTTCAATTTCTTCCTCAGCTACCTACCTAAGGATGGCGCTGCCCACAGTGGACTGGGCCCAATCCAGGAAAATGCATCACTGATGTCTCCATAGGCCAGTAATTCTCAACCTCTTCCTAATGCTGAGAACCCTTATGTTGTGATAACTCCCTAACCCAAAAATTATTTTCATTTCTGCTTCATAAGCGGAATACTGCTATTGCTGTGGGTCATAATGCAATTATGTGATATTTGACCTCCAAGGGGTCACGACCCACAGATAGAGATCCACTGCCATAGGCCAATCTGATGGAGATAATAATTCCTCAGTTTAGATTCCTTCTTCCCAAGGACGTGTAGGCTTGTATCATCATTGACAAAACCTATAACATCTACCTTTTCCTAGGTATGCATGACCTGCCGCTTACCTTGATGACCCTCTCCTGAACTATTTGAGTTCTTGATCAATTCAAAGCTCAAAGGATGCTTAGAGGCCATCTTTTCCAACTCCACAATTTCAGAAGTCAAGGCCAGGCAATTTCCTTGGACTGTGCAGACACCCTTTTTGCTTATCCCTATTGGAAGGAAGGGACCTTCGTCTCTCTAATCTGTCGAATGCTTCTGAAATATGAGGCTCCGGTATGATCCTATCTGCTAGTCTCTCATGCACCCCACACATACGTATCTAACACTGAATCCGACAGCACTTCCATTATCAATGATCCACCTACTAGTTCTTAGCATAGGGCCCTTCCTCAGGTGCCCACTGATGTCCTAATAATAGTAGCATAGGACTTAGAGTGACCTCAGCCACACTGATGGTGGTCACATAGCAACCTGGAATCGAGTGGAAGAACAAACCAGGTTGCTGTAAGACGTGTACCAGGCAGCACTGAAGGGAAGCAGAGTCCTCACTGCCGCCAGACATTGAATCCAGGTGTTTCGGGGTATTCTCTTCCTCTAGACAGATGCTTCTGCCTACTTCACTACTTTCTGCAGTATTATTTATTTTTTGGTCTCCTATGTTTCTTGGCCATAGGCAGTCTCAGCATTTTTGTGACCTCACTGATGCTCTGAAGTTTTAAGTCCTTTATGGTCAGAACAGGTTCTCCATAGGCAAGTCTCAGACACACAGTCAACGTTCAATATATGGGCGCAAAGAGAATGAAGGAGGGAGTGGGGTAGGGAGAAAGACAGGTAAGTCAGGTTTTGACTCTTTGTTAATAAACTCTAGATAAATTAATATTCTGCCCACTTCTCATCTTGCCTGTTACACAGTAACACACACACACACACACACACACACACACACACACACACACACACACTATTTTTAGTCAACCAGACCAAGTTCACCTGAAATGCATTAGCCACACAGCCCTGCTAAGATTAGCCAGGTTATTCCAATGGCACCTTTTAAATTTTAATTTAATTTTCCCTCTCACGCCCTGCTTCAACCCATTCCAACTCCGTCTGCATTATGTTAGCACTTGGAGAAAGGGAGCAAATGAGCTTGCAGGAATGGGATGCGATCCTACAATTCAAATGACTATCCTTTAATGAGCGGAATAAATCTTTATTGATGCTAATAAACAAGGTGCCAATCAAAGAGGGCAGAGGTCTGAGCCTAGCTCGGTAGAGTCCCAGCAGGGACCAGTTTCTATAATCATCTTTAATTTCTCTCTGAATATCCCAAGATCCAAGCAGGCTGGATGGGAATCATTTCCTGGGGATTTTCTCCTGTCCTCTAGACCAAGCAGAGAGGCTCTGAGCACAAGCTTCCTCCAGTTACAAAGCCAAAGGAAGTTCCTCTACCTTCCCAGGCCTCTCTTGACTTCCATTTTGATAATACCTATACCAGGAATGCTGAAGGATAAAGGTTAACTCTACCCCCTGCCCCATACGCACACTGTTACAAATGCCATGCTGACCCTTTGCCACTAGCATTTGCTGACACCCGCTGATGCACAGCAGACAGCCTGCCCTCTACAGGGTGACAGCTTAAGGCAGGCCATAAGACATAAATCAAAAGGACAGAAAAGAGCCTGCGGTTCCCAAATCTGGCTGCACAATCGACCTGGTGAGTTGGCTAGCAGCTGGAGATGTCTGATCCTGTCTTAGGCGGGGCCTGACGCTCTAACCTTTAACCCAGGTCTAAGGGGTTTCCAAGTAGCATGTCCACGGAGCCCACGGGAGCCACAAGCTGATGAACACTGAAACCAAAGCAGCTTGTGTTTCAGGGTGGAAGACCCGGGCTATTCGCCATCTCTATTTGTTACTGTACATGCTCGTTAATCCTCGGGTTATGAAGGAATTCTTCGGCGGGATTGTCATGAGGATTTAAGCACCTAACAGACGTAACAGTGCCTAGTAAACCGCAGAGTTTTAGCAAACAGAATCTGCCAGCAATGAGAACCCTGAATTCTTACCTCCTATGGGATTCAGTCTCACCCAAACTCACAGAATAGTATTAAATATGTTCTGTTTGTAATTGAAACCCCCTCTCACTCACTCACTCTCTGTTGTCTGTCTATCTCTCTGTCTCTCTGTCTGTCATCTATCTGTCTGTCTCTCTCTCTGTCATCTGTCTCTCTCTATCTGTCATCTATCTGTCTCTGTCTCTGTCTCTGTCTCTGTCTCTGTGTGTGTGTGTGTGTGTGTGTGTGTGTGTATTTGACAATCACTCTCTACTTCCACTTTTTGCAACAGGGTCTCTCAAACCTTTAGCTTTTTGACAGGCTCAAAACTTCATGGATAGCCTCAACCCCATCTAGCCAGTGCTAGAAATGCAGGTATGTGTAGCAGTACCCAGCTTTTGATGTGGTTGCTGGGAATCCAATATCAAATCCTCATGCTTGTGCTGTGTACATATTACTACATCTCCCCAGCTCACCCCACCCCCAGATGTATGCATAGTCTAATCTCATAGGCTAGGAGATTTTTTAAGAAGTTTCAGAAACTATGGCACAGAATTCTATATGTGTAGCCTTGAACAGTGTGGCCATTGATCTCAGAAGCATCTCATGACAATACTGTCTCATCCATAACATGGTACCACCAGACAATCCTCAAGGACAGTGTCACACTAAAAATTAAGAGTATGGATGAAGAAATCCTTTTAAAAGTCCCCTGAAAAATAATGCAAGTTACTGAGTTCTCTTTGAAAAGTGGATTTGAAGGGAACTGGGGAGAAACCATCAAGAAATCCACGATCGATTAATCCAGGCTAATCATTCAAAGTGTTAGAAGATGGGCCTCTGACAGCTAAGGGTACTGACTGGGAACCGTGTCTCTCTCTTTGGCCACAAGTTATGTCCAAGGTGTCTTTCAGAAACCAACTGCAGCAGAGGCTCCCATTTGGAGCTCCAGTGTGTAACTTTTCCTCTTGACATCACCTGGCCCAGTCATTCTACAGGAATTCGGATGGCTTTTCCCTTTACATTTCTTGGCAAGAAAAATTGGTGGTAAATATCATTTAACCTTTGTCAAACAGCAAAGGTGGCCTTGGTTCCATCCATCAAACGAATTCCTCACTCTTCATTAAAAAAATTAAAAGGTGGCCAGAAACGTTATTTTTTTTCCCTGTGGAAAAAAACCAAGTAAATCTTATTTGGATAGATTCCCCACGGTTGTCCAAAGTCAATGCCAGACCCTTAAAAGATACCTAGCCAGGTGCAGCATTTAATTAAAAGAAGTCCAGTCGATAAAGTGGACAGACTGCTACTTGACTGGTCAATTGCTAGAAAGAGTTTTATAAATTATTTTTGAAGCCCCCATCTCGGCATCCGTAAAACGTTTTTGCTATCATGTTTCGTTTTTGCAAACCCCTCGCTGGATTTACTGGCATGTTCTTTCCAAGGCTGCTGAATCCCTCAAGACAAATGGCTATCTCCAAGCCCTCAGCAGACTGAGAAAATATATTAACTCTAATTCTCAGTCCACCATAACTAATAGAACCCAAGCAGAGTTGGGCTGCTCAGTGATCTTTTAAAAGGGAATGTTCGAAAGAGAGCAATTAATTCCATTGATAGCGTTGATGAGAGGGTGCTGTGTTCCCACCACGGTGGGTGTGAAACAACCATAGTGAGGCACACCTAAACTCTCCAGGCTCTTCTTCAAGACCGTAAGAGGGAGGTCGAATACACCTTTATCCAACAGCAGCTATGAGCTGCACACTTGAAGCCTTTCTGCCTGTTGGAAAGACTTTCTCCTAATTTTAATCATCCCTACCGTGTTTGTCTACAGCAGCAGCCTTTCTTAGCTTTGCAATCCAACCTCAATCTTCCCCAAAGTCTGGAAATGTTCTCTTGTTCCTCCCCCCTCCGCCCCTAGGAGATTACTCCGTGAGCAAAGTGCTTATTCTGCAGAGACTAATACCTGAGTGAGGTCCCAGAACCCATGTGGGGAGAAGGCGTAAAGCCCCATGAGAATGCACGCGAAATCTTAGCTCTGGAGGACTAGAGATAGGAAGATGTCTGGGGCTCATAGTAAGTCAACATAGTTTATTAGTGAGTTCCAACCCCAGAAGAAACCCTGTGTCAAAAAGCAAGGTGTAGGCCTGTGAAATGACTCAGTGGGTAAGATATGTGCTAATGAGCTGAGTTCAATTCTAGGGACCCACGGAGTAGGGAATAATGCCTGCACGTTGTCCTCTAACAGCCACAAGTGCACTGTGGCACTCAAGTCGACGGCAGGCTTGTATGCACACATAGACACACCAAGCATTCTGTCCTTGACAGGTTTTCTTTATCCACCCTGGACTAAGCTTAGAGAGGTAACTGAACAAGAAAGCCAGTTCCTTCCAGAACTAAACTTTGCTTTTCCAAATGTGTCCCTCCCATTAGCGCCTGAACCTTAAGTGAGAAGATGGAGGCTTAACTGAAGTGGGTGGAACCAGAGTGATAAAATTCAAGTCGTTGTAGGATATCTCTGGATAGAAGCCACCTCTGTTTCCGTCCTCATGTCAGACTACTTAGGTGCGCAGACACACAGCTATAAATAAATGTGCCTTTGGGGCGAGGGGTATATTTATTATAGCCTGTTTCATCCCAGAACGCCATGAGTGAAAGGAATCTGAGTTCAGCCTCTCACTTCAGTTGAGGATGCTACAGACCACAGCTAAATGACCTCACATCACCAGCTACCCTTTGCAAGGTCCTTGGAACAACAGCTATCCTAGACTCTCATGTGTTGATTTCTCACCCTTTTGTAGGGAATAGAAACACACTGGGGATTAAAACCAGGGCCCTGGGCACGCTAGACAAGCACTCTCACACAGAGATGTATCCCCGATCTTTCCTTTACTTTCTGTTTCAAGACAGGGTTTTACAAGGTCATCTGGGATGTCTATGTACTTGTTCAGTATCCCAAGAAGACCTTGCAGTAATGGTAATCATGCCCAACTTCCAAAGTAGCTGAAATTTACAGGCCTGTGCTCTCTCCACTCATAACCAGGTAGTGAAGACATTGTATTGCACCTGAAACATAGCAACTACATTGTAACTAGTTCCCTGGTTCCAGACTACCATACCCTCTTAAAGGAGGAAGAGAATCCTCGCTCATAACACTGAGTCCTTCCTCTGAAGGATACAACAGTAACCAATAGAAACATATTTGAGCCTACCTGGTCTTTCAGCCTAGAAAGTTCAGTATCTTCTAGGAACACCTTTTAAGAACCTGTAACTCATGCAGACCCTAAATATATCTCTCTGTGAATACCATAGGCTAGCAGCACGTCTAAATCTTGGTTCAATATTAAGCAACTGGAATGCCTCTTGGATTTGACACACCTTCCTCTATCCGAAAAGATACTATCATCTACTCTTCCTCAACTTCTCTTTCTTGCCACCTAAGTACTTGTATGCATTCCAAGATCCCATGCCTCACTACATATCCACAAAAGAAATTTCCATATCCAAGTATTACAATATGCTATTTTCATCTCAAAGTGCATAATTCATTCTCATTCTAGAATATGCATCCATTAGCATAGATTAAAGTTGCATGAGCTTTTTCGTTTGTCACAGTTGACTCATGGTGAACCTTAAAGCTTACTACTTCCCAAGCCTCTTAATAATACTTTTCCTCCTGCTACTAATTCTCCGAAACATCGTCCTCATCCTATTTCATGCAATTTAATTTGGGGATCTGTAGAACTTTACATTTATCCCGGCTACATTTGTTCTGTTTCCTTTGGCCCAGATCTCTAGTCTATAAATATCATTTTATATCCTGTTTCTATCTTAGTATTCAATGTCCCTCCTGTCTTTGTATTATTTGCAGATCGGATGATTATGCCATCAATATCTTCCCCAACATGCAGGAAGCAGGGCCTACATCTCTTAGCTAGACCGATACCAGAGATGGCACCTTCAAGTAGGTCGCCAGGAAACATCCCCAGGTACAAGTTGAACCACTGACTTGTAGATTTTTTTAAGATTATAATTTAACTACAACATTTCTCCCTTTCCTTTCCTCCTTCCAAACCCTCCCATATACCCCTCCCTATTATTAGTTATTATTGCATGCATATGTGTATTACCAGATATAACCTGGTTTAGTCCATATAAGTGGTTGGTATCTGTTAAGTGTGAGTGAACAATTACTAACTCATCCAATTTCCCTTAAGTGTGCTTTTACTGACTGTGGTGAGATCACCAGGAAGATGTTCAGATACACTGTTGCTTTCTCTGCTTGTGCCACATTGCTTTTTGGATTGAGCTGAATTTTGTTTTTCACAACCCTTAGGTTATCAATCCTTGAAAAAGAAGCAAGAACATTGTACCATCCCTCGCTGAAGACATAATTTTAATCATGTCTTCATTATTTCAACGTCCTATAGCTTGCTCTGCTCTTTCTCAGACCAGGGTTTAGGGTCACAGCATCTATCCCTTGCCACCTCTGTCCCATGCTTGAAGATCCTTGGAGTCACCTTCTACGTATCAACCTTTAGAGCTCTGACAACCTGGATTAATTTAGAGGAATATGATAGCCTTCCAAAGTTACGTCACATAACAAAGTGGGTTGTCTCATTTCAACAGAATTTCCACTCTGTTAACCTGGGAGCTGTTTTTGTTTGTTTGTTTGTTTGTTTGTTTGTTTGTTTTGATACAAGAAGAGAATGGAGGCTGGAGTTCCCAGCACTTCTGTCACCTCTCTCCCTCTGAAGGAACTTCTTTGGTCTTCTCATTCTAAATGTTTGCAAAATCCCAGTTTTGTCCTCAGGATTACTTTGAAAACTCTTCTAGGACCATCTCTTCTAAGGGAAATCAGTGCCACCCACTAGCTTATATTATGGGCACCTCACCTCCGCCTGAATTATCCAAAACTGTCCTTAACACTGTGCCTGATGCTAATCATGAAAATCTAAAGTTGTATTATCAGTTAATAATTTGTACTTATCCTCTCTTGATTTTCAAGGAACAGCATTTGTGTTCATTATTTTACAAGAGATCTATATAATGAGATATGGCTTTGAAAAAACAGTGAAAATAATTCCAGGAAAGGGAAGGTCAAGGGAAAACAATTTAAGGCATTAAATGAAATATAAGCAAAATAACTTACTAAAATATATAAAACTGAAATCTATAATATATAGTAGGAGGAAGAATGGACCTTGGAATTCGAAAACTTGAGTTTAAATTCATTTAAATATGTTCAGTTCATACTAGACGTGGCTAATCTTGAAACAGTTACCTCTTTCTTCCCAAAGCCCTCTTTCCCACATGAGAGTGATGAACACCCTAACATGGACTATGGATAAAGGGACATGAGCAAGTAATTAACTTGTACAATTATTAACATATAATAAGCATTCATTAAATTTGAGAGCATTTTATATACTTCTATTTCAAATACACTTTTATTTAAACACTTGAGCCAAAGATGTCCCAATTTTTAGACAGCATGAAATATGAAGATGATATAAATACTTTAGAAGAGAAGAAAGTAGGAAACAGCTGATGTGCAGAAGTGATAATCGTGTCAAATTAATAAAGTCATCTCTCAATCGACCTTCTAGGACAGGCTCCCTAAACAACTTCACCCTTTTAACTGCTAGAGCCACTCAGACCTATCCCTCTGTCTTTTCTGGTATACAGTGAGTGACCCCAGCAGTTCTTCTTCAGAGGTGGAGAGCAGACATTAGAAATCACAACATTCCAGTCTATAGAGAGTGGCTGCAAGGCTGGGGAAATGCTTCAGTCAGTAAGCATGAGAGCCTGAGTGCTGATGCCCAGCACCCCATGGAAGTTGGATGTAACAGCATCCAGTTGTAACCCTACAGCTTGGTGGGCTAGGCCTGGGTAGATCTCCTGAACTGGGACCTCACTTACTAAATTGTGAGCTCCTGGCTCAGTGAGAAACCCCTTCTCAAAAGAACAAGGTTAAGAATGACTAAGAGTGACATTATGTCAACTGTTGGTCTCCACATACACGCACACACACATACACATGCACATGCAAGACATACACACCACACATACACACAGAAAATGTTAGCTTTTTAAAGTAATTATAGTAGATGGCATTAGTTTATTATGCCCATGTCCCCACACTCCCAAACTCTTGTTTCTGATTCCTAACTTTGCCCTTTTGGCCAATGTAAACTGAATTAATGGTGGACAGCTGGGCACAGCTGAGCAAACTAGATTCTATTTTGATAAAATATTAGGAATCTGCTGACATTTTGGTGATCTTGAAGGAGCATCCAGACTCTTGTCCTGGATTTTTGCCTGCCTGTACCATGCTGAGACTTGGCTGTCGCGCCCCCCCCCCCCCCGCCCCCTGAATGCTTACAGTAACTATTCAACACATTTAATTTTGTTACTCAAGTGAATCCCCACTTGGTTCCCATGGCTTTTAATTGAATAAAAAAGAAAAAGTTGATATATTGAAAAAAATGAAGCAAAATGCTTATGATCAGCTTGGCTTGGCTACAGTGCTTTGGCTGATAGAAAGTAATACAAGTTAGTACGAACTGGGTGGGACCCAGTAAAGCACTTTAATGAAAAGATACAGAATCACCTCAACAGATTGTATCATCAAGACTATAGGAGAAAGGCTTTAGAATAAGTCAACATGAAATTGGAGCAAAGTCAGACCTGGCTAAAAGAAATCCATTTCAAAGATTAAGACTTCCTTCGTGCAAACAGAGCACCAAAGCTGGAGAAGTGTTTACCCCACGCTAGCTTTTGCTCTAGCTCCTGTGGGTGTCACCTTTCTTAATCTTCACCATGCAATGTTGAGCTATGACCAATACCCTTTAAATTTTACGAAACTTGGAGACTAGGGGAATGTGGTTTCAGTCCGCAAGCAGAAGATCTGGGCTTGGAACCTAAGCTCTTCATAATTAAACAGGTGGGGGTCTGGCAAAGGCACTGAGTTCCCCAATGGCTGATGAAACCAGTGTGGAGACACAAAAACAGAGAGAGGAAATCGTTTCACAGGAAGCAGTTTGCAAACCCCGCGTGCAGAACTTGTTCATTTTGTCATATTTTAGAAGCTTCTTATCTGTCAGGTACTGTAAAGGGTATACAGCACAGCCCCAGAAGAGCGTCTCTTCTAGAACAGAAGTCCCCAGAGCTACACGACCTATACACCAAAATCATTAAGAATCAACCTTTATCCCACATTCCTTCCGATTTATACCTGAGCAGCCTTCATTGACTCCCCAGGAGTCCCAGGCCTCGTTCACTTAAGATTTCTCACATCACATTGAATGTTTCTGAACGTCTGTCTACTCTACAATCCTAAACTATCTGTTCATGTGACTGCGTGATTCATCTACCTCACTAGGTCTTAGAGTATTTCCTGACGCCGATCAATGCTCTACAAATGTCTGCTTACTGCACTCTTGAGTATGAGCCACCGTCTCTCCAGGAAAACAAAAGCAGCATGGACACTCTGGGCAACTAGTCCACAGGAAGAGTGGGGTTTGTCCTAAACTGGCTCTGCCCTTTGCTTCTTCTGTCTTTTTATGACCAGCTCCCTCTACCTGGGAAGTGGCCGGCCAATCTGTTTCAGACAGAGCTACAGGGCAATGGGACAAAGTGCTCTGGAGTCACACTGAAGGGATGAGCTCACTCCTTGAGTTTAAACCTCCGCCGCTTTCAGGGGGAAGCACGGCTTTCTTATGGATCGATCCAGCATGGACTTGAGATCTCAGAAGAGAAGCTATCTGCCCTGCATCCAGGAGTTTTGCAACTTCGAAGACATGGTTTCTTTCTGAGTCGGGCTCTTCTTACTTTCTTACTTGTTTCAGGGTCATAATGAAGCTTACATTAGAACCAGATAAATGAATATGTGAGTTCACGGTAATTGTCAATAAAGATGAATGGCCTGGGTATTGACTTTTAAAAGAATCTCTGGATCCTTTAGGCATCGATGCAACGCTAACATCCATTAACATAAACTGGAAAGGAGAATAAATTGTGTTCATACAGGGTATAGCAGGCTTTTAAAAGAAAGAAGAGAGAGCTGCCATTTGCGACAACGGGCATGAGTCTGAAGGACATGCTACTGAGTGAAATAAACCAGACGCAGAGGACAAATATTACATCACCTCATGGGATGAATATGAAACAATCGGACTCATAGAAGCAGAGAGGGAAATGCTAGTTGTCACAGGTTGTGGTGAAGGAGCGTCACAGAGGTGCCAATGGAAGGGTATAAACTTCAGTTAGACCTGACAGTTAGGTCCTACTGTTCAGCGGTACTGTGTTTGACAACACTGTATTGTATGCTTGCCCGTTAAGAAGGAAGGCTTTGTTTTGAGCGTTCATACCATAAACCAACAATAACAATAATTGAACAGGGCAGGAAGAAATATTTGGGGCGATGAACAGGACTGTAGCAGTGTGGCAGTGATTTAATGGCTATACGGTTATCTCTAAACTTGTTATTAATTATGTGACACGCGTTAAATAGATGCGGTAAACACATGCAACTTCTCGGTGATGCATCAATTAAGTGGCTCCTGCTGATCCTCTCATATTCTCTAACTCTACTTTTCTTCCTCCTCCATTTTCATCTTTTAAGCTGATCGGATTTTAATGAAGGTGTGATAGCAGCGAACAGCTGTGAGATGCAAATAATTAAGAAAGGAAAGCCACATCATTAATTGGGGATGATAGTCTCATTAACTCAGTGTTCTATCAAACCTCGCATGGGGAAATCCCCTCCTAAGCTCCAGACTCACCAAGACTCTGGGCTCTCCAGCCACATTCACACGCAAATGGAGCACCGCTCCTCAAACCTCCACTAATTTTATGTTTAACTTTTTTAAACAAACCGTAACAAATACTAAGTGTGGCTAATCATCCCCTCATTCCTTTGGTATTCATTGTAATAGCACTAATTACGATAAACACATTCGGAATTAATGTGCATGTCTTATGCATATATCAATTCCGTCCTAATTTGCCATTGATTAACGCCTGGGATGGGAAGAAGGCGCCTTCAGCTTTGATACACCACTCACGTCCCAAGGAGCACAGCCTAACAGGTTCCGGGCGTGTAATACCCAATCAGCAACCTGCAGAGGCAAAGGGCCAGAGTGAGCTATAGGAGAGGCTCTGTGTTCTGAACGCGAATGAAAAGCCCAGATTTGGCAAACCTCCATTCGCTGTATAAATAAATGAGGTTTGGGGTTTAAAGCTTGGACCTTAGCATGGGGAAGACCCAGTTTCCAGTCTTAGCTCTGGCCCTTACTCGAGGTAACTCAGAGATGCTAAACCTAGGGTTTTACATCGGCAACGGCGGAGATGATCATGGTCCCCTAAGATAGCTGCGAGGTTTGTAAAAGCAAAAGCAACCATCCCACTATTCTCGACAGATGGCTTACTCTTTAATAAAAAACAGCATTACTATAATTAATAATAATCACCGTCATTGCGCTGAGAAAACTGCTATTACAAACTAGATATCTCATTCAACAGGGCGCTCTGGTGTAGGCATCGCCCGAGCAGATCCAGGACGACAGGGCTCAGAGTTGGGGAGGGGAGCAAGGTCCAACCGAGGGATCTCCTGATATGCTATTCTCCTGAGCTCTCAGCTTTGCCGCAAACTGTGTTTGTTGTTTAAGACGCTGTTGTAAAACGCTGGGCTTACAGAGCAGAGTAATGAGAAAGAGTAATGAGGGACCAGAATGAGAAAGCAGTGTTCTGTCACAGTGGATAAGAAGTAGGGGCATACTAACACATGCTAACACACGTAAGCTATCCTGGCTACTCGGAAGGCTGACAAAGAGGATTACCAACATGTATTCAGGGCAAACCTGGGCTATTTTGCAAGACCCTGCTGAAGAAATAAAGGTTTCGAAGAGAAGACTGTTCCATTCACTCGCATCATGGATGTGCGGCACACAGCTCAAGGCTGGGAGGACCCGCTGCGATGGCGGACTGAGCAAAAGCGTCATCAGAGCCCATGACTGTTGTTGTTGCTATCAGAACCACTGTGGTCGGCTTCTTTTTTTTTTTTTTTTATTAACTTGAGTATTATTTACATTTCAAGTGTTATTCCCTTTCCCGGTTTCTGGGCAAACATCCCCCTGTGGTCGTTTTAATGAAAGGCTTGGGGCCTGTGGTCTGCTCACTGATGCCCGAATAAATGATAATTTCAGTTCTCCCGTTCATAACGTCTAAGTGTTGATGTCTCTGTGTAGAGAGTAGGCAGATTCTTGGGTTTCCAGATGCTGCCTGAAATCAAAAAGGTACATGCTCAATTTTACGGGGGAGCTGGGGGGGTGCTAAGAAAATAACTGGGTGCACGAGCTATCCTGCAGTGGGTCAGTAACTCCCAACAACAAAAGAGCACTGCTTGGGCACAATTTAAAGGTACATATCAAATTGCCTCTCTCTTCCCCGTGAAAGAGGAATTCTATCTGGATAAGAAACAAGAATTAGTGGCTTCTCATGGCACAGATCTCTCATTCTTTTCTCTTGGACCAGGCCAATCTTAAGTTTGACCTCCCACTCTAGACTCCGAGACTCTGGAGTATGAAGTTTATTTGAAAAGATGCTCACATTCCCAACGGTTGTCTTGTAGTGGATGCTTGACACGTTTCCCTAGAGATCGACAATGGCTTGCAAGAATGTCACTGTACTCTATGATACATACAAAACTAGGTTTAGCTTCATTCCCTTTGTAACAAGAATGCTCGAGTGGGCCATGGCTTACAGACGCAGAGACTGAGAAATGGATCTCCAAGTATTTTATGGAAGCTGCCTCAGCACGTGCACAGGGAAGCACTTGACTTTAGAGTCTAAGGACCTTGTTTTAATCCTCACACCATGAAGTGTATCGTTTAATCTCTCTTTATCCTCAGTAAATAGAACGATGGCACAAGTTCTGACCACTACGCGGCATTATTGTGAAAACTTAAGAATATGGCATGTGTACAGATTCTTTCCATTCTGCACAGATACCACTGAGAGGAACTCGAGGGCCTATAATACTCACTCATCTCTAAGCTTGCTGCCCACAGGGCATTCACACATAAGATTTTAAAGTAATAATGATTATGTGGTGGCTAGTCTTCCAGAGTCTCGGCCCTGAGCTAATTCTGACAGCACTGGAAACTCAATCCCATCTGTCGCTCAAGTTAGGTCTCCCTGAGTGGTGGGGGTATATAACCAACAACTACCCCTCCTCCTCCCAAGGTCCCAGGAACAAAACAAGGCACAATTCCACCCAAGTTCTCTACAGAGAAACGATGAACTTATGTAAGTAAGTCACGCTCTTACAGAGCATAGGTGAGGGGCTACCTACAGAGCTGTGTGTGCTGTTCCTCCAAAAGGCAGAGCACCAAGACATCTTTAGCCTGCAAGAATGATAGCTTACCCATAGCCACACAGATGGCACCCCTTCCCTAGTCTTACCAAGACAATATATATACCAGAGCTCCTCTGAGAGGTCCTGTGCAATTAAGGCATAATTGCCTAGAACAGGTAGTAGGAAGTGGCTGGACATACAAGTCAGGGACTCAAAGCCCTCCCTATCGCTCCATGAAGAGATATAAACAGCCAACAAACCTAGCTTGGATATTCCTTTTGCAAGGGGCTCACCTTATCTCTTCAAGACAGTGCTTGCTTGAATCTAATGGTAGTCATGCCAACGCCATGCAATAGATTTTATACTGCCACCCTGAACCTTCAGTGGATGTCTCTGTGCTTACTTTTCCAATGTCTGCCTAGTTCACCAGTCAGAAAGTGTCTCCCTAATTTGTAGAGTCTAGATAGCAGTTCAGTGGGATCCAGGCAAGACCAAGATGCTAGTATCTGAGGCCTGAGACCCAGCTTCTTCCAATCAGGAGTTCTGGGTTGGACTAAGCTGAACTGGCTTGTTCCATGGATCTTTGAACCTTGTGATCTGATGGGGCTGGTCAGTTCTTAGGAGTGGACTTTCGGGATGCACATCTGGCTTCCACTCAGCTCATCAGTGCAGCGATCACTTGTCACCCAGCACCACATGGTTTATAAGTGCAAAAATGGGAATTATGAAGACGACAGGAAACAGCTCTCTGGATGAATTGAGAGAAGGTAGTCTCACATTCTGTGCACAGCACCAACAGCAGCCACAAGAAGAAAGTTCCTCCCTTCGGAGTGTTTACCTGGCCTTCCACCCATCTCTTCTGCCAACCCCTATCAGCCTGGCATCAGAGAATACTTGCTGATCCAGACAATGATGTCAAATTAAAAGCTGAATAGCATTTTACAGCTAATACCCACTTATAAGTGAATACACACCAGGTTTGATTTCTGGGACTGGGTTATCTCACTCCGGATAATTTTTGTTTCTAGTTCCATTTAAATAGTTACCTGCAAATTTCACGATGAACGGTGAAGGGAAAGAATACTAGGAGAGAAAACTGGAATTGGGGGTTTTCTCTGGGATGAGCTAGAAACCTAGTTGAATGGAAGTTCCCAGGAATCCATGAGGGTGACCCTAGCTAAGACTCCTAGAAATGGGGGATAGAAGTTTCAACTGGCTGTCTCCTTTAACCAGGCAAGACTTCCCTTGGATAAACTGGGACACCAATGCAGCCACAAAATCTTCGACCTACAATTTGTCCTGTCTACAACATATACTAGGGGTAACGATAGTGTGGAAATTGTGGCAGTGGCTGATTAATGACAGGCCCAGCTTGAGACCCATGCCATGAGAGGAAGCCCACTCCTCACACTGCCTGGAGGGCCAGGACCCAGAGGCTGGATAACCCAGAGACCTAGGATAGGACCAAACATTACTAGCAAAAAGAAAAAAGAAAAAAGTCAATGAAATGATTCCTAAAGATATTCTGCTATACTCATAGATGGGTGCTTAGCCCATTTGTAATCAGAGAAGCTTCACCCAGCAACCAATGGAAACAGATTTCAGAGACCCACAGCTAAACATTAAGCTGATCCCAGGGAATCCTACAGAAGAGAGGAGAAAGGATGATAGGAACCAGAGGGGTCAAAGACACCATACAAAAACCCACAGAATCAACCAACGCGGGCCCACAGTTGTTCACAGAGACTGAACCACCAACTAGGAAGCCAGGGCTGACGTAGGCCCTGTGCAAATGTCTTACAGTTGCGTAGCCTGGTGTTCCTGTGGGACTCCTAACAGTGGGAGCAGGGGCTGCCCCTGACCCTTTTACCTACCTTGGGGACCCCTTTCTTCTACTGGGTTGCTTGATCCAGCCCCAGTAGGAAGGGAGGTGCCTAGTCATATTACAACTTGATAAGCTGTGGTTCGTTGATGCTGATATCCATGAGAGACCTGCCCTTTCCTGAGGAGAAGTGGAGGAGAGAAGGGAGGTAGGTATGGGGGAAGAAACTGGGAGGAGAGGAGGGACGGAAAATTGTGGTCAGGTTATTTACAAAAAAGGAAAAAATAAGTGTATATATATACATACATAAACATATAGACATACACATCATAATAGATCATATACCATATATATACATATATAATCTATCATATATATATATATATATACATATGTAACTAACAGTTAAAAAGTACCAATTTCAACTTTTTAAAAGAAAGTTATCACCTTGAATGAGAAACAACCAGGCACACCAACACTAGGTAACACGCTGGAATCACCTGGCAAGGAGCTTAAAAATACTTTGGTGAGTAAATATGGGTACAATGGAAAGACGCAAAAGAACAGAAACCCCAGCAAAGGAATGGAAGATATAAAAAAAGAAGCCAGGTGGCAATTTATACATTAACACAATAACCCAAAGTGAAAACTCAAAAGCCGGGGCACACAACAGATCAGAGAGAAAGATAAAGCAAACTGAGTTTTAAGGTAGAAAAGTAGAAAAAAATTTTTTTTGCACAACAGGAACAAAACAGGCCATGAAATCGCCGAGCAAAATGGGGCCTGTGGGCCTGTGGGCCTGTGGGCCTGTGGGCCTGTGGGCCTGTGGACACAAAGGTCAAATAGTCAAACTTGGGAGCTGGGAGTGCCTAGAAAGAATGTGGAGATAAGAAATACAACTGCGGGGTTGGGGATTTAGCTCAGTGGTAGAGCGCTTGCCTAGCAAGCGCAAGGCCCTGGGTTCAGTCCCCAGCTCTGAAAAAAAGAAAAAAGAAAAAAAAAAGAAATACAACTGAAATTTTCCCAAGTTTAATAAAAGGCAAAATCCTCAAGATTTAAGAATAACTAGTCAATCACATAGAGCAAATTCAAAGAAACCTAAGCCAAGATAAACCCCACATGGAAACTGAAGATATAGACAAATTCTTGAAAGTTGTGGCATGACCCTACCTTATGTACAGGGAAGACACATCTACATGATGATCATTTTCTAATCATAAGTAAGGAAAACAGGGAAAGGCACACCCCCAGTTCAAGTGTGGAAAGGGAAAGAATTCTCAAGTCTAAATTTTATATCCAGCAAAAATATCCTTCAAGGAGAAACAGATAAACCAAGACAGCCTCAACAAAAAGCTAATACAATGCATCTGTTGCCTTATCTGTTCTAAAGATGTGAATGCACCCAAAGAGGCCACAGGGGACCTGGAGACATTCACCTCTGCAGCTTCTGGACTGAAGTCTGCATTCATTTCTACTTTAGAGATAGAAATAAGAGTTAGCTAAATGGTCCTTTGCCTATTTGCAAGGAATATTTTAACCACCCTGGAATTTTTGCTGAATCTGAAGATGTTGGATTTTGTATACTTCAGAGGAAAACTATAATGTTGATGTCAGTTCTGAACCACTCACCCAAATTTACAGAAAGTAGGGGTTTCCCTACATGGTACCCTGAAGACACTTCATTTTCCCATGCCTCTGACTGTTGCTGTCTAGCAGACATTCACAACGGTGTCTACCTCACAGCCTTCCTTTGTGCCTGGCTCTCAGGAGAGAAAGACAGCATAGATCCCAGGGAGACGGGCCATCACCAACAAGTTATAGACACTTGTCACTATAAGAGGACATGTGACCTATGTCCAGACAGGAAAGTGTAAGCAAACCGCTCTCTCATCTTCTACTCTGTTCTGGTATTACCTGGTGTTTCTAAAGGGCTACTGAAGTGCTGCTTCAAGATGAATCAAGACCCTGTATCTGGAAAGGGCTTGGGTGGGGTCAGTGTAAAATGTCACAGATGTGAGAACAAAGGAAAAACCATCACGTTCAAAATGTGAGCCATCAAGCGGGAAAGGCGACAAATGACCCAATCAAGTTTCCAATTGGAAAGAGTCAAAGGAAAGTCTCAGAGACTGAACCATTTTAAAGAAAAAGGAAAAAGTTCACTTGCCAGGAATATACAGAAAAGAACTTCCAGAGGACTCACTCCCTGGAGAGAGAACCTAACTACCAGCTAACTAACGGAATAGACTGCAAGGCTGTCAGGGTGATAAGAACTTGCATCGTCTTTGAGGATATTGAGAGTAATATCCAAAAATCACCTGCAGTAAATGCATCGATGCCAATTAAAGCATAGTGCCCCCTCTTTGCCAAATACTGATAGGATAATTCAACAAAGAATCCACATGGTGTCTGCTCCAGGAGGCGGAGGCATGAGTCCGCCCCCATATTAGGATCACCAAAGACAAAACCCCCCTTCCACTTGAGAGAGAAAGCACCCGGATTCTAATGCGCTTGCCCTTCTCCAGTGGCCTTCATGGGATGCACAGCTGGTCTGTAGGAAGATCTGACAGAGGACGCGAAGCTAGCCACAGTCACAGATAATACTCAAGGGCCTGAGGCCCAGGAACTCGTGCACTCAAGAATTAAGGCAACAAATTTAGTCTGGTCACAAGAGGACAATTAAGAATGCTGGCTGGTTTGTTTCATAAGTGGATTCCTGGGCAGCCCAAGTATGACAGCTGTTTAACATCGGCCCAAGGGGATGAGCTGAGATGAAAGAGAAAACGACTTCATCCAAGAGCCCCACTCCACTATTAAAGGAAGGAGAAGAAAGCAGTGAGATCCAGACATTTGGCTTCACCCTGGGCTACTACTATATTGCGTTTGGAGGGCTGGATTTTTTTTTTCTCCTGGTGGTCAGAGGAGGGGAGAAAGAGGTCAGGTTTTGAAAGAAAACCAGATGGGTT
Organism: Rattus norvegicus; assembly: GCF_021556685.1. NCBI lineage: Eukaryota > Metazoa > Chordata > Mammalia > Rodentia > Muridae > Rattus > Rattus norvegicus. The sequence goes on along the minus strand of NC_141534.1, from coordinate 260,531,291 downwards.
ATTAGTGAGCAGATCAGAATCAGAATCGGCTCAAAGGAACTCGATGCCCGGCTAGACCCCATGGCATGTGTAATAACTGTATCCCAAACAAAAAATCCTTATCGAAATGCTCATCCCCAAAGCCGACTTCAATTGTTGCCTTTTCATCTCAGCAGCCAGCAGCAGGCTAGACTCTCAGCGGCCAGCTTCCATTAATTTCGCTATCTCTGCTGATCTGGAAGCCTCAGCCAGGAAGGGAGCCAAGGGCTTTGTCTTTTTCATAGGTAATTTACAATTACGAGGTCCAGTTTCCTTGAACCCTGTGGCAGGGCAGAGGGGATTGGGGAGCAAGCGTCCTCCTCTTCCAAAGAAACAAAGGGATCGGTGGGGGCGGGCGGAGAAGGGGGGAGCAGACGGTGAGTGCTCTCATGAATACTGAGCCAAGGTTCCTGCCAGAAATAAACATGAAAAATAATGAAAAGCCCTGAAAGTGAACAGCTGAGGACGAATCCCCCAGCCGCCTTTGGGGGCAGCTCTCAAAAGCCACCTGGAGTTTCCCCGAATCCCAAGTAATAACTTTTGAACTATTTCCTAAGCCAATTTTTGGAGAGCCCCGCATGGCTGGCATAAGTGCCAAGCACAATGCCTTGGTCCGACTTCCTGAGGAGCAGAAGGCCCCCTGCCTGAGGCATTCACCAGACAGGCAAACGGCTGAAAGGCAACCTGCGGGGGACAGCTCCTCCCAGGGCCCTTCTCAGAATGTTCTTGCAGACTCTTGAATCTGTATTCCACGTATTCTGGGGGGAAAGAACCTCTAAACTAAATACCTCTGATCAGTGGTTCTCAACCTTCCCGATGTCGCGGCCCTTTAATACCGTTCCCATGTTGTGGTGACTTCCCAACCCATACAATTATTCTGTTGCGACTTCATAACTGTAATTTTGCTACTGCTATGAATCACAACGTAAATATCTGAGAAGCGGGATATCTGATTTGCCAGCCCCAGCCCCCATCAAAAACAAAAATATGGGGGTCACAACCCACAGGTTGAGAACCTTGAAGAGTACTTTTTGTCATCTTTCAAATTAGCTACCAAACAAAAATACTGAGAGGAGAGGCAAAGAAAGCCAGTTTGCCAGGTTTGTTTATGTACAAGGCCCTTCCTACATCAGATCGTTTTTTGTGTTTATGTATATGTACATGTTCATGGTCACATGGTAGGTGGTGCCTGTGCATATATGTACTTGGGCCAGACGTTCACAACAGACGTTGTCTTAGTTACCTACTTGTTGCTGTGCAGACCCTATATCCAAGGCCACTCATAGACAGAAGTATAGGAGGAAGAGTTTATTAGCCTTACCATGGTTATGAGACCATCAACCTTGTGGCAGAAACCATGGAGCGGGCAGACAGGCAGGGCACTGAGCAGTGGCTGAAAGCTTACACCCTGATCCACAGTCAAGAAGCTAACTGGCAATGACAAGGACGTGGGCTTTTCAAACCTTAAAGCTCCTCCCCACCCTGAGGATATACCTCCTCCTAATCCTTCCCAAAGAATCCCAACTGGGACCAATCACTAAAACACACGAGCCTATGGGAGCCATGACCATTTGAGCAACTGTCGTCCTTGGTCACTCTCCACCTCATATTTTGAACCAATACACTGTACAATCTGATTAGCTAGACTGGCTGGCCCGTGAGCTCCGGGATCCACCTGTTTCTGACCCGGCTACCCTTTCTTCCCTCCGCATTACCCCATGCAAAGGAATTACCCGTAGGTATGCATCTCAGTACTCAGGAGTGCTGGGGACCTGAACTCAGGCCCTCAGACTTTACCACTAAGCTATCTCTCCAGCTATGTCATCTCATTTAAATGCTCCCATCAGGCCTAAGATGACGGTGCTGCTTCTGTCTCTGATGAGTAGAGAAGTCGGTTCATTTGGTCAAGAGCATGAAACAGTCAAGTGTGTCAGCTGGCCAGCTTTACCAAAACATACCCACACATGCTTCACTGCAGAAAGTTGTCTCCCCTGCCAAGGAAGGCCAAACCAAGGCAAACCGTTGAGGGGATTTTAGAGGTGAGACTCCACATGACCAGTTCTTACAGTGACCAAGGCCATCACGCTCGTGTGAGACTGTAACCCCACACTGAGTAGGACAACAAGTAAATCATCCCTGAAATTTAAGTACCTACTAACTATTTCTAATGGAAAAAGCCACTCTCCATCCTGGAAACTCTTCAGTCTAATGAGGAAGACATGACCAAGATCCTCTCTCAGCCTCCGCAGAAGAAACAGCTTGGCTTTGGAGCCTCAGTTTATCTCAGCTGTCTTTCCTTTCTCCCCTTCTCCTCCGGGAGTTCCAGGCTTTCTTTCGCACTGGAATTTCTGCCAGAGCTAAAAGAACAGAACATGAGCTAAATCATTCTAACGCGTATGTAACTTGAGATGCCCATACTTTCAGAACCACTATACATTGCCAGTGGTAAAACTCGGAGCCTCAATGTAGAAAATGAGATGCGTTCTAGGGAGGATATCTTTCTTACATCCCTGGAAACAACTCATAGAAGTAGACTTTTCTTCACATTTTTAGGGTAAGACAAATAGACACAGTTAAGTGGACAGGGACAGTCTCTGTCTCTGTATCTCTGTCTCTCTCTCTCTTTCTCTCTCTCTCTCTCTCTGTCTCTCTCTCTGTGTCTCTCTGTGTCTCTCTGTCTGTCTCTGTCTGTCTCTGTCTCTGTCTCTCTCTCTCTCTCTCTCTCTCTCTCTCTCACACACACACACACACACACACACACACACACACAATGGGTCACTCCCACTTTGAGCCACATCCTCCATTCAACATATACCAGGCTATACCCAGAAGCTAACAGAGTCTCTAGATTTCAAAGCACTGCTAGGACTCACTGCCTGGGACTCCCTAGCCTGTATGTTAGCTTGGATATTTTCCCAGGGAACTGAAGTGCTGCCCTCTCTGAATAATGTGAACATTTTAGCTCGGCACCAGTATCACGCACACACGCAAAAGGAGAGTGTGACCTCAGTGGAGGAAAGTGAGATGGGAGTTCATCTTTCTAATAACTGAACACTACCCACCCTGCCACACCTCTCTGAGGGACAGCACAAGCGCTTGGCATTTGGCTTTTGTACTTACGGCAGCTCCGCCTGGCTCTGAGTGTTCCTCTCTTACCATCTCCTATTATGATCTTTAAAAGCAGAGCCTTTCAAACTGGCCTTTCAAACACAAGCACCACCATTTAGGAACATCACATCCAGAGACAACTCGGAACGCTGATGTAACGGTGGCCCTGACCTCATGTTTGTTTCTTTGTTCCCAAACATCTGTGAGTAAGCCCATGGATTCTGACAGTCTGGTTTCACTAAATGTGTCAGACCCCTTTGGTTGAGCCCTGGCTTGCCTTCCTTCCATGTGGTAGGATTCTTATTGACCGACTTACTGAGGGCAATTAAACACCAGGACAGCCAGTAAATAAGGCATTTTCCTGCCCTCCTGATTTCTACAGTAGACATGCTGCCATTGCCTGGATGCTTGCTCTGGTTGGTTAGAACATTTTATCTGGTGAGGTAGACGGGAAAGGGAGGAATAGTGAGAGAGATGTTTAAGTAGAGAGAGAAATGGGAGGATATGACAAATGATGGTAGTGGGAGGGGCTCCGTAACATTAAGGGTATTTAAAAAGGTCTCATAGAGCACCCAATATTTTAAAAACTTCATGAATGCGTGTGTGTGTGTGTGTGTGTGTGTGTGCGCGCGCGTGCGCGCGCGCACCTGCGTCCATGCGTGCGTGCATGCATGCATGCATGCGTGTGCGTGTGTGTGTGAATATGTGTGTATATGTGTGAGTATAAGAGTGTGTGTGTGAGAGAGTGTGAGTGTGTGTGAATGTATGTGTGTGTGTGTGAATGTATATGTATGAGTGTGTGTGAGTGTATGTATGTGTGAGTGTGTATGTGTATGTATGTGTGAGTGTGTGTGAATGTATGTGTGTGTGAGTGTGTATGTGTGAATGTGTGTGTGAGTGTGTGTGTGAATGTATATGTATGAGTGTGTGTGAGTGTATGTATGTGTGAGTGTGTGTGTGAATGTGTGTGTGAGTGTGTGTGTGAATGTATGTGTGTGTGAGTGTGTATGTGTGAATGTGTGTGTGAGTGTGTGTGTGAATGTATATGTATGAGTGTGTGTGAGTGTATGTATGTGTGAGTGTGTGTGTGAATGTGTGTGTGAGTGTGTGTGTGAATGTATGTGTGTGTGAGTGTGTATGTGTGAATGTGTGTGAGTGTGTGTGAGTGAATGTATATGTATGAGTGTGTGTGAGTGTATGTATGTGTGAGTGTGTGTGTGAATGTGTGTGGGAGTGGGAGTGTGTGTGTGAATGTATGTGTGTGAGTGTGTATGAGTATGTCTGTGTGTGTGCGAGTGCACGCACACGTGCACATGCCCCAGAAACCATAGGTTACCAAATGCAAAGCCAACACCAGATGTGACATACCATTCACTGGTGTTTCTAATGTGGGTGTCCTGGAGCCACCCTGAGTAATGCAGGTCACCACTATTGCTCTTGGTTGTCTCTCAAAATGTCAGAGTAAGGCCCTGCTGCTGAAGATACCACACATCAGGTCACATAACACATGACCAGGAAGCTTCCTCTCTGCTGGCTAGCTTCCATGGTACTGGAAGGTGCTGAGCCGACAGCTAGAGAACAAAGACTTACCAGTTTAGAACCTTGTGAGCTCTAATGACATAGCGAGACACTCCCAAGGATGCAATGGTAGCCCAGACATTACACAGGAGATCAACCACATTCAGCTTGGAAAGTGTGGAACTGCCTTCTAAATCTGCATCTGTATCCCTACAGATGGCTGCAGCTCTCACCTCATCAGATATGTCTTTGCACAGTCAGTGGTGGTTGACGTCAAAACTCACAACTGGTCAGAGTGCAGGACAAAAAGGTGTCAGTGAACTACTCAGCTACTTCCATAGATATAACATCTAGACCACCTCCCACCCAAATCTCAGGGACTGTCAAAGAAAAGGAGACAGAGAGACTGCAAAAGCTGAGGTCATGGAGGACCAGAACAATACAGCGTCTTTTGAACATGACATGACTGTGGCACCCACGATTCATAGCAGCCATGGGTACTTGCTGACCATAGAAAGTTAAGCGACATTCCAGCATGGCGCGGGAAAATTTCCAGCCATGAACAGTTGATGCTTTCTAGAGGTAAGAGTCGGTTTTCTTTATGGACGTGGCATCTGGTAAATGCAGAATTCTCTAGTGTGCGGCTCCATACTCATAACCCTATGGGAAGCACAAAGTGACTTCTTGGTTATTCGCAAAAACGGAGGGAGGCACGAAGTTGAAGGGTTGGAGAGAAAGGAGATAAATCTGGGAGGGGTTATAGAGAGGAGTGGAGGGCAAATATCATCAACATACATTGTGTTAAATTCTCAAGGAATTAATAAAAATGTTTTCCTACAGCAGAATACTGTGGCGGTCTGAATGAGAATATCCCCCATAGGCCCTTGTGTTTGTACTTAGTCCCCTGATGATGAGCTCTTTGGGAGAATTAAGAAGTATGGCCTTGTGGAAGGACCTGTTCTTGTTCGAAAACCTGTGTCACTGGGGTAGGCTTTGAGATTTCAAAGATGTACCCTAGGCCCAGAGTCTGTCTGTCCTCCTTCCCCTCCCCCTCCCCCTTCCCCTTCTGCTGCAAAGCTCTCGGATACTCTTCCAGTGCCATGGTTCTCTGCTTCCTTCCATGATAATAATTGACACTGTGAAAGGGTAAGCAAGCCCCCAATTAAATATTTCCTGTTTTAAGAGTTGCTTTAGCAGTAACTAAAATAAGCCCTGGGTCCATAATCTCATTCATTGCTCCCAAAAACCTATCAATATGATTTACAACGCTGAAGGAATTGAGATTTAGAGAATTTAGTATCCCAGGGTGAGAAAAAGGAAAAATATTTTAAACTGAAGCTGGAGCAAGCCAGATAGCTCAGTCCCTGGTAACATGCTTTCGCCCTAAGTGTGAGGCCCTGACTTCAATCCCAGCACCCACACATAAAGCCTAAAGCCAAGCATAGTGGTACATTGTTTAATCCCCACACTGGGGGAGTTAAGACTGGGAAATCTCCTGCAAGCCAGCAAGCACACCCAAGTCTGTAAGCCCCAAGTCCCAGAGCATTAAAAATAAAGCCGCCATGGACAACTCTTAAGGAATATTAAGACTCGCTAACTGAAGTTGGTCTCTGACTTCTGCATACATAAAAATGGGCGTATATACACGTGTGTCCACACACCATAGGAATACATATCCCTGCATATGTACACACACAAACACGTATAAGTACACACAGATAGATACACCCACACCTACACAAAGAAAGAAAGATGACTGATAGATGGTAGACAGACAGACATAGTTAAGTGGGTAGACACAGAGATGGATACGTAGATTTGAACCCCAGTCTCTGGTTCAGAAGACATATTTATTTGCATCTCTGCCCATGGATGAGAACCAAGGAAATCCTTTGAAAAGGTTGCCATGACGTTCCCAAGGACCATTTCTTATGCTCCATCCCAAAGAAGCAGCTGTCTGGCACTGCTGTGAATGTAAGAGGGCGATGAGATTGCTCGATCTCCTCTCCCAGCACTCCTCACCAGGGAAGAATGTGAAGAGAAACCATACCCTTGGGATGGAAAGAGAGAGATGACATCAGATAGCCAGAGAGCTCTCCTGTCACAGACAAGGCATCTATCTACCCACGCGGCTAAACTCTACCCACTGCCTACTTTCTAACCATGATAAACAAACTTGGTGTCTAACTCAACCTTAGCCTTGAACCATCCACAAGGTGGGTGTAAGCACCTCTGTGAGGTTGCTGACAGACCAAAGACCCATCCTGAAAGTGGGTGGCCTCATCTCACGCATTCGAGACTGAATGAGAAGGGGAAGGGGTGGCTGGCATCACCAATCAAAGCTCCTTGCCCTTCCCAGATGGGAGGAAAGATAGCACCTGTTCCCAGCGCCATGAGCACTGCCTTCCCTGCTGTGATGGACTGCACTCCCTTGAACCATGGGCCAAAGTCAGTCCTTCTTCCATATGCCTAGCATTTCCAGGCATTTTGTCACAGCGAATGGAAGCGTGACAAGTACAGAGACTCAATGACATAATCCGCAGGACTCACTCGAGACAGTTTCTGACAGGTAACCCGCACACCCCACATGCAACCATGCACGCTCTCCCATGGACAGCAAGTCTTTAACTGACATGAATGCTGTGTCTTGTCAAAATTGTCCTGACCACTCCAGTTAGCAGCATCAACAAATAGAAATCCAAATCTGGCTGAACTCCCAGTCCGAGCAAGATACCGTTGCAGGAAGCAGTGTTCGTAAATTCTATAGTCCTCCTAAAATTTGTCCCCAACATTTTTTTCTTTTATTGGATATTTTTATTTACATTCCAAATGTTATCCCTTTTCCCCGTTTCCGCTCTAGAAACCTGTTATCCCATCCCCATCCCCCTGCTTCCACGAGGGTGCTCCCTCACCCGCCCACTCACTCACTCCCACCTCCCTGCCCTCGCACTCCCATACCCTGGGACATCAAGCCTTGACAGGACCAAGAGCCTCTCCTCCCATTGATGCCCAACAAGGCCATCCTCTGCTACATATGTAGCTGGACTCATAGGTCCAGCCTTGTGTACTCTTAGGATGATGGTTTAGTCCCTGGGAGCTCTGGGAACTCTGGTTAGTTGATATTGTTGTTCTTGTGGGGTTACAAACCCCTTCAGCTCCTTCAGTCCTTTCTCTAACTCCTCCACTGGGGACCCTGTTCTCAGTTCAATGGTTGGATACAAGCATACACTTCTGTATTTGTCAGGCTCTGGCATAGACTCTCAGGAGACAGCTATAGCATGCTCCTATCAGCATGGATTTCTTGGCATCCACAATATTGTCTGGGTTTGGTGTCTGCATATGGGATGGATCCCTAGGTAGGGCAGTCTCTGGATGGCCTTTCCTTCAATCTCTGCTCCAAACTTTGTCTCCATATTTCCTCCTGTGAGTATTTTTGTTCTCCCTTCTAAGAAGGTCTGAAGCAACCACTTTGGTCTTCCTTTTTCTTGAGCTTCATGTGGTTTGTGAATGGTATCTTGGGTATTCTGAGCTTTTGGGCTAATATCTACTTATCAATGAGTATATACCATGTGTGTTCTTCTGTGACTGGGTTACTTCGCTCAGGATGATACTTTCTGGTTCCATTCATTTGCCTAAGAATTTCATGAAATCATTGTTTTTAATAGCTGAGTAGTAGTCCACTGTACAAAGGTACCACATTTTCTGTATCCATTCCTCTGTTGAAGGACATATGGGTTTTTTCCAGCTTCTGGCTATTATAAATAATGTTGCTATGAACATAGTGGAGCATATGTCCTTGTTATATGTTGGAGCATCTTTTGGGTATATGCCCAGGAGTGGTATAGCTTGGTCCTCAGGTAGTACTTTGTCCAATATACTGAGAAACTGCCAGACTGATTTCCAGAGTGGTTGTACCAGCTTGCAATCCCACCAACAATGAAGGAGTGCTCCTCTTTCTCCACATCCTCGCCAGCATCTGCTGTCACCTGAGTTTTTGATCTTAGCCATTCTGACTGGTGTGAGGTGGAATCTCAGGGTTGTTTTGATTTGCACTTCCCTGATGACTAAGGATGTTGAACATTTCTCTAGGTGCTTCTCAGCCATTCGACATTCCTCAGTTGAGAATTCTTTGTTTAGCTCTGTTTTTAAATAGGGGTATTTGATTCTCTAGAGTCTAACTTCTTGAGTTCTTTGTATTGTTTCGTAATTTCTTTTTTTTTAATTTACTGTTCTTTTTTTTTCTGGAGCTGGGGACCGAACCCAGGGCCTTGCGCTTGCTAGGCAAGCGCTCTACCACTGAGCTAAATCCCCAACCCCTGTTTGCTAATTTCTTTCTCTGCCTATTTATCCTTTGAGTAGAGGAAGGCTACTGATTTGTTTGAGTTAATTTTACATCCAGCCACTTTGCTGAACTTGTTTATCAGCTGTAGGAGTTCTCTGGTGGAATTTTGGGGGTCTAATAGGTATACTATCATATCATCTACAAATAGTGATATTTTGACTTCTTTTCTAGTTTGTATCCCTTTGACCTCTTTTTGTTGTCTGATTGCTCTGGCTAGGACTTTGAGTACTATATTGAATAAGTAGAGAGAGAGTAGACAGCCCTGTCTATTCCCTGATTTTAGTGGGTTTGCTTTAAGTTTCTCTCCATTTAGTTTGTGTTGGCTACTGGTTTGCTGTATATTGCTTTTCCTATGTCTAGGTATGGGCCTTGAATTCCTGTTCTTTCCAGGACTTTTATCATGAAAAAAGTGTTTAATCTTGACAAATGCTTTCTGGGCATCTAATGAGATGATCATGTTTTTTTTTCCTTTGTTTATATAGTGGATTGCATAGATGGATTTCTGTTTATTTAACCATCCCTGCATCCCTGGGATGAAGCCTACTTAATCGTGATGGATGATCATTTTGATGCGTTCTTGGATTCAGTTTGCAAAAATCTTATTGAGTATTTTGGCATCGATATTTGTAAGGGAAATTGGTCTGAAGCTCTCTTTCTTTGTTGGGTCTTTGTGTGGTTAAGGTATAAGTGAAATTGTGGCTTCATAGAACAAATTGGGTAGTGTTCCTTCTGTTTCTATTTTGTGGAACAGTTTGGACAATATTGGTATTAGGTCTTCTATGAAGATAAAATTCTATGAAGATAAACCCATCTGATCCTGGGCTTTTTTTGGTTGGAAGACTTTAAATGACTGCTTCTATTTCTTTAGGGGTTATGAGATTGTTTAGATGGTTTATCTGATTCTGATTTAACTCTGGTACCTGGTATCTGTCTAGAAGATTGTCCATTTCATGTTCTATTCCTAGAGCATCCTGTGCATGGTCTGTTGTCAGATCTAGACGTTACCATGTTCTTTTCCTACAGTGTACTGCTAGTCTTTGGTTTTCCCTGGAAGTACAAGGCCCACAGAGAGTCACTTCATACTGTGTGTTGGGGAGAAGACTTTCCAGCCTTCAAAGTCCTGTAAATCCATTTTTACAACCCAACCCATCCAGCACTTGACACTTAATTTCTTCTGAGATGTGAGTACGCCAAGCCACTATACCCTGCACTTGACTATTGTTTTACCATTTTAGTGCAAGGATGAGACCTAGTGGATGACCCTATTAGCCATCATTTTGATAAATTAAATTCATTTTTAAGGCTGAACTAATCAATTTGATTCTGAATCCTTTCATCCAACATATCCATTATCTCTCCCATCTTCACGTCACCCCCATATTTCTTCCTTTGTCATTGATTAAAGAAAATGTTAACATCATAGAATCAAGAATAGAACCTTGTAGTTCTGCAGACTTGTTGCTGGCTTAGGAGTGCTTCATTAAGAGTACTCTGGGAACATCATTCCTGAATAACTCATCCAACAGAAAGCCTTCTATCTTGAGCCCAGTGATGTCCTGGGAGTCTTTCCAATGCCTTGCTAAGCTTAAGTTATATACATCTGCCCTAAGAAAGAGAAAGGATTTAGTGAAACAAGACTTGCTCCTCAGCAACGATGAGTCTATGCGATGACTGCTTCCTCTGTGAAGGTTACATAAACCATCTCTTTCAGGCATCTATTTTAGAACCCTGCCCAGACTCTTAAGACAGATCATAACTATGAGTTTCAGAAAAAAAATTGTTTTGAAAATAGAGATAAGTAACTGTCTACAACCTACCAGAATGCTCCCGGTCTAGAATGATGTCCCTAAATATTACCACCAATATATTATGACAACATGTTGCACCTGATCTGAGATATATAGCACTGAGAACAAAAGAAGTAAGAAGGGTAGAGACACAGGTCAGTGGCAGAGCACTTACCTAGCATGTAAAAGGCGTTGGTTTTACAGCCTAAGAATATAGAAAAGGAGAGGAAGGAGGGAGAGAGGGAGGGAGGGAGGGAGGAACAGATTTGAGTTGGCTCAAAGCTTACAGTCTACTCTAATAAACAGATCGCCACCAAGCCTGACATACCCATTATCCCTAATATACCTCAAGGTGTGACCGACAGAATAAAGTAACCAGTGACCTTAGACGCGATCAGTTTTGGAGTTCAGAAAGGAAGAGATGTGAAAGATCACCTGTATCAGGATCTTCCCAGGCCTCATTTAGATGTGGTCTTTGAATCTGCAGGCCACAGAAAGCCCTTGATGAGACCTTGGTTTTTGGAAGGACAACTGCACAGGACCTCGTGCCTGGGACAGGGCTCATTGCAGGTGCATGGTACTCAGGTATTTGCAGTTATGTCTTGAAGCATCTTTGTCCTCAGATTACCTTCCCTGCTCTTTCCCACTGCATTAACCTGGAAACCAAGCACCCGCCTAGTTTAGCCATCACCATCTTAACAATGTAGCAATGTTTATTGTTACGTTGATAACAATGTATCAGTGTAGCAATGTTATTCCTCTTGTTTAAAGCATATAACCCAATCCCTCTTCTTGCATCCACATATTAAGGTCTTTTCTAAAATTATTTTTATGTTTATGGGTATTTTGCCTACACGTATGTATGTCTGTGTACCACTTGCATTTCGGGTGCCTGATGGAGTCAGAAGAAAGCATAGGATCCCCCTGGAACTGGAGTTGTAGAGGGCTGTGAGCCACAACTTGGGTCCTAGACATTGAACTGAGTCTTCTGAATTCATATCTGGGGCTCTTAACCACTGAGCTTTCAAACAATCTAGGATGCTCACACCATCCTTTGTCACATATGTTTATGTTTATGTCTTCTCTCTACAAGTAACATATGGTTGGGCCCTTGAGAAACCCTGACACAGAGCATTTTACGTGGTGAGTGTTGAGACCTTAATAGATGGGGATGAAAACATGGAGGAACCATTTGAAAACATCACGCAGGCAGTAGTCTACCTGGAAGACCCAAGCAGAAGGAAAAATAAGAGTGAGAGATTAGAGAGGGGGAACAGGACAGAAAGCCCTGAGAAAGGCTAAAAATTTACAGACACAGCAGTGAGAAAGGATACAAATTTACATACAGAATTTGTGAGACGTGTGATGCTCCCAAGGAGGCTCACATTATAGGTCCATGCCTACCTCCCAAGCAGGCTCTCACTATTACCATGCCTTCTTACCACAGCTTCCTAGATCACCAGGCCACATAGAGAAGAGTGGGTTTAACGCAGGTAAAAAGCGATTGTCTATAAGATGCCATGGGGGCTCTATCCACTATGTTCATAGCAGCCTTATCTGTGATAGCCACAAGCTGGAAAAAAAGCCAAATGTCCCACATGAAAGAATGGATACAGAAAACACAGATAATTTATTCAATGGAATACTACTCAGCTATTAAGAATGAGGACATCATGACTTTTGCAGGCAAATGGATGGAACTAGAAAATATCCTGAGTGAGGTAACTCAGACACAAAAGGACATGTGTGGTATATACTCACTAAAAAGTGGGTATTAGCCCCCAAAGTACAGAATACCAAGGATACAATCCACAGAACTTAGGAAGGTTAACAATCTGAAGGGCCCAAGTGAGGATGCTTCAATCCCACTTGGGAGGGAGAAGAAAGCGATCATGGGGGAGGGGGAAGGAGAGAGGGAGGAAGGGACTTGGGTGGCAAAGGAGAAGGGGAGGGGAAACATGATCAGGTATTGGGAGGGGAACAGGAGTAAACGCCCCCCCCCAGGACCAGCAGAATGAATGGAAGCAGACCTCAGGAGGTGGGAGGTCGGGTGGGGGTGGGGGAACCCTCTAGAATGTAAATTTTAAAAAAGATACCTTTAAAAAAATGATTGTCTGACAAAGTGAAGCACCTTTGCAAGCAAATACAAAGTTGAAAAGAAATCCAAGGAGTGGATTACTCTGTGAGAGCAAGACCAGATGTTTCTTGAAGTCTCCCCCAAGAAAACAGCACTCTGGGTGTGGGGGTGGAGATAGCAGAGTGGAGTTAGTTCTTGGGATTTACAACCACTGAACACTCTGGTGAGAGAAATCTCCTTAGGTGGCTCCACCCCACAGCCTTACTTACACCACGGCCCTCTGAGTCGGAAATTCTTCTAACTAATTGACTTTCTGAGGTGGCCCCTACACAAAGGGGGTTACCTCTTCAGACAGATCTAAGGTCCGATTCCACTTGTTTCCTTACCCCTGACAGACACTAACCACCCTCCAAGCTGGACGTGAGTATGATCCAAATGAGCATAATCCCCACGGTTTCCTGCAGCACACAAGGTTACCCTTTTGTAAAAATGAGAAAAGGAACCAGCTGGTTTCCATGCAATTAAATAACAAATGCACCTCGACTTTATATGCATAGCATTTTCACCTCTTCAAATCTCCTTTCCAGCCACTGCCTCTTGGTTCTCCCACTAATCCTCCAGGCAGGTATTAAATGAGCCCACTGTCCCCATTTAATGGAGAAGGAAACGGAGGACAGGGAAGGTGAAGCCATTTAGCCTACTATTCGACAGTGACACATTAGGATGCCTTTCTCCGTGCCACAGCCACCATCCATTCTCCATAGCTTTCTGCTCTCTCAGGGTCTGAGCCCCAGAACACAGAAGGAAAGCCAAGCAGCTCCATCCTCAAACTACTGACATTCCGGCAATCCTCTATCTTTATAGCGTTAGCCCAATCTACATGTAAACACACCACACATGCGGCATGTGCGCGCACACACACACACACACACACACACACACACACACACACACACACGACGTACAAGTGCAGAGGTCAAACAAGATGACCAAGTGCTTCTAATGAGAAAGGAATGAAAGAATAAAATTTCAGTGGAGGAACAGGAACCTTCCAGACCTATGCTGTTCAACTGGTCACCATTAACTACATGCAACTGTCAAGAATGAGAGAAATCATATGTGTCAGGTGCACACAAGGTTTCCAATACATATCATAAAACAAATAAGGAATCATGAATATTTGAATATGATTATAAGTTGAGGTGATGGGAACTCAGGTTATATAGTGGGTACATTAAAATTAGTTCTATCTTTTGTTTTGCTCCATTTTGTTGTTTTAGTTTTTAGCTTGGCTACCAGGAGATCATAAATGACACACGGGCTTGGATTATTTTTGTTGTGGGATTGTTCTGTTCTGGATAGTGCCGTTCTTTGTTTCCATGGGATCGAGTCAGAATATTTTGTTTTCCAATATTCATAACAAGGTATTTCCACAATGGTATATATTCATAATATTTCTCCACCTTTCTGGAGATGCCCTGGCAACTTTGTTCTTTCTCTGTGTTGATCCTTTTTCCCAGATATAATCTCATTTTCCCTTGTCATATTTAAACTGCCCCCACACACCCAGCACCCAGTTCCACAAAGTGAGAGTCCATTACTAAAGTCTATTCCTGCCCTAGTGGGCTTCCAGTTTCTTCCCTAAAATAGAAGAGAATGAACAGAGTTTGGACAGAGTCAGAATGGCAAACTCCAATTAAAATTTACAGACAATGGTAACACAATTTATTCAGTGCCTTAAGTTCTTTGCCTTAACATCCACTAGACTGCCCAGGCCTGACAAACCTTCATACTGAAAAGACAGTGTGGCCATCCACAAGCCCAGTGAACACTTGTCACTCTCAGCCCTCCTGACCGTTGCTCCACCTGGAGTTTATTTATGACCACTAGGGCAGCAGAGGCTCATAAGGAAAGGAAGAAACCTCGAAGAAGAAAGGGGGCCTTCGATGTACCAAACAAGTGTCAGGAGAACATGCTAGACCACTGGGTAGCAGAGAGGTAAAGGACTAGAAAAAGAGAAACCATCGCCTGTGCGGAAAAAGAACAAAAAGAAAAGAACAAACCTGGAAGACAGACTGATGCAAGGGTGGTGGCGACAGACTTCTTTTTATACCTACTTTCTGATGAAGGAGGGGACAAGGAACCCAAGTCCTCTCTCTGGGGCACAGAAGACCTTTCAGAACTTTAGTCCTTTCACTTACAAGTCAGGACCACAGGGTCAGCGGGCATCTAGTGAACAAACACCCTGACACCCTTAAATGAAGGTGACTCCAGTCTGCAGTACAGATCTGTCCAGGAATCTGTTTCTGCTAACCTAAGACACAACTTGAAAGAACTAGATCAGAAAAGGAACCCCAGTCCCATTCCAAAATACTCCATAAACTAGACACCGTAAGCCCTGCAGGGCACAGGTGATCTGTCATCCAAAAAGGGTTACATGGTGACCAGCTGTGGCTACTCTTGGCTTTCCTTGACTCTGACCATTTCTCATTCAAGTTCAACTCTCATACTCATCCTTAATCTCAAAGCACCCGCTAGCCTCCTCCCGCCCTCCCTCCCTGTTCCTCTCTCTCCTGTGAGCCAACTAAGTATTATTATGGGCATGTCATTTATAAAAAGTGCTAGATTTGAAGCCCAGCTCTGGCTCTGTCACATGGCATGAAGCCAGATCCACGTCTTGAAGGCTATGCAATCCTTAAATAGGGCCACCATTAGCCTACAAAACGTAATAGTCCCAGTGTCATCCTATCAGTTATTATGAAAATATCCATGAAGGAAGTTTTAAATACGTGTCAGATGTCAGAGGTAAGCAATACCAAAGCAAAGGGTTTGTCTCCGTGCATCTAACATTCCGGTTGGGAGAATACGGTCAATTATTATTACAGTGAAGAAGTAAATTAAATGTATGGCATAGGAAATGTTGTGAGTGGGGGAAAAGTATGAAAGGAAATAACATATTTTAGTAACGACAACAACAACAACAACAACAACAAAATAAGACCTGAAGACATTGAGGAAACAAATTGACAGACATGGCACAAGAGTTTTGGAGGGAGGGGACTCCACTACTAAATCTGGACACTCATATAAGTAGGCAAATGCCCAGGAGGGAGCCAAGAGTAGCATTGGAAATGGTTAGCAGGCCCAGCTTTGGCTGTGCTTGGCACTAGACAGGAAGGCAAGGCAGAAGTGACAGGTCCTGACAGCCTGTCACCTGACGTGTCTGGTGTGATCATGATAGGAAAAGGAAGAAAGCAAAGGGAATGGATGTGAAGCTACTACAGAAAGCCCTTGAGGGGTCAAGATGGCTCTCCTGACCTCTCAGTCATACTACAGTCTTTGTAAGAACCTAGCATCTTCATTGCCACACCCAGAAGTAACGGTTTGCCAGCGATCCAGGCATCCTGGATCCTAGAGAAATTGACCTACCTTGAAGACTATGGCTATAAAAAGTACAAACTAATATGAGAAAACACAATCTTGAGGACCAGGGATAAGAGTCTTGGTATAAGCTTAATTACTAGAGTTTTGCTTGCCTGCAGCCCGTGCAACTTGGTCTGTGACCTAGTACCCAACGGCTCCCCATCCTCCTGTCACTGGTCTTTCTGATGCTCCTTATGACCTGGCTACGTCTTTGACTATAATTTGACAGGATGTGATAATCAACCATCCTCAGGGCCTCTCTGCTAGGAAAATAAAATATACACCAAGACCCTGTAGCCTAGAACCAACGTCACACTCCGTGTCACCCTCCAGCAAACAGGAACTCTGTACAAATCCCTCCCACACCACTGTGGCATGATGGATCGCCACATTTTGAGCATCTGAACAAACACCATGCACTTTGGCGATATACAGCCCAAAACACATCTCAAAACAGTAGAAAACACACTGCGTCAGTTCTCAGACCATAGTGCAATGAAAGTGCAAACTAGCGGCTGGGGACGTTAAGCAGTGCACTTCTGAGTCACGGTAGACACAAATGAAAATTTGACATGTTTTCCAAACATGTCTAAGTTAGAATAAAAATACATCTCATCAGACCTTGTCAGATGCACTGACTGTTAGGGGGGAAATTTATAATAGTAAATGAATATATTCGAACTTTAAAACAAGCCTAAAAGCAGTAACTTCGACCTATATGATAGAAGAAGAGATCCAACTCTTACAAGTTGTCCTCTAGCTCAAACCTGCGTAACGGGGCACATGCGTGCCATGGATAGCGCACGCCTCCTCCACACAAAATAAATAAATTAAAACGTACTAATTTTTTAAGTGTGAAAGGGCAAACTCATATGAGGATTACCAAGAAAAAGACACAAGTTGCCAGTGTCCGAAGTAACTGCTCGTCATCATCGATTTGTCTGACAGGAAAGGGTGAGAGCCCGTGGCTAAAGTCACTCTCCCTCACCCACAGAGCTGAGTCTTCACATAAATGGTCCAGTTCTGACAATGGCGCAAACTCGAAGATTCACACAAGGAGAAACAACCTAAACTCTTTATTCTCATGAGAAAAAGGTGAATCAATAATTAATATTTTTCTAGAGTGTCAATCAGTGCTCTGGTGGGTGTGTGCGTGAATTCTACCATCAGATAAAGAACCCACGCATGTACCCACCAGAGCACCCACCTTTTCTCCTCAAAGTTCTTCCATAAAATGGAGGAGATCCACGAGGCTCGAGTTACTCTAGGTCTCCAAACCAGAGACGGACTTTGCAAGGAGAAGGAGCGACAGTCCACGATTTTTATGAATGGATGCAGAAGTCCCCAACCAATCACAAATCAAATCCAACGACAAACGAAAGGCACTGCGCCATGACCTTGTGAGATCTCTCCCAGAGACACGAAGCTTGGTCTCTAGAACTGTGATGATTGTGAACCTTTACAACAACAGAAAGAAAAAGGTGCCATGGCTGTATCGGTTAATTAAGAAAGGGCGTGGATCCCAAACATCGAAACAAGAAGCCGTAACATCGAGAAAAAGAAAAAAGAAAAGGCATTTAACAAAATCTCCAAAATCTATTCCTAATTTCTTAAGAAGTAACTAAGATGGTGCTAGAGGATGTCTTTCTTCTTTTAATGCTAAGGTTTGCTTATTTTAATTTTCATACAAAATATTTTAATATTTTCTTCCATCCCTACCTCAAGCTCTTCCATACCTTCTCACCTCCAAACTTGATGGGAGCTTGCGCTCTCTCTCTCTCTCTCTCTCTCTCTCTCTCTCTCTCTCTCTCTCTCTCTGTGTGTGTGTGTGTGTGTGTGTGTGTGTGTGTGTCTGTCTGTCTCCTCTCTCCTCTCTCCTCACTCACCCACTAGTGAATGAACTCCTTATAAACCCAGGGCTCATTAACTGTTGTCTCCCCAACACACTGTGTGTACTTGGTAACAATGTGCCTTGACTGAATGCTCCTGCCTGTGTCTAGAATGCTGTAGAAAAGTCATTAGGAAAGAGGCTGACTTTGTTGGGGCTTGTATATTAAGCCTTCAGCTGTGTGTGTGTGTGTGTGTGTGTGTGTGTGTGTGTGTGTGTGTGTGTGTGTGTGTGTGTTCTCCTGGACAGGATACACCACAGACACTATCTCTGACTCCTTCCCAGGACCCGTTTTCACGGTGCCAGGGAGCTGCCGCCAGCCTCTGAGGCTGCTAACTGGCTCACCTGTGACAAGGAAGGAACGCTTCTCGTCTCCGCCTCCACAGCCATCCCCAAACCTGGAGTGGCTTTCTGAGCCAAGAGGCCCATCTGTGAGCATGGCTTAGAAAATAGCATCCTGCGAAATGTTTTCATTCAACAGCAAAACCATTTGATTTCACTCAAGCTTGTCTTTGCAAGGGCAAATGAAGCCAGCTTGACAGAGAGTCGTTAAATAGACTAATTAGGCAATGATTTAGAGAGGCAAGGAGTGGGGAAGAGGCAAGAAGCTAGGACTGGGTTCCCTCGGTAGCTGAGAAGCACTGGGGAGACAGGCAGGCCATCATCCTTTACTGACTTGTCTTTAATAGAGAAGCCAAGTAATGCTATTTCGCAAAGTTACCGGAACTCAAAACAACGATGCACACAAAACCTGCTCTGGGCACTGGGGAGATGGCTCAGAAGTTAGGAGCACTGGCTGCTCTTCAAGAGGATCTGTGTTCTTGATTCCCAGCATCCACACCGTGGCTCACAAACCATCTTTTATCTCCAATTTCAGGGAATTTGATGCCCTCTCCTGGCCTCCACTGGCATCAGGTACCCACATGGTTCACAGAAACACGCAGGGGGCCAACCACCCCCACACACAAAAGAATACAGCTTTTCAGTATAGCTGATTTATAAAATAGAGTAATTACCAAAGTTCTGTCAATATTATTATTGTTATTGTTATTTGGAAGAGGCTCCAGAGGAGCAAAGGGGAGAAGTTTACAAATCACCGTACGGCAGGAGTGGGAATCAGCGGTAGCAATACGGGCCACTTAGCTGTTTAAAATAGTGAGCTCAGCCCTGACTACCTGGATGTACGTCCTGGATCAGAGGTCAATACGCAGCCCTGGGCTAATGACTGTCCTTTCTCTGCACTTCTGAGTCACAGAATGGAGATAATGAAAGGATTCATTTCTCGGGCTCGCTGGAGGGGATAGCAAGTGTTTGGAACAGTGTCTGGCATGTATAAATGATCAGTAATGATGAATGCTAATATTTGTTTAACAACAATAAATAATAACGCTAATCTAGTACAGAATACCAACACAATCCCACACACCCTCTAGCACATAAAAGAGCTACATCAATACCACTAGCAAACGGTGTAAAAGAGGAGGAAAAAATAACCCACCATGTCCGCTCTCAACACCGACGTTTCCCATTTACTCACGAATCCCGTTTCTGGCCAACACAAAGCCATGCTCCGGGCTTCTCTTCAACATATGGTCTGCTCCCTTGGCTGCGAGGATGCAGACCCAACCCCCCAACTCCCCACCCCCGAAGCAGTCTCTCAAAAACCCCAATCCCTCTGTCTGTTATGGGGCTTTACCCCTCTGCATTCTATGTTGCGTTGTTTGGCTGGCTTGGCCTTTACTTGGCCAACAGAACAGAACAGAGATCTGTTCTGTTCCCCTGAGGAGACAGGAGAGAACCTGGGACACAGAGAGTGGACGTTAAGATATCCATCCTAAGGAGTGAAGCAGAGTTGACCCGGAAGCTCATCTGGACTGCACATTTGACACCCCCTCTGCAAGGTGCCTTTTCTCAAGTCCAGGAGGATGTGCTAGGCACACACAGGAGCTGCACACCCAGGCCTCCGCTCTGTTCTTGCTGATGGATGGTAAGACTTCAACTGCCTTTTATCTGTAAAATACACTCCACGACACTCCATCATTCAATTAGGATGTTAAAGGCTTACAACAAAATTAATTTGCTTATCACCAGGGAAATTAAAATGTCTGCAAATAAATTCTCTCCCTGCAGCCCAGTTTCAGGTGGGTGGGTGATAGATCCGATGTGCTGGCAGCACCCGGAACCAAGGGGAGAGGATTGGAAAAACCACATTTCCAGCTGCAGGGAGAAACCCAGTAAAGATGCTCTCCCTCAAAAAAATCGCATAGCTCTACTCAGTTGTTTGCTTAGTGGCTCATGGCTTTAGGAAAAATGGAGCGCCCCCTAGAGAAGGGCAGTGTCGGGCCGACTGGAGCATCCCAATATGACTCTGTGATGCAGGTTCCTTAGAGCAACTCTGCCGAGATCCAGCCTTCTCCTCTCTCTTGTTCCCCGGGACTGCTCTCCACCTTAGCCTTTGATTCTCAAGCAATCCCATCGGCCCTCTGGTCTCTCACTCTCATTCCCTCCCCAACACGATAACAAGCACACACACACATACATTTAGCGCACCCAGAATCAGCAAATTCTGAGGACTTACAGGGAGAGGAGGGGGGGAAGATTTAAGATGAAACTCCCTTTCTCCCCAGTCCAGAATCCAAATAACGAATCTTAGCTTGTTGCGTGCACTAAGCGGCACGTCCTAGACAATCTGATGATGGATGTTGAGTGGGCTTGTTCCCATGGCTTAAGCAGAGACCCTGGCCTAAACATGTCTTCCAACAATGGCTCAGCCCAGGGAACAGGGGGTCTCCCTCCCTCTGCTACTTTGAGACCCTTAGGAAGAAGGAGGGCCAGAAGAGGGGCTGCTGAACTTCTGTGCCTAATTGCAAGGCCGTGGTGGCAATGCAGCACCATAGCACCAGGGAGGCTGCACCAGGTGACATTTGTGCAGTCCACATTCATTCACAGCTGCGGGCGGGTTGATCCAGGGCACCAATTATCTAATTGCTACTAATGTTCCATATATTTACTCAGCTGCAAATTTGCAAGATGGGGCCTGACTCACAAGAAGGGGGGGGGGGGGGATAATGGAAGATACGGTTCCATTTGAAGTTTCATGAATAAAGCAACAAGCGCCCTGTTTATTAAAATTCAGATGCAGATAAACAATGAGTATAGTTCCAGGAATAATTGCAGGGTTTCCACAGTTACAGAAAACCGGTCCCTTTGTTAGCGCTCCATTGTTCTATTTATACCTCGGGAGATATCGCACTAGGTTTCTATAAATGCGACGGAAACTCATTCATCTCAAACCGTCTCACGTGTCAAGGCTCAACCTTCTCTGCAATGAAAGAGCTGCATCCCGAGTGTCCCTGACAGTAGGTCTCAAGACTGTCCTGCATGAATCCTCCCAATATAAGGGATTAAAAAAAAAGGCATAGATTGGGCTGGGCAGGGTAGAGAGAGCAGCGTGGATTCTATTCTTGACCAGAAATGGGTGTGGAGCAGAAGCGTCTCGGCTGCTTCACCCACCTTATAGCCCCTGAGTTTTAAGAATGTCAGCCATTAAAAGCAGAGGAAACCAACAGTTCCAGGGCTCTCTCTCCCCCTGAGTGAGCCGGTGGAGCTCATCAATGACAGTCATTTACATACTGCCTTTGAATAGGACTGGGTCCTCCTCTACAGAGGAGGACCTTCTCTTCTGCCCTACTGCAAACACTTTGTAGCAGTCAGGAAATCTGCCGCTTTTCATCACTCACTCTCAAGGTGCCTAGAACTGTACTTCATACTCATTAGTGTCCTTCGGAGAGTCTGGTTTGATGAGCTGCGCTGATTCCAAGCAGTCCCCAGAGTGCCCCTTTAGACGTTCCTTGTGCTGACTTCAGATACAACTAGTATTTAGAAGGTTACCGTACTTAAGATAGTATTTTCAGTCAATTTTATTACGTATAAAACATAGTAGGCATACCAGCTTTATGAATCAAGTCCTGTTTTGTTTTTGTTTTTTTTAATATAATAAAATACAAAGGAAAAAGCCGTGCAGACACGCATTAAATACCAAAGCCAGAATTCCATCCCACCCGGTGTCTGAAAGTAAAGTATGTGATGTGTGCTTTGGTCTCTCAAAACTAAACACATTAATTTAACTCGTATGCATTAAAAGTATTAGTACCCGCCTCTCCCCTTCTCTCCACAGTCCCTGGTCTGCAAGAATTGGCCCTCCATCCACAGCAATCTCCCATGTGCCCTCCTTGACCTGTCTCGTGTGGAGAGGGAAAACTCATCACAGATGTATAGAATTTGTGCACACTTGCCCACATGCAAGTGCATTTAATAAAATAAATATTTGGATGCATATATATATGTGTGTGTATGTATATATATATACACATATAGAGAGAAATATGTGTATGTATATATACACATATAGAGAGAGATATGTGTATGTACATATATACATATATAATAATATATACATATACAATACATATATATATAAATATGTGCATGTGGTTAAATATATGAGTTCTTGTCAGTACCTCCTACAGGTGAGGTAAAGTTACCCACAGGGAATTGAGGCAGTGTCTGAAATGGGGCCCGGATGTACGTGTAACACCTCTTGCCAGCTGACGTTCCATATGCTGCCGGGGAGCCATATTCATTAAAGGCCCTTACATGCACAGACTTCAGTACCAATGGCCTCCTTCGGTGTGAAGTCTCTCCAGTGTCCAGCCCCTGAGCATGCTCGGGGTTCAGAGCCAAGGCGGAGACGGGCAGAAAGGAGACTGCAGTGGCAGGGAAGGATATCCAAGGAGCTGGGGGAGGCATTTTATACTGTGCTCACCAGCAACAGCTGGCAAGCTCATCCAGAAATCTGTGCCCAGTTCATTAGAGAGAGATTTCTCTTCACAGTCTCGTTTGGCAGATGGCAGCATAAGGTCTAGCCTTCTGATCTGGGTCCAGAGTCCCTAACAGACAGAAGGGATGCCAGTTACAAGTTCAAAGACTTGGGGGTCCTGAAAGTTTACCACTAACGGCTCTTATGTTTACGTTCTAGAAGGATTTGAGATTCCCCAACAAACTATTGGACTATTTAAACAAATAGTAACTCAGTCTAAAATGGGCTCCCTTGTTCTTCCTCCACTCTGGTCCATCTCGGGCTGGTCCTGCCACAGGAGTCACCTGTTATCCTGCTGTCATTGACCCAACTCTAGCTTCTTCCACCAGCTGAGAGATGTGGTTACAAAACCCGGTTGTGTTCGCTCTCAAACCACTCAGAGTCATTGTATTTGTTATTATAACTGCATTGTTCAATTAAACAGTATGCCTGTCGACTGATGGTTAATACAAAAGCCCACTTACCTGTAGATGTTTATTCAAATGTTTTGCAAAATCTTAATAAAGATGAGTCGCTTTTTAAAAATGTAGGTTTTTTTTTTCAGGGCTGGAGAGTTGGCTCAGTGCCGAAGAGCACTCGTTGCTCTTACAGAGGACCCAGGTTCGATTCCCAGCACCTACATGATGTTTCACAACTTTCTATAACTCCAATCCCCGGAAAGCTGGCCCCTGGGAACACCAGCCTGGCCCCTGGGAACACCAGGCATACGGTTGGTACACGTACAGGCAAAAAAAAAAAAAACCTTGTATATAGAAAATAATAGAATAAAAATTCTTAAATGTATGTTCACCAGACATGATGGTACGTGCTTGAAATCCCAGCATTCTTCGGGGTGAGGCAGGAGGATTGAAAACAAAGTTAAGCCTGGCTACCTGGTAAGATTCTGTCAGAAGGGGAGTGTGAAGGGAGTAGAGGGACCAGTGAGGCAGGAAGTTTGAATTAGATATGACTGGGCAAGGAAAAATACCCTGGGAATGGGGACAAAGAATCCAGACTGTTTCCCACTACCCTATGCCTCCATGTTAAGACTCTCTAGTTATAGATGTCAGGTAAATGTGATTTAAATAAGAAAGACAACCCAGAACTCTGATCGGTAGATGGGCATGCAGAGTATGACCTGCCTCTCTCAAAAGAATCAGTGTGGATCTCTAAGTCTGTGCCTGAGGCTAAACCAGTAAGTTCATAGCACCGTGTATTTTTTATGGCTGCCCAACACTTCAGACAAATTTTTAAAAAAAACAGCAACAGGCCTCCTTTATGAGACACAAATGGCCAGTTAAGTACTGGAATAATGGCACACATGAGGAGGTGAAGGAAGATGAGAACTATTTAAACTGGACGGTGCGGAGGACGGAGAGGAGGGGGAGGAGGGGGGAAAGGAGGAGGAGGAGGAGGAGGGGAAGGGGCAGGGGGAAGAGGAGGCGGAGGGGGAAGAGGAAGAGGAAAGAAGGAGAGGAGGAGGGGGAGGAGGAGGGGGAGGAGGAGAAGAAGGGGGAAGGGGAAGAGGGAGAGGAGGAGGGAGGAAGAGGGGGAGGAGGGGAGAAGAAAGGGAGGAGAAAGAAGAGGAAGAGGAAGAGGGGGAGGAGGGAAAGGAGGAGAAGGAAAAGGAGGAGGAGGGAAAGGAAGAGGAGGGAAAGGAGGAAGAGGAGAGGAGGAGGAGGACAAGAGAAGGAGGAGAAGGAAGAGGAGGAGGAGGAGGAGGAGGAGGAGGAGGAGGAGGAGGAGGAGGAAGAAAAATTTCAGAAAGCTGTGACCAGACCTGCCTCTATTTTTAGAACCTGCTTCCCTTGGCCCTGCAGCACTTGGTAAATATCACAGGTAGGAGCTGGGATGGGCCATCTGTTCTAACTGACAAGTCCGCAACAGGCCCGAGGGGGCTTGGTTTAAATATCCATATTATTTCTCTCCTGTCGGGTGATATTTCTCTATGAAATGGAATGCTTCCCCAACCGTCCCAATGCCACAGAAGTGGATGATAGATCACATTACCTGATATGCTTCTACACCTTCCAAGAAACTTCCTAGTAATCACGGTAACTGCCGTTCTTTTTCCAGATGGTTGCTGACAACATTTCAAAATGAATCCTCCTACACTCCTATTCTTACCCATGACTAGGTGACTTTAATGGTAATCTCCTTAGGTCTGCAGTCCAGATGGATTGGAAAATCTCTTCGATTTCTTCCAGAAGGGAATTTCATTAGAAAACAGGCCCATCCGACCACTGGTAAACTGTGCTTTCCCATGCTCCCTGCTCCTCACCCCAACACTTACTGTCACGTGTCGACCACCCTCTGGCATTCACAAGAATACAATCCTTAATAAAGAGGCTGCAATCCCCCTCAGACTCTGGTGTGATCTTTGTTTCAAAACTGGTAGCTAAGCTTGTGTAAAATCAATGGATTTGAATACTTAACTCCCCTTGGGTCATTATTTGATCATTTGAAGGGAACCCCATAGCAAGAGCTATAGTGGAAAATAATTGCTCAATAAAGACAAACAGGATGGATGGATGGATGGATGGATGGATGGATAGATGGACGGACGGACGGACGGACAGACAGACAGATGGACAGACAGGCGGGCGAGCAGGCAGATGGATGGGTGGATGGACGGGTGGACTGATGGACGGATGGACGGACAGACGGATGGATGGATGGACAGACAGACGGATGGATGGCTCATTCAATGATCCTCATGACAGCCCTTCAGAATGAGGAGGGTTGTTATTTTTACTTTACTCGGTCATGAGTTCTAGAACTCCATAGTTATTTGTCCATTCGCGTTCCATTAGACCACTCACCTAAACCCTAACACTGGCACAGGAAGGGATTTTTTTCCCCTGATTTTACTCTGTGGAACTAAAACCAGGCCTGATCCAAGGTCAATACAGTCCCTAAGCCAGAAAGAAATGGATCCTTGAAAGTTTTACTTTCAAACTGAATCTTGTAACAAAATTTTGTAAGGGAAACAGAGGAAGCACATTGAGGAGGTGGGAAGGTAGAGAAAAAAATGTGTATTTCAGCCAAGGGCAGAGAGAGCCATGGTGACAGACTCCAGCAGAGGGTGGGCCTCTGGTTGGTGAACTGACACCAATGGCCAAATTCAGCCCTCTGCCTACTTTGTAAAAGAAAATTTCTTGGAATATGGGGTCTGTCAGGTACGTACTGTGTCAGGTTTTTCTTGTACAGTACCTGAGACAAGTAGACCACCTTGTGACTGACAAAACCTAAAATATTTAGTATTTGCCCCTTCATAGGTCAAGTTCTTCAGATTCTGCTACAGGCTCTTGAAACACACACACACACACACACACACACACACACACACACACACACACATGCACACAGCAGCAGAAATGAAGGGGCATGCTACTGATGTTCTTGAGGCTGAGAAGGAACACTTTTCTGCCTCATACCAAAAAAAAAAAAAAAAAGGAAAAAAATCACAAAACCAATTACCTCAGTACTTGATACCTGCTTAGAGGCCTCTCGTCAATAATATCCTGCCTGAACTCTTGAACCAGCCATCTACTTCCTTCATTACCACTGCATTTAGGATTAGCAATCAGTGGAAAAAGCTACGGAAAACAAACTTTTTTTCCCACTCCATTTTAAAAGAAAAATCAGAGAACTGCACACTGAATGCAGCGTTACAATAAATGGGAACTCTGCATGCCTCGTAAAATGGTCTAGATCTCATTAAATGATTTCTGGGCTATTATGCTTTGGGCTCACCAATGGATTTGAATGGACTCTCCGGTGAATGCGGATGTTTAAGGTAGCACTCTTTTGAAAGGAAATAGCATATTGGAATCAGAAAAGATGGAGACCGATTGTTAAGAGCATGATTTGAAATTAAGAGTGCCATTTCCTGTCTTTTGGCTTTGCCATAGATAGTCCCTCACAAATCCTTTAACCCTCCTTACGTCTTACTTCTTAAACCCACTAAATGGAGGAAATCACACCCATCGCCTAATCCTTTCCTCTTGGCTCCAAACCAATGATTTGGAAAGGATGCACACACAGTGCAGAGCTGCAGGCTTCTAAGGCCCCTCACAGGTAAATGTATGCTGTTTTTGCCAGCTCAAGGAAGGTAGAATCCACAGGGAATGTGAGCATGGCCCCCAAGTACAACAAAATTCAGAGATTCAAGGACAAATAGCATACTAACTCCTGCAAAAACTTTATCCTGCATGCAGTTGATCATAAAATGGAAAACTTTCTTCAGATTAAACAATTTTAAGGGTGAGCTTCAAAATCTTCCTAACAAAGGTAAAGCCCTCATTAAGCTTGCATCATTGTTGTAGGGATCAATCCTTCCTTATTTCTGATCACTACTTTCTGTGATGTAGCCTATGCTAAGGCAAGTCCTTGGCTTTTATTAAGTGTGGGGCTTACTCTATGGAGCGGAAACTGTCCATAAACAGTGCCAAGCGACTTTACCTTAGGACAACAAGGTATCAGTGGGATCTGTGCCTGCCCCTGCTTCTTCTTCCTCTTCTTCCTTCTCCTCCTCCTCCCCATTCTATTTCTTTCTTAATGTGGCTATAAATCAAAACCTCTGCCTCTACAAACTGACCAATTAAACAAGGGGTAGGTAAGTATTCAGAGATGAAAATAAAAAGATGAAGAAGAGGGAGGAGGGTAACGTGACTGACTTAGTCCAACCAGGCTCCAAATGAGCAGTAGTCACCTTTTTCTACACAGAGACTACTGGAAAATAGAGATAATACTGAGGAAAGCAGAATCAGAAAAGGAGAAGAGACTGACTTGTGACCACACCGTGCCTCTAAATCCTGGCTGAAGCTACTTTAATGATATGCTTTCAAATGTCCAGCTTGGAAATGTAACTAAAGGGCATGGAAGGACGCCTTTTGTCAACAACCCTCTTGGATGGGCAACTATTACATTCGTTATTAAAGCTGTGTGAGGAAATAATTTAGAATAATGCATTGACTATAATAAAATCCACATTGCACCCAAGTACAATTATCCTAATAAGAGAATCTTTTCCTCTTTTAAATTTTTTGACATTATTTTTTAATCTATTTGCTTCTACTGTTATTTTTTCTGACAATCAAGAATTTCTGACAATCTCTGTGGCACTTAAACACTTTGTGTCCAAGTTCTTCTTCTTAATTAAAGATGAATTTTTTCATACAATATATTCTGATTATAGTTTCCCTTCCCCAAGGTCCTCCCAGATCCTCCACATTTACCCACCCACCCATCCAATGTTCTCTCTCATCTAAATAATAACAATACACAATTAAAATAGATGACAGGAACAAAACCAACAGAGTAAAAAAGGTCAATCAAAAAGCACAAAAATGCATGTAGATGTGGAGACACATTTTCTCACATCGAGAAATCCCATAAAAACACAAAACCAGAAACCATATACATCTCCAAAGGACCTGTAAGGAAAAACCACACAATTTAAGACAAAGAAACTCAAAATAATGTCATTGGGTTCATGTTGGGTTGGCTACTACTGGGCCACAGAGCCTGCATTGGACTGTGGTTTATATACCTAATGAGAGTCCATTTGAGAAAACTAATTTTTTTTCTATGTGATCAGTAATCAACTGAAAATGACTTCTGAGTTAGAGAAAGAGATTTGTGTCAATTTCCCCTCTCAGCGCTGGGGCCACACACAGCCCAGAGCTGTGCAGGCTCTGCCCTTGCTACCACAGTCTCTGTAAGTTCATATGTGTATCACTCCTGTTGTGTTTAAAAGACCTCACTCCCTTGGTGCCCTCCGTCCCCTCTGGCTTTTACGATCCTTCTACCTCCTCTTCCACAAGGTTCTTTGAGCCCCGAGGGGAGAGATTTTATGGAGAAACCCCAAGTATGACCAAGTGTTCCAAGCTCTCTCACTCTCCACCTAGTGTTAAGCTGTGGGTCTCTGTATTTGTTCCCATTTACTGCTTCTCTGATGAAGGCTAAGCAAGGCACTGACCTGTGGGTTCTGCAGAATGTCATTAGCAATCATTTTATGGCTACATTTCAGGAACAGTAATAATTGGTTTTTCTCCCACTCGGTCCCTGACTTATCTCATCTTAGGTTCTTGGCTACCCAAGCAGCATTGGGTACGGTTCCCTATCATGGGTCTTAAATAAAAGCACTAACACATCTCGCAGTAGGTCACCATCATAGACTGAAAGGTTTGCAGCTGGGTGGGTGTTTACTTTTATCCTTTGACAGCACGCCAAGTGCCTTCCAGTACCACAAGCACTAGACTGTAGGGGTGAAGGATCTAGATAGGCACCATCTTGACTTTTCCATTTTCAGTGAGTTGCACAAGGATTATCTTCAGCAGTAGGGCGTTACTGCCATTTTGTGAAGAGCAACCAATAGACTTAGCAAGAGCCTGGGCTCTTTGGGGTTCTCATGGGGCTCCTTTGGCCAACAACTCAATTAGCTGTAACCCATTCTCAGTACTGGAAGCTTCATTTGGTGAAAGCAGTGTCCAACTGGGATTCCATCTCCCTGCTCTTTTGCAACTTTGTTTAGATCACTTTCTTGGATGTATGCATTTTAGGAAGCTTCTACTGCATTAAAGTTTCCACACAGCCTCTCAAATGCCCTTGGCTTTAGCTGTCCTTCCCTATGTCCCATCCCTAGCCTCCTTCTTCCCTCCTTTATTTCATTCTCCTGTTCCAGTCCACCATCTCATCAACCCATAAATATTTATTCTATTCCCCTTCCTAGGGAGACCCAATCTCTCCTTAGTCCCTTACTTTATAGCTAAACTCTGATTAAATGGACTGTAACTTGTTTATCAAAGACTTAACAGCTGACCCCTACGTATGAGCAAATTGTGTCCAAACTCTTAGCTTTCAGCTAACACTGAAGACTACACATTTCTCTTCCTTGTCCTACTTAGCCCAGAAGTACCTCAGTCCTACCCACTCACCTTGCAGACCTATACAAAGGTACTCTAAAGTGGCTCATATATCATCACTGAAGCCATTGTAAATATCTTAGCCCCAAACCAACCCTCCCCTAAAATATCAGGTCTGTTTTCTGCTTGGTGTATATGTAGTAGAATAATGATCCGAGTTAAGGTTCAGTTCTGTGGACTTCAGAAAGCTCACTGAAGGAAAATAACCCCTGTGACTACAGCGGTCTTCAGTCCAAGAGCTCTGCACACACAACCAGTGACAATGACAGTGGTTCTGGCATGCTGATGATGACAAGGTAATCATGGGCACCTTCAGCTAGAGTCCAACGTATTAAGCCTCAAGATGTATTCATGGCCCAGGTTTATACACTCTTCTAACCATATACTTTGGCCTTTTATAGACAAAGGGGGTTATGAAACAATTGTATGGCCACTTGATAGTTCCCTGGAAGTGTAGAGATAAGATCAGAAGTATAAGGGGTCACTCCTTCTGATAGCTGTCTAACATTCCTCGTTGAACCCTAAACATGTGGAGCTCAGTGTACTAGAAATCCCTGACTTTCCCCAGACCCTTCATCCACATCTGGCCCAGCACAATCTTTAATGTGTAAGAATTTAGATCTCATGTTGTTCTCCTGACTCCTCTATCCCACCATGTTCCTCTTTTCTCCAAAATCCTCAGGAAGGAAGGCTCCATGGCTCGCTATGGAAAAAAAACAGTGACACATTTCTTTATGCTGGTTAAATGGAGTTTCCCATCTCTCCGACAAGACTGCAAGTTCAAGGCAGGGATGACTCTTTGTGTTGGTTTGTCCTCTGGGGCCAGCCCCAGGCTATATGAAGTCAATATTCAATAGTCATTTGTTCAATTATCCATATGGTTATGCTTAAATTTATATTTTTGTGTGCTTATGTTTATGTCCATGTGTACGGAGGCAGGTGCACATACATATGTGTGTGCATGTGTATGGAGATCAGAAGTCAACACCAGGTATATCCTCAATTGCTTTCCAATTCTCTCTCTCTCTCTTTCTCTCTCTCTCTCTCTCTCTCTCTCTCTCTCTCTCTCTCTCTCTCTCCCTCTCTCTCTGTGTGTGTGTGTGTGTGTGTGTCTCTCTCTTTGTCTGTCTGTCTGTCTTGTTAGAGTATTTCATTGAACCCAGAGCTCACCAATTTGGCAAAGAAAGCTGGCTAGAAAACTCCAGAAATCACCTTGTGTCCTTCCCCCAGTGCTAGGATTGTAGGTGTATTACTATGCCCAGCCTTACTGGGTGCTAAAGATCACACACAATTCCTCATGTGTCAAGCATTTTACTGACTGAACCTTTTCCCCAAACCCTGATTATGCTTCTTTTAAAATTTTTGGGGGAATTTTAAGTACTGTTTTCACATCATTTCCAACTACCTTTTCTACCTCCATCTCCTCCCATGCCCCCACCCCCTTCCAAAACTCATGACCTTTAATTTTTATCATCACGCGCACACACACACACACACACACACACACACACACACACACGTACAGCCTACTGAGCCATTGAGTATGCCCATATGTATTTGTATTTAGGGATGGTCACTTGGGATTGGATAACCTTCCAGGGGGCTCACCCATAGACAAGACTGACTCTCACTCTCTCAGCAGCCATTAACTGCCTATAGATCTTCATCTAGGGACAGGGTCTTGTGGGATTTCCCCCACCCATGTTGGGATGTCAACTGGTGTTGTTCAAGTCCTGGTCAGACTTTTTATTTTAAGTGAGGTATTTTTTCCTTATTAAATGCTAAGTAGTTTAATTCCTGAAAGCTGCTATACTACTGTATGCCTGTCTTAGCGAGCATGGTCAGCCATAAGCTAAACCACAAGAGTGACACAGAAAAAGTCTTCCGAATACCACATGCAAAATAATATAAATAAATAAAAATTTTAAAAAGCTCAACATGTATTTGCATGCATTACACCTGTTTTGTGCTCAGTATGTGTGGTGAGATGGCCTACGTTTGTCTGTATGTACACCACTTTGATATGCCTATTGGGCTCTGTGTATTTTGCGGGAAACTGTACAATGACTACAAACCAGGTTTCATGCTCTGGTCCTTAGTGCAAAATAACTCTACACTGGACACGAAACTCACCTGGATCCAGGTCTGTAAACTGGGTTACTAAAATCAACCTGCTTCTCAAATGCTCTACAAAGGGATGGCTGACTTGATATATAATAAAATGCTGCTTGGTAGAGCCAGGTCTGTGGCTTCCTGTGAAAAACTGATCTAATTAGTGGCCCTTTGATAACTCACTCCTCTGAGCATGTGGTAATTTGGTACCCACCCAACCCCCCCAAAAGTGAAAAATACTCTTTAATGCTATACAACAGGAGCATACACATGCTGGCTCTGCCTGGATTCCCAGGTAATGGGATTAGAAGACAAGCGAGACCGTGAATAAGCTAGATGGCCTCATTAAGCCAGACTCTTCAGCTAAATGCATCAGTAAACAATTACTATGTCACAGAGTGTATCCTGGATGCATTCTGAAATTAGTTATTCATAAGAGATCATGTCCAACGCTTATTTGCATGTTAGGGACTAAGCACCAGGTCATTGCCACCTGCTATATTTGAACGAGGCCCTTGTCGTAAAATCTAAACCACTTATGAATATTTTAACTGGTGTGGGCAATAGCCCAGGGGTCATCGATGTGGAAACTCAGATCACACTTAGACACTAAAACTGCAAAGAGCACTGCATGTATCCTAGGATAAGGGAGAGAGCAACCCCACTGTGTGGCAGAGGCTCTTTGCTTGGTCTAAAGTACACACAGGAGGTCCATGGACTAGAGAATGACAGTGATGCCCTTTCTTATCTAAGGCAACATCCATGTGCCGACTTCTGTCCCTTTCAGATCATTATGCGATGCTCAATAGAAGGGTCTATGCTCCGCAGAGCTAATCCTTCTGTCTCATCCCAAGCTCCACACGCTCTTCAGCTTCACTGGAGAATTACTCACCCACGCTCACTCAACATCCGACTCTGTATGAGTGAAGGGACAAGTTTAAGTGGCATACTGAATGTGTCGATGGAGACGTCTACTGAGGCAGGGTTCACTGTACTGAATAGCACTGAGGGGCTAGAGAGAAGGTCCAGTTAGTAACAGTCCTCATTGGACAAGCGAGAAGACTTACGTTTGAAACCTCGGTGCTCATGTGGGGAAAAGAAATTCCACATCCCGTAACCCATGCACTGGGGGCAGGAGGGCACGCAGAGGAAGGCAGATTCTGGGGGCCTACTGACCAGCCACGTTACTCAAATGACAAGCATTGGGTTCAGTGAGAGACACCATCTCAAAAAGTAAGGTGGAAGCAGTGTCCTCCTCTGTGCTCCACAGATGCACACACAGCCACCTGCACCCCACAACACACACACACACACACACACACACACACACACACACACACACACACCATGCTGGGCACCGCACTTAAGAATGTTTCTCATCTCACAACTCAAAGTCTGTGTCCTGTGACAATCATTCCCCCCGACCCCACCACGTCCTTCCCACCCTTGCCCTGGCAGCTACCGTTCTGCTCTGTGTCAGGTGAGTTCAGCATTCTAGGATTCACAGAGCATTTATTATTCTGTTCAGCTTGTTTAGTTTAGCGGAAAGTCCTCCAGCTCCATCCATTTCACAACAACCGGGAGGTTTCTTTTATTTTATAGCCGAGAAATACTTCATTGTACGCATGGACCACGGCGTCTATATCCATTCACCCACCGGTGAGACTGTCCGCCGCACTGGTACCTCAGCTGCCAGGAGCAATGCAGTGCAGGTCATTGTAAAAACATCCTAGTGCAGCTTTCAGTGGAATATCGCACACAGGGCTTAGAAGGAAAGGAGGAAAGGATATATATGCGTATGGACATACGTATATAAATGCCTAAAGCGATACCCTCAGATAACAAACGGGAGGAAATGCAAATTACACAGTAAAGTCCATGAAAGGACTCATTATTTTAACTCACACATGTGTATACACAGAGAAACAGACACATAGAACTCTGAATGTGTACACATACAGTCTTTTATAGAGAGAAGAGATACATGGAAGTTCCATACCCACTTGTGACAATGGTTGCCCCTGAGGGACGGGACTCAGCCTGGGAGCTGAGATGGAAAGAGGCCTTTCTCTATTACATCATGTACTTAGAGATGCTCACTTGGCCCTGCCTGTTCCTTTACTGCTCCCACAGAAGCACCTACAAAGATGTGCTTTTGAAAAGTCTACCTGACCCTCTTCTCTCGACAGAGCTTCCAAAATCCTAACCACTCTCAATGGTCACTATCAGCTAAGCACCTTAAAACTCCACAAATGTGTCACCAACACACACACACACACACACACACACACACACTCACACACACATACACACACTCACACACACATACTCACACACACAAACACACACATACACACACAAATACACATACATATATACACACACAAATAACACACTTGCACACACATGCACACACACATACTCACACACACAAACATAAATACATAAACTCACATACTTACACATACATATATACACACACAAATAACACACTTGCACACACACATGCACACACACATACTCACACTCACACACACACACACACACACAACTATTGCACTCTTCTTCTCACTGCCACCTCACTAAAGGACTGTGTTTGTTGAGTCTCTTCCTATACGTGAACATGTCTTTGGGACAATCCTCTCCCAAAGTGCCTGATCTCTTTATAAACAGAAAAGAAGAAAATCATCAGATTTTAAGTTCAGTTACACAAAACTCACCTGCTGTCTGGTGTGAATCAATAGGAGGTCAGTCTTCATATCTCTTAAGAATTTCTGTTTTTTCCTGAAATGTATTCATCCTTGATCTTGACAGTATTCTCAATATTGTCCTAAGTATATAGAAACCCTGCCTTCTCCAGGAGTCCCTAAACATCAGTGCTGATAAAACCCAAGTGTCATTTACAGGGGACAACCTCCTGTTTTACAAATACTAGGCCAGGCATGTATAACAAAGATTTTGTTTAATTATCACAAAACCCTGGGTTGCAAACTCAGAACTCGGAGTCCAGGATTTACCTGTAGAGGAGACAGTGGTGAGGTGAGTTCTAAGGACCAGCAGGGAGCAGGGAGAAGGCTGCCAGAAGGCAAGAAGGCCGCAGGACTGTGCAGGAGTTAATGTGTGCAGCTATCCTGAGGCCTCTGCCCATCCCTGAGCAGCTCTTGGTTATCCACCTTTAGGTAAGGTAGTACTATCCAGAACCCGGGCTTCGCCCTGTAGGGAGCAGGCTTGACCTGGGCTAGGAAGTTTTCATGGGCTTTGCCCAACTCCTAGAAACTGAGGGCAATTAAAGCCCACCTTAAAGGAGATTTGGGGGTGAGACGAGAGGGGAGGAAGTGGAAGGAGTGGAGGGAGGGGAGGCTGAGGTTGGGATATGTTGTATGGAAGAACAACAAGTAAAAAGAAAAACATTGTCATGCAAAGGGAAAAAAGGGCATATCTGGAGAGGGACCACAGTGCCCCACATTCACAGTTCTGAAACCCAAATCCAAAGATACGGCTGCAGCCACCAGGAGAAATTGAATTACTAAACCAAAGCAACCCAGAGGTGCAGAACTTGGATTCCCGAGGATTCTGCCCCCAACTCCGTGTCAACTTCCCAAACTGAACGCCCACTTGGGAGGTCAAATCCAGGCGCCAGCTGCATTTCACTTAAACACTTTATTTCATTTACCCATGGAGAGGGAGAGGAGAAAGGCCCTCAGGAACCTAATCTTAAGAGGAATCCATCATCCGAAAACATCTGCAGAAAACACTGAAAAAAAAAAAAACCTTCCCAAAGAGCCACGTGGATAATCAAGGTTTCATCGCTTTGTAATTACCAGCTACCTGGTGCCCTGCACAGAAACCCTGGCTCATTCTGCATGTCTTACTGATGAGGGGTTTGATTCCAAATGCACGCTCTAGAAACCAAACCGAAACCATTCCACTCCGTTTCCACTCCCCGCGTCCGATAATAAACTACCAGAAATAGAAGCATCGCTGCCTAAACTGGATGAGAGAAGGCACATTCTGGCACGTAGAGGAGGAGAATAAAACAGCAGAGAGGAGAGAAGGAATCTGCTCCATGTACAATGCTTCCAACCAAGGGGCAATGGGCATCAAGTCGAGGCTCCATCCGTTACCATCTGCAAACCCTGGACGCGTTCTTGAAGCTGTGTGTTGAGTGTGTATAAACCCTCGCAGAGTCACGAGAATGAGGAAGTTCATGACGTGAGCAGTCGGTGTTTAGCACCAGGCACATATAAAATCGGGACCTGCTGTTCATCTGTTGCCAGTGTCACATTTTGTACCACTAATGTGGCAAAAAAAGTTGGCAGGATACGGGTAGAGTTTTCCTGAACTTTCTGAAAAGCAAGTTGGTTTATAAGTGGCTCTGCTCTCTTACTTATTAAAAAAGGCATTCTTTAAAATGGAAAGTTCTCTCCCAAATTATCGATCTTTCCTTGCATGTCATGGCCTCCGATGTGGCCCCTGAGAAGACCTAAGCTCTAAACTATTACTAGTAGGCAAACCTTAAACACTTTCCACTCCACATTTGAGAGTTCAGTCAAGTTACCTGGGCTGCTAAACTCAGGGGGGGAACGGGGAGCTAGAGAGAGGACTCAGTGGTTAAGAGCCTACACTGTTCTTCCTGAGGACCTGAGTTCCAATCCCAGCACCCACATCAGGTGGCTTACGACTGCCTGTAACTCCAGCTCCTGGAGCATCTGACATCTCAGACCTCTGTGAGCACTGGCATTCACGTGCATATACCCCCAACCCCCCCACACACACATGCACAATTAAAATAATAAAAATAAATCTTAAAAAAGAAGAATGAGAAAGGACTGCATTGATGCTTCCTGATCTGCTGGGGAAGTCAGTGTTCCGGGATCCACTGGCCCACTGAGCTGTCCATGGTGCTGTTAAATTGATGTGCAAAGCTCCTAAGTATTGCACACTCTGGGGTTTCTGTGTGTGAAGCCTTCCCAGCTCTAGAAATGTACCCAAGGAGAGATCAGAGTTGCTGTGTGGGCCTCAGTCCTCATCTAGGGAACTTTTATCAGGAATGCCGATTCTGCTATCTCAAAATCTTTAGAGTGGTCATCAGAGTCTGTATACTTATTCAGATTCTAAGATCATTGTGTTCATTGTGTCATTGTGTTTCCAACAAAGATATATATATATATATATATATATATATATCAATGATGGTCATAAGAACAGACTCATGCTTTTCTATATAGCCTTGGAATCATTACTTTACTGATGATCCCACCCAATCCCTGACACTTGCCCCTCCGTTTCTCAGGTATTCACCCAATGGTCGACAAATCCTTTATCGCTGTTGGAAATGTAATAGCCTATGTGGGTCCCTGGAGATAATTACTTTCATCATTCAACAAAGATGGAGCACTAACTCTATGCCCATGCCCATTGGAGGGACCAGGAAGCAGAAGCCTCATCATGAGTGCAAGCCCTCACTCATTTCAGGCCCTCCATCTGTCTTTACCGAGCATCCGGAGAAAGATTCAGTATCTTCTACTGCCTCAATCTCTAAGACATCTGTGGTCCAGACATATATCTGAAAGGGTAACATCTCCACTCCTTCCTCTGCAACTGTGGTCCTATCCTCTCTCCTCCCCCCTCCCACCTCTGCGATCAGATCCCCTCTATCCACTATGCCCTTCCTCGACTTACTAGGGAAGATCAATTCCTTTCCCAGATCTATGAAGAAAATTCTATATAGTCATGCTTTCAAAGTTTTTCAGGGGGTGGGAGGTGCCTCTATCCTCAAGAACTTGTAACTAGTTCCCTGAGCCCAAATCAAGTCCTTATGGATTTATGGACATCTGGCCAGTGTCTGTGCTACAAGAAAAATAGCAAACACTTCTTTGGGGAGGCGGGTAACTCTAATGAAGAAAGCAAATGCTCACCAGAGTCCCCTGGACTGCTCAAAATGAACACACATCAGAATGATCGAAAGCCACATGATGGTGTCAAGGTGGACAGAGACAGAGCAGCATCTGTTCTCTGTCTTCAATCAGAACAAGGGGTGGGAATAAACAAAAGGAGAACATCAGGCACGTGTTATCCTCAAGGCCAAGGCCAGAAGCTCCAGAGAAGACCAAGAATAGGAGGGAGTGGTGCAATCATCAGGGATGAATCAGAAAGGTGAGGCCTGACCAGATTTTTGTATCTCGTTGTTTATCCAGGAAGACGTCTCTCTGTTTCTTTTCCTTTCGAAAAAGAGTTCCAACCCCATTCCCAAACAACATCCTACACCAACCAGCCTTTTCA
This sequence comes from Rattus norvegicus, assembly GCF_021556685.1. Classification (NCBI taxonomy): domain Eukaryota; kingdom Metazoa; phylum Chordata; class Mammalia; order Rodentia; family Muridae; genus Rattus; species Rattus norvegicus. The sequence continues at coordinate 260,492,949 of NC_141534.1, read as the reverse complement.
TGTGCCTTCCATCAGCTCCCCCTCCCCATCACAGGGTCCAACCCAGATGCCCTAGGCATCTGATAGGTCAAGGGATTCCCTGTTACCAAGTGGATGGAATTCCTCCATTTGGTTGCTATGACACTGGCTTCACAGACCTCTGGCTTTGTAACCATGTCAAATCTTTCCTTCAACATCCTTCACTACAAGTGAGGAGGGCAACAGTTCTGTAAGGCAAGCTGAACACAGTGTTGGCCAAGCCTTCTACCCTGAACACTGTCCTAAAAGGACCGATGGTCTTAAGGACTGAGATCGCACAGCTGAAAACTTTCACAGAAAAGTTTCCAAGTGAACCTCTCACATGGTTAAACACGAAATTAAAAGCTATGTCAGAGGGTGGGGCAGATATTAGAGCAGAATTAAAGGTGCTTGCCACCAAACCTGGAGTTTGATCCCTGAGAGCCACACAGTGGAAGGAGGTAGCCCTTCTCACACAAATGGTCCTCTGACCTTCACAGGAGTGTCATGACAGGCACACACACACACACACACACACACACACACACACACACTTATAACTAATTAGTGTAAAAATCTGTGTTTGAGGACCACATGCAATGGTTTTTTTCCATGGAGGAATGAAGTTGTGGCTCACAAAAGGGGTCCATCGGCAAAGCCTTGCCTGATGCTTGAGATGTGGTCAGAAGTTAATAGTGCCCATGGACCATGATGCAGAGAGAAAAGTTCCACCAACTGCTCCTCTCCTGGCTGAACTCGGTCATACTGTGATGCTAATGAAGAAAGAAGAGGAGCAAGCTAGAGGAGTGACCAGTCTTTGTGGACTGACATAAGGGTCCTGAGAGCCTGACAGCCAGGTCTCTGAATTAATATCCAATGAATGAAAGCCTGGCAATGATAAACAAGGCACCCAGATGAGAGGGTGAGAGTCTTGAATGTAATGCCAGTCCTGCCTCCAGTCTAGGCCCTGGACAGAGCACTTCTCATGAGCAGTGGTTTCTGCATCTGAAAAGTATGATCTCTGAACAAAACCTGTGCCCAGGCCCTTTCCAAAAATGACATTATTCACCACTTGCATCAGGGGCTTGCATCAGGGACCTCTGACACAGCTTTCTTGAGTAGCACATGGCAAATTATAGCTACCAAAAATCAAGTTCTCCAAACAAGCCTGCCACCCCTGCCTGGAGAAGTCTCAGGGTCCTGACAAGTGCTTTATCCCAAGAACAGGCTGCTTACTGCTGTCTAACCTATGACAGGCATGTCTGTAAGGGCCTGCTGCTACAGGAGTGAGACTCCACATTCAGAACCAGAGCTAACCCATCCCATGGCTGCCCTCTCTTTAAGATTCCACTTTGAGAGGATTAGCCCTTTGGCCATACAGCAGCCAAGCCAAACCACCTCACATAGCATACATTAAAACTGCACCATGCAAGATTTGGGGTGACTCATCTGTACTCAAGTACTTGGCACACTTGAAAGCCTGACTTGGATCCCCAGCAGTGAGACTCGGGGCTTGTGCCTGAAATTTCAATGCTACAGAAGCCGACACAGGCAGATCCCCCCCAAGCTCACTAGACAGCCAGGCTAGCTGAGTTGAAGACCCTATGTTAACTGAGAGTCTGAAGGCTAGAGAGTTGAAGAAACCTGATATCAACTACGAGCCGTCAAATGTGTGTGCACATATGTGCACATGCACCTTCACACATGAAGTTACACACACACACACACACACACACACACACACACCTAAATTATTCAAAAGGAAAGGTTGATGGTGCCACTAAGCAATCTGCTTGCTCCCTGACTTGCTGAAGTCATGACCGTTCTTGGCGTTGGCTGGATCCAAAGAAATCAGTCCACGGATATCCCTGTTTCTTGACAATACCATCCTGGAGATCCTGGCCTGGAAACCCTTTCCCCAGGCCTCAGATTTCCATTCCCTGGGCATACAGTCTCCAGATCGTCAGCAAATCACACTAGTGCAGATGGGAAGGAGGCAGTGGTGGTCCTCACTGAAAGGATCCTCACGGGTGTTAATGCCCTGTGATGAAGACTCACGAACCACAAAGAACCAACCCCTCAGATAAAACGGGGTGCCTCAATAAATACTCACTATGGTAATAGTAATTGGAAGGGGTGGTTTCTAAACTAAGACCCCCCCCGAACACTGAGAAGAAGGGGTGTTCCCAGAACAAGGAGCAAGTGCAAAGACCCCACGGCAGGAATAACTGAAGGGCATAATTCAAGTCGGGTGTGGTCTGCATGAAGAGCCAGATATACAGCCCATGAAAACCCCATACAAGTCAGAAGTCATGGGAACATCAATAGGGGCAAAGAAGGCCAGGCCAACAAGACTGTCAACAGGTCCTCCGGAAGAAGAGGAATTTTCCCTGAACTGTAAGGTAGGTAGATCCTACGGAGGCAGGAGAAAAAAGCCTTGGATGTGTAGGGACCACACAGCTTTAATACAAAATGTGCCAGTTCATCTACTTGGGACTCCAGGTAGGAGGAGTGGCTAAGTGAAAAGTAGGGCAAGGGGAAGAAGGGGGTGGGCTATGAAGCCATTCTTACTAAAGAAGGAAAATCAGGGAGTCAGAGGTAATGCCCACCCCCCACACACACACACAAGCAGAAAGAGCAACCAACTGGAAGAGAGGCCATTTTTCTGTCTTTCTGTGTTTCTTTTTTTTATGTTATTTACAAAGGTGTTTTGTCTGTGCACCAAGGGCCCATAGAAGCCGTAAGAGGGTGTTGGATCCCTTGGAACTGGAGTTACCGATGATTATGAACCTGAGCCCTCTACAAGAACAACCAGTGCTCTTAACTGCTGAGCCATCTCTCCAGCCCCAAGAAGCCATTCTTAAATGTCCTCAGACCACTGGCATTTCTGAGAGACACACCCCAAATCCACTGCATGGATGCACTCTGAAGGGGCCAGCTCAGGTTTAAAGATCAAACGGCCTGCACTGGTGGTTCCTGTCGCTAAAGACTCCAGGCCATGCTGCTGAATGCTGGCTGCCTACTGTATTGTTGTAGCTCCCAGGAGGGGACAGAAGCCCACACCTTGGACCAGCAGGTAACCATGGATGTGTCAGCATCCCACCCACAATAGATTCCTAGGAAATGTAATCATGGGTGGGGAAGGGCAGGGGAGACTTAAGGGAGGAAAGTAAAGGTAAAAGGAAAGAAAGAAGTGAAGAGAAAAAAATGAGAGGAAGCAGAGGAAATCTGGGAATGGACACACACCACTGGCATGAACAAGGTCTGGGCTGAACTGGCTTTTTCTTCAGGAACCGAATAGAAGCCCTGCTTCTGTGCTCCTGCCACAGCTAACGGTGACGTGGAGCACATCACATGCTGCTACTAGCTGCCCACAGCCGGCTGGCAGGAGCTGTGGTTGGCAAGTGCTGATTCACAATTCACAAGGCCTTCGGCGTGCACACGCACGGGCTTCAGTGCCAAGGCTGGGTACCCGTGCAGATGCAGTCACGCACAGCCCACTCCTGGACAGCTCCTCCCTCCTTCAGCTTGCGGTCGGTCTGCAGGCAGCTGGGTGGTGCTCTGAGCTTCGTGAGGATCCATCCTCCTCACCCACCTTTGCAACTGTCCTAGTCAGAACCAAAGTGGAGGAGGCAGCCTGGGACCCTGCTTCCAGGGTCCTGATTGAGGGCTGAGAGGCGAAACGCACGGTAACAGGCAAAACGCACGGTAACCAGCCAAACTTGAATTTCTGATAAATAATACTTTTATCTTTGTATCCATTGGCTGAGGCCTGTGATGCTGTTGCTGGTGGTACAGATGGGCAGTTCTCTCTTGCCTTTCCTCTCCTGGGGCTTTAGATGGTGGTGGGTATTGCGCAGCAACATTCTGACATCAGCTGGATTGCTAAGGCTTGGGACTTGCTGGGGGTACCCAGCTAGGAAGTTCTGTCTGAGACCAAGTCTTGGACTCCGGGGTCTGTACCCTCTTACAGGCTGTAAGAGAAGGGGCAATGAGCCAGTGAGCTCTTCTGTCCATGTTACTGGTTTTGGTCTGAAACCTGGTGGCCTTTCTCTCCTGCCCCAGTCTTATGTGGTGACCAAGCTGTCTTTGCGCCAGCCCTGGTGCCCACATTCAGGCAAGAACCTCACAGACCCTCCATAGTGTGTGCTCATGTCTTCAATGGCCTCTCCTAGACATTCCTGTGTCTGTGGTCACACACAGAGGAGAAACAGCTCATCTGTCATTACAGAAAACAGTCGCTGCAGCCTGAGCTTCTAGTGATGCTCAGTGGAAAGAGAGGCTCTCTGGCTGGAGGTGGTGAGATGATGTAAAAGAACCGAAGAGTTCTTAAAGTACGCCAGCAGTACTTCATTCCCTGGGGCCAATCCGGCTGGATGAATGTTGACGTCTGAGTCATGGACGTTGCCCCGAGAGCAGCTGGGGAGAATTCTTGGTACTGGGAAGATTTGAGACTGAAACGGATGAATGTGTCAAACAGGGGAAATGAAAGTATGGGGGTATGGGCAAATGGATGGACAGTTGATAGATAAATGGATAGGTGGGTAGATAGATGGGTAGATGGGTAGCTGGACAGATACACGGGGAAGAGGTGAGCTTGCAATCTTAAAGGAGGCCGCTAAGCATCTGAAGTTCAACCCAGGAGCCTGGGTCTTTCCTGTCATGTTAAATGAAAGGTTTTAAAGACAGGGAGAGGAAAGGGAGATGTGAGGACCAGATAGATAGGGAAGTGTAAGGAGAAAGAGAGAAGGGTGAAAGGATGGGATGGCAGCAGTGCCACCTTCTTGACTCTGTGGCTCTGTCCAAGGTTCTGAACATTCCTGGCGGTTACAGTAGCACAGAGACGGCCACGGGGGACACTAGATTTTCATCTCCATGATTTACTGGCCGTGGGTGTTCCGGAGCTCACGACAATCAGTTATTTGTCACATTCTGTATCCAGGAGGCTGGGACAAGGGTGAGTCAGGAGGGTGAAGTCACTTCTGCAGTCTGAGTCTGCAGCAGCTGGTGGGTCCCCTCCAACACCTCTGCACTCCCGCCCCCGGCCCCAGGCTGCTCACCCAGGCTCCGGTCACTCTTACACACCCAAGACACCACCTCCCCGAACTGAGACACAGACAACACCCCCACAGTGTCCACACGTGCCGGCAGGAAAGCTAGACTCCTGCTTGGAGCCTCATTTTCTACCCCCTCACCCTGACCTCTGCTGCAACAGAGACTCCTATGGGATAAGGGCAGAGGTAGGCGGGATCAGAGCCATGTCCTTTAATAGATACTTGAGCCACCTGTGCCTGCCGCCACCTACTTTCACCCCATTTCAGGGTACAAGACCTCACAGCCATGATCAATAAGGGACCATGTGTGGATCTGGAAAGAGGTGGCACTAATCCCAAAGAGGGAGGAAAACAGGCAAAGAAAACCAAGAGAGCAAATGCAAAACCTACACATCCTCATGAAAGTGCCCCACCCACGAGGGATATTTATGGAGACAAATTAGTGCCATTTACAGGTGAAACCATGGATACTCTGTCCTGCTAAAACATCAGTCCTGTACAAGAATATTCCCTTTTCCCCAAACCTAGCCAGACCACTTACTGAAAAGTACGGCACACGGACAAGTCTCTGAGTATCTGAAGACATGCTTTGGGGTTAGACACTGAAAAAAAAAGTCAGGGATTGAGGTAATATACTAAAGCAATCAGAGAACTAAGAGAGATTCTGATGGGCTTAGGGATGTGTGTGGCTCAAACAGAGACAAGAAACGTGATGTAAATCAGAATGTGCAGGTGACCCTTACACTGCTGCCTCTCCCTCAGGACTCGGCTGCCAGACCCAACCCCAGGCTCATTGGTGCAATGCCCTGTGTTAAAAGAAAGCACTTGTAGATGCTGCTAGTTACAGCACAGCAAAAGAGTCCTTGAAGGCTGGGGGCGGGGCAGGGCCCAAGAAGGATTGATAAACCCATCTTTGGACACAGAGAACTGCTCCTACTTTGTGCCGTGCAGACGAGGTCTGTTTCTTGAACTCCCACAGTGCTTGGCTCTGGCCTCTTGGAGGGCTTAACGAACTGGGAGCAATGGTGGATTCTCCTCTCTTCTCACCTCTGCAGCAACCACCTTTCCATGAAGTGGGTTTATTTACTTGAAGAGAGGCCCTGTGATACTCCTTAGCATCTTCTTAGATATACACTACAAACAAAACTCACATTTTAAAGTGGGAAACGCAGACCACAGAGTGGGGCATGAGTTAGACCCACACAGGGGTTCATCTTCCTCAGGGAATGAATTGTGGGAAGCCTCCATGGCTGAGGATTTGGGGAGTATATCATTGCCCCTGCTCACCCCTCCCAATATGCAGAGGCCTCTTGTCAGTCCTGAGGCTGGCCTCTGAAAGGTATTGGCTGTGGCCCTACCTTTTTCCTTATCTTGCTGCTTCTTCTCTTTATGTTTAATTCAGTCCAAGCTACCCCAGAGCTTTCTATGTAGACCTGGCTGACCTTGAACTTGAAAAATCTTCCTGCCCCTGTAGCTCAAGTTCCAGGATTATAGGCAGGCATCATCAGTTTGTCTTGAATATACTTGATAAAATCTCTCAAGGGTGTTTGCTGACCTTACCAGGGACTCACCTGCAGTTTATCTGCCTCTTCGTGGAGCAAAATCTAGACAGAGCCTGCCAGAAAACTGGGGTCTACATCAGTAAAGATGCCCCAAGAGTCATGGACAAAGGACTCAGTACAAGTAACAGTAATAGTCAACATGTCTATTCTCCAGCACTTCCTGTGGGCCAGGCACTATTCTGTTCCACTCAGGTTTGTTAGTTACCTTAGCCCTCACACAGACCTGTGAGGAAGATTAGATGATGATCCTCTATACAGATGAGACGCTATGGTTTCCATATGGATGTCAGCAGAGACCCCGATTTGGAAGGCTTGGTACCTCAGCTGCTAGATCTAATCTCTGAAAAGCTATTGGCTCATGAAGGCTCTGACCTAAGCCAATTGATTAGTCCACAGATGGTTGATGGCCACATTGGAAAGTGGTAAGAACTTTCAGAGGTGAGTACTCATTGAAGGAAGGGGTCCCTAGTCATGTGTTCTTGGGGTTTTACCTTACTCTCAGCCCCTTACCACCCTATCTGTCTGCCCCTTCACTGCTGTACACTAAGCAGTCTCTACCCACCACACTCCTGCCACAGTAATAGTTTGCTCCACTTCAGCCTCCAAACAAAGGAGCCAGCTGTTTAAAGAGTAAAGCCTCAGAAACCATGAGCCAAAACAAATCTTTCCTCTTAAATCAAGGCTTTCAGGGATTGCCAAAGGAATGAAAAGCTAACCCAAGGAACTAGGGCACAAGGAGGTGAAATAGCTCACACACAACTGCTGAGGTAGCAAAGCTAGGGTTTGACCCCAAACGTCCAGGTTCATCTGGTAGACACCCTCTCTAGGGCAATGCCCATGTCTTAGACACTGATGTGAGTAAGGCACAGGAAACTGAGAAAGATGCCTTGAAGTCAGGACTCAAACTGCACATGATGGATATTGCCGTCCACAAAACAGAAAAGCTACTATCCAGGCTGACTCACCCTCCTGCTCAGTTCAGCTGCCGTTCACCTGCATTTGTCACACAGCTCTGACCTGGCTGGCCCACGCATCGTCTCACCCATGGCCAGGCCACATGTTCTTTGGGATCTCCGTTCCACACAGTGACCCTCTGAAAGGTACTGTAAGGGTTTGCACTAGCAACCTGCACATGTATACCAGGGGAATTAATGGGCATTTATGTAGGTGAATGGGTTAACTTGGCCCATGCATCTTCCCGATAAAACATAGAGCATCACAACACTCAGGTCGGCGTTTGCCGGCTGATTCCCACACAGCCTCACAGCAGGACTGAGACGGAACGGAGATGTGTACACATCCTTCTCATCTCTTCCTTGCATTCAATTCTGTGTTTCACTTTAATTAAATTTTTTTTCAAAAAGCACAATAGGTCCAAGTGTTGGATCTTCGTGCGCTCCGCTGTTCATGAATATTTATCACCCCAGGCAATATAAAATTGAATAATTATTAGCAATTAAAAGAAGGTCAACAGAAGGCTTTCCAGAACCCTCCACCGAGGGAAAGAAAGAAATGGGATGCTGTGATGAAGAGCCTTCGGCAAGGACTCTGCCAGAAAGCGGAGAGAGTATTGGCTGACGAGGCAAAAACCTCAAGCCTAGGCTGATTTGAAGCACTACTCGGATGCCATTTCCTTCAGTGAGGAAAATGCACTAGGTGTGACGAGGACATGTTTGGCAACACGGGCTTTAGGAGACTACTGGGAAAGGGGAAAGTGAGTTTAGGCAAGTTCCTCCCCCTGCTTGAGTCTGTCGGCTTTCGGCTCCTTGTCTCTAGCGCTAGACCTGTGAGGGGAGAAGCACCTGTGGTGTTGGTGATGCAGGGCACATGCTTATGAAAGGGGGGCCTTTCATCCATCTTTCGAGATAGACAAGGGTCTCGGCAGCTCTAATAGGCCTGCATGGCCCACCCATATCCTTTAATTCTCTTCTCACTAGAAAGAGACTCCACTTCTCACATACACTGAAAAGCCAGCCAATCCCAAAGAGCCGGCTGTTTACTCTGCCTTGTGGCAAAGACCATCCTACAGCCTGACAGAAATCAGGACTGCTGCTATTACCTGTCACTCACCAGACTGGTAGTCTGTGGCCAGAGAAAAGATCCCTATACCCTCTACACAGAGGCATTCCAGACGGAGCCCCAGACCCACCGTCTTCTCTAAGTGAGCCTACACTGCTTATGAATGGTTTGTTTCAGAGCCAAGGCCCAGGGTCCCCCCGGATGTGTTTCCATCCTTGAATAATATTGAGGGACATTTGTCTTGACCTTTGAGAACTGATCACTGATACCCTGGACCAGTAACAAAAGACCAGGGTTGTGAGCAATGTTACTGCGAATGCTTTAAACCTCGGGGCTATTAGTTATAGGGGCTACCCTAGCTCACAGTGCACGCCATGTGTTTCCAAGTATTTCAACAAAATATTTCAGGCTCATCAGTATTCCAGGGCGCAGAGGCTGCTGGGAGAGCTGTGACTCTTGCGTTGGGAGACTAACACTGGGGAAAACAACTCCTGTGTGTATTTCCATGAGATCATACTCTGCAATATCATAAGAAACTGTAAAATGCTTAAAAACAAAGGTCACCCCAGTCTCTTGCTTTTTCACACTGGATATTTTCACACTAAATGTTACCCTAGGGACTAGGTTACTGGACACAGATAGACTTTAATTTTACTTCTTTTGTCTCAATAGTCATACTCACTAATATTGATAGAATGACTGCTGCATGGCCCTTGCATACAGAACCTCACTCAACAGCTGCCTTCTCCAGTCTGAACTCCAGAGGTCAGTCACAGGGTAGGAAGTCTCCTCCGTCATGCCAGCTAACCACAGAGACATGGGAGCCTCCTTATGTGGACAGTAACAGTTACTGATTTATAGAACGGCAGAACTAAGCCTCACATCACTGTCTACTGTCCACTGAAACTGGTGAGCTAAAAGCACTGGGCAGAAAGTAAAAAAAAAAGAAAAGAAAAAAAAATCAAGAAACAGTGAGGTCCCTCCCTTCATTGCAGCTGTGTTTTCCCTGTGCTGGGAACAAACCTAAGGCCTCTTACAGACTAAGGAGGTGCTCTGTTGTTTTCCCATGTACTGAGATATGCTCTCTGACCTTCCTCTGCTTTTTTGACACACTGCCTCCCTAAATTGCAGGGCTTGCCAAGAACTCACTATACTCCAAATAGGCTTTGAGCTTGTGATCCCCCATTAGTAGCTGAGATTACAGATCCATCACCGGGCCCAGCTCAGGCTCCTTTTTAAAGGGTGGACTGTTGCTGACTGACAGGATGGGCACCCGGCTAAGAAACTAATTTTTAGGAACCTCATGGTTGTTGATTCATTTGAAGACCATGCACAGCTGTAGATCTGACATTGATCTTGCTTCTATCACGACTGCAAATCAAGCTCCAAGAACCTGGTCTGTCTGATACGTAAACAAACTTCTAGGTGCATATCATTCCTCACGTTTTAAAAGGATACTTAAGAGAAGGGAAGTCTTTAAATCTCAGAGACGGAACAGCGCTAATGGACTGCTCTGCTAAGCAAATGTGCCAAGTCCCACTCCTGAGCATGCTCGGTCTCTTTGTCTGTCTGTCCATCTGTCCATCTGTCTGTCTCTGTGTATTTGTGTGTCTGTGTGTCTGTCTCTCTCTGTCTCTGTCTCTGTCTCTCTGTCTGTCTCTCTGTGTCTGTCTCTCTGTCTCTGTCTCTGTCTCTCTGTCTCTGTCTTTGTCTCTCTCTCTCTGTGTCTGTGTGTCTGTGTGTGTCTCTGTGTGTGTGTGTCTCTGTGTGTGTGTGTCTCTGTGTGTGTATGTCTGTGTGTGGTGTGTGTGTCTGTGTGTGTCTGTGTGTGTGTGTGTCTGTGTGTGTGTGTCTGTGTCTGTGTGTCTGTGTGTGTGTCTGTGTGTGTGTCTGTGTGTGTCTGTGTGTGTGTCTCTGTGTGTGTGTCTGTGTGTGTCTGTGTGTGTGTCTGTCTCTCTCTGTCTCTCTGTCTCTCTGTGTCTGTCTCTGTCTCTCTGTGTCTGTCTCTGTATCTGTATCTGTCTGTCTGTCTGTCTCTCTCTCTCTGTGTGTCTGTGTGTGTGTCTGTGTGTGTGTGTCTGTGTGTGTGTGTCTGTGTGTGTGTGTGTCTGTGTGTATGTCTGTGTGTGTCTGTGTGTGTCTGTGTGTGTGTCTGTGTGTGTGTCTGTGTGTGTGTCTATGTGTGTGTGTCTGTGTGTGTGTCTGTGTGTGTGTCTGTGTGTGTCTATGTGTGGGTGTCTCTGTGTGTCTATGTGTGTGTGTGTCTGTGTGTGTGTCTGTGTGTGTGTCTGTGTGTGTCTATGTGTGTGTCTGTGTGTGTCTATGTGTGTGTGTCTGTGTGTGTCTATGTGTGTGTGTGTCTGTGTGTGTCTGTGTGTGTCTATGTGTGTGTCTATGTGTGTGTCTATGTGTGTGTGTCTGTGTGTGTGTCTGTGTGTGTGTGTCTGTGTGTGTCTGTGTGTGTGTCTATGTGTGTGTGTGTCTATGTGTGTGTGTCTGTGTGTGTGTCTGTGTGTGTGTCTGTGTGTGTGTCTATGTGTGTGTGTGTCTGTGTGTGTGTGTCTCTGTGTGTGTGTGTGTGTGTGTGTGTGTCCTCTCTCCTTTCCCTCCTCCTCTCTTATTCTCTTCCCTCTTCCCTCCTCCTCTCATCTTCTCCATCTCTTCCCCGGTTTCTGTTTGGATTTCAGGAACAGGATAGATGTTGCTGGATTACATTCACTTCCACAGAAGATCAGCCTCAAGAGAAAACTGGTCAGCTTAAGGGCACTGACTGTAGACGTGGAGCGGAGTAACGATTACTGATTTACTGTGTGACAGGACAATGGTCTCACTGCCACCATACTCTACCCTCTGACACAACCACTCTCAAGGACAGACCACTTGACCTGAAGTGGCCCACGCTTCCTCAGTGAAGAAGCTCAGAAGCCAAACGTCACACCCCCATCCTCTGCCTCTTCCTCTTCCTCTTCCTCAAAATGGTTTCATGGCACAGAACAGATGTTACTGGTTCACAGGCAACCATGACAGATTTACCCTATCAGCTGAAGCAGCATCCTAAATATTTAAAAAGGAAGGCTGGGCTGGTGAGGTGGATTGGCTCATAAAGACTCTTGTCCTGCAAGCCTGGGGACCTAAGTTCAATCCAAGGAGCCCATGAAAATGTGGAAGGAGAGAATTGGTCTTACAGAGTTGAACTCTGAACTCTACACATGAAGCCTGGCATATGCAACCACACACAACATCTGCATGCACACATACACACATATACACACAAACAACATATAACACATGCACACACATACACAGACCTTCGCGTATGCACACATACACACATGCACATAAAATTTTCAAAACACTTTTAAAGGAATGCAAACTAAGAACATGGTGATGTATGCTTTTAATCCCATGACTCAGAAGGCTGGGGTAGGGGCTTCTCTGTGAATTCAGGGTCAGCCTGGTGTTCATGGTTACTTTAAGGACAGTCAGGGTTACATAGTAGAACCGTGTCTCAACAAAAAAAAAGGGGGGGTGGTAAAATCTTTATTTTGCATTTTCAATTTTTTTTAATGATGGCTTTGGCTTTCTTTTTTTTCTCTTTACCATTTTATGGAGCCGTTGTAACTCAAGACTAACAACCAAATAGCAACTTTGGGACAGACCTTGCATGGAAGGAAGCAAGCCAGCAGGAAGAGGTGACACGCTGCAGGAAGCTCAGCTGCTTGGAGCCCCACCCTTCCCAACATCCAAGCTAGGCATAAAACAGAGTCCCCTCCACAAGACATACAAGCCTGCCTTCCCATCATGAGTGCCTGAGGTCTCGGGCATGAGGAATTGGTTCAACCTTCACTCTGTTCTGAAGGTTACTCACCTCTCTTATCCCATAATCGCTAGTGACTGCTGGCAGCCGTGATTCACAGAGAGGTGATGCCACCAAGAATCCAAGAAGGGCCCAGACATGATCATTAATCTCATGCCCAAGTCACTGATTTGAGTGACCAGGGTCAACTGGCATTATGTAATGGGTGTCTCAGAAGTCGAATTAAAAGCAGAGGCAGCCCAGGGCAGAGGAGCCTCTCAAGAATGTAACGGATGGAAAAGGATCCATGTGCCACTGTATCCGAGATGACAATAGAATCCGAGATCAAAGTCACGATTAGATGGAGGAGGAGGTTCGGAAAGAGACAGAAGGAAAGACGGGGAGCAACGGACTAGGATACAATACCACACACATGCACCGGTATTCTGAAGAAACCGCTCTCTTCCTTATGGACATCCCTTTCCATTTGCTCGCCTCCTCTCAGTGTAGTAGGAAGAATGAGGTCCCGTTGGCCAAAAGATCCGGACTGCAGACCTTACTAGCCGTGATCCTATCCCAATTTATTTCAGCTCCCAGAAAGCAAAGAACAGGGAGGGGGCAGCAATAAATCCTCCTCTTAAGTTCTTTTGTAGCACAGCCCTTTGCTTTCTTCCCTGTCTTACTGCTCTTGTTCTTATCTAGTCACCATTACTATTCTTTCTACATATTCGCTTTTATCCTTTCTATATAGAGACCGTCGTCAAATGTTAGACCTGAAAGAGTCTTTTTATGTGTGTTCAAATAAAAGGTATCTATAACTACCTATGGAGAGCATGATGGTTCACCGTGGAGATCTGAACGCCTCCCCCTGCACTCAGAAACAAGAGAAAGATGGCCAGGATCATCAGTTCTATTCAGCACTGCAAGGAGGTCATAACCTGTGCAATAAGGGAAGAAAATAAAATGAACAGTACGAAGCAAAGGGAGGCCCAAAATGCTCACTATTCACAGATGTTGTGATGGTATGCAAAGATCTAAAAGAATCAGAAACTAACACCAGAAAACCCAAAATGAATTATTTAAATCCCCCCTTTAAAATCGTATCAAAAGGCATCAGATTCCTCGGAATAAGTCTTTAGAAAGGTTTATAAGATCTTTACTCTGAAAAGACAATTAACCAGCAATTTCTTCCACAGACTGATTTATATAATGTACTTCCAACCTATAATCCCTGCAGACATTAGGGAAGAAACTGAGAGGTTGATTCCAAAATGTATCTGGAGTCACAAAGAGTCTAGAACAGCCAAGACAATCAAGAAAAAAAAGAATAAATAAACAAGAAAGATGGAAAGACTGGGCTGCCAGATGGAAATTGCTGAAGATTCCATTCATTGGAAAACTACCATATGAGGGTTACATGGTATTAGTGGCAAGATAAATAATAATCTGTCAATGGACCAAGTGGAGAAGTCACTAAAAGGCTCACACAAGATATCTGGTTGGCAACAGAAGCTGTCTCTTAATCAAAAGGATTTGGAGTTCTAAGTAAGTAAATAAAAAAAAATTTTTTGATCCACTTTTTTTTACTCCCATAAGCTCAACAAATAAAAGAAAGAGAAAGAAATTCCAGATAGATATCAAAGTTAAATAGCCTTGTAAAAGGCAAAGATTTTATAACAAAGGAAAAAACAATAGACTACATTAATCTAAATTAATTCTGTCTTCTTACCAAAATATTACCTGCAGTTTAACAAGGTATCAACAGCCAGTACATCTGGCCAAGAACTCCCATCTTGTCACCTGTCTTTAACTAGTTTGTGGGTTCTGGTTTCTTCCACTCTTCTCCACTCCTTTTCTTCCATCCTTTCAACCCCCTAACACTAGATAGGAGAGAAAAGAAAAAGATGGAGAAGAAAAGAAAGAGATCCCTGAATAAAGTCTAGGGTCAGAAAAGAGGTGGTGTTACTATTAGACTATTTCCTGTTGATTAGGGCCATCTAGTTCCTTGGGGCAAGTCTGATCTTTGTTGGCATGATATATAATTATTTCTTCTTCTTCTCTTCTTCTTCTTCTTCTTCTTCTTCTTCTTCTTCTTCTTCTTCTTCTTCTTCTTCTTCTTCTCCTTCTTTTCCCCTTCTTCTTCTTCCTCTTCTTCTTCTTCTTTTCCTCTTCCTCTTCCTCTTCCTCTTCTTCTTCTTCTTCTTCTTCTTCTTCTTCTTCTTCTTTTCTCCTTCTTCCTCTTCTTCTTCTTCTTCTTTTCCTCTTCCTCTTCCTCTTCTTCTTCCTCTTCTTCTTCTTCTTCCTCTTCTTCTTCCTCTTCTCTCTTCCTCCTCCTCCTCCTTTGCACATGACTAAACAAACCTTGTCCAACAAACAACCCAACACCAACAGCCCACCTATCAGCTCCTGAGCGTTTATGCATCCTCTGGTAAGTCCACAGGATTCCAAACATCACCCAATCTCAGAAACTATCTGCTGCTGGCAAAATTACACCTCTGTGAGAGCACGAAGCAAATCACACCACGGCATGTCCACAACAAGTCAGCTGCTGTGAACAATGAGAAGCAGGCCCAGAATCCCACACCTGGGATTAAAACAAAAACATATCCTCGCCTGTGTGTTTGAAAGAAATGAAAATTCTCACTACACACCCAAGACATAAAGAACTAGGAGAAAAGTCTGGTTTGAAAATACAAAGTGTAATACAAAATGGACAGCATACATGAGTAGGCATTTTGCTAATGAGGACCTCCTAGCATAGGAACCTTGCTCAACATCTTCCACTAATCAAATCAAACACTACAGTGGGATACATTACACCTGCCAAGATGACTAAAATGAAGTGTGTGTGTGTGTGTGTGTGTGTGTGTGTGTATACATGTGTACGTGTAAAAAATCTCCACTTTGTGGCCACCCAGCCCAATCTTAGATGCAAACTCAAGAGATACAAGTGCATATGTCATACATATATACAAGGATGCCAATACAGCTCAACTTTGGAGCAAACCAGATATCCTTTAATTACTAGTATCCTTAATTATACTACAATTAAAGAGCTTGGGAATATCTATACCCAAAGCAAAGATGCCCACAGGAATTAATTGTAGAGATAAAATGCCAAGTGGTATAAATCAGACTCTAAAAGAATAAACTCCATATAACTGTTACCTGTGCCTTTGTGTAGGGTCATGAATCTGTGTTATAAATTGCTCCAAATCTGAGTGTCTTGAAACAACAGATATTTCATGTTTCTTAATTTCTGCCCGTCAGTAATTCAGATGAGGCTCAGTTAGATCTTCCAGCTCAGAGTTTCTCACAAGCTTCCAATCAAGATGTCACCCGGGATACAACCAGCTCCACATTCAACTTGGAGATTTGCATCCAAGCTCATACATAGAGCCACTGGGCCCCAATTCTTCACTGTGTGGTGCCGATAGACCCGCATCAACATGGCTGCGGGCTTTATCACAATCATGAAGGACGGCCAGAGAGAAAGGCTGCAAAGTAAAGCCCTCACAGATAACACGGGGAACTGATTTCCCGTCTCTGTGTTATCATTTTTATAACCGAGCAACCAGGCATGCTTTATACCAAAGGGTAGAAATTCAGAAAGACACAAGTATCGGGCAGCAGAGACCATTGGAGCCACATTAGCACAGTCTCCTGCCACACCACATTAGTCTACTTATATGAATCTTAAGAATAGGAAAGCTTGATACAAATCAAAATATTATCATTTCTTAGTTAGAGGCAAAGGTCACAGAAAGCTTTCTGGGGTGCTATGTCTTGATCTTGTATGAGTAGTAAGGTAAGATCAGGGTAATCATGTGTGAAAACTCCTTTGCAATGCACAATGAAACTCTGTAGCCTGTAGCTGCACTTCAGAGAATTGTTAAGTTACTTTCTGGCACACGCGTACATAAAGATAGTTTTTTTGCACATGATACTGAAGATAAGCTTGTATAAATCCAAGTTACATTGTTATAACTTTAAGATATCAACTAAAACCCCTATGGTAACGGAAAATAGCTATGTAATGTGCATTGAGCATCCCTTATCTGAAACGCTAATCAGAAGTGGTTAGGGTACCATCCTTTTTGGTTTTGAATATTTGAATATATAATGAATCTATGACAGGGATAGGACATAAGCACGAACACAGGATTTATTCCTGTTTTATATGTGTTTTCGGTACAGCCGAAATGTAATGTTATAGATACTACTTTAGAATCCTGTGCAGGAACCAAAGCCGCATGGCGCCAAATCCACACAAGGGTCCCCGTGCCTGCACTCACACGTTTTGTAGCATTTTGGGTTCTAGGCGAGTGATGATAATAACCACATACCATTGTGAGTATATTTAATACCACTAAGCAAGATACACTGAAATTGTTAAAAACCAGACAGATACAGCTCAGTGGGAGACAGCTTGTCCCGCATGTGCAAGGCTCTGGTTTCCACTCTCGATACTGAGTAGGGATAAGGAATGGCACATTTATTTTTATTGTGTATTTTACCATAATAAAAATATTTTAACTATGTGTTCTCACATGTGTGTATACATACATAGACATCAGTAAAAACAATGGAGAAAAGAATCTTGTAGCCACCACCTTTTACTTCTCACCATCTGAGAATTCAGGGACTAAAAGGATGAACTGGATTCCGGAAGATCAAAGAGCTAGATGTCCATGGCAGAACTGTCTTGTGATGTGTCTCCCTGCCGCAGAGAGAGCTGTCTCCTTCAACCAGCCAGCATGCAAGCATGTCTCCTCACACAGCCATGCAGAAGTTCCCTCTCCGGGACTAGTCCCATCTCAAGATCACTGCTATTTGAGGCAGAAGAGTCCATCTGCTCTGAGGTGTCAGAGTCATGTAAGAAAACATCTCCACTATCTTAGGAACCTCAGAACCGGTTCCTGGCTGGAATTAGGCTCCTTCAATCCCGGTGCTTGTGAATGAGGTGTAATTAAAATGCCAATTGCTGTGACTCCAGCTTCCAATTCAGGAAAGCACAGATATCATCTGTGTTTAGATATTTCAAGTGTGTTACTGAGATAGAAAAAAGCTTTGTTCATATTGAAAAAGTGCAAATGGTACATGTGGCCACTTAAGGATACTATGTGACAGACATGAGGAAGTAACATCCCAGGTGCGTCGTAACAATTCTGAGCACCAGCACCCCCATGGTAGGTACTAAGATGCATACTCATTTCATCAGTGAAGACGTCAAAATGCAGAGAATGTAATAAGTGGTCCAATAGCCTAACTATAGGAGGCTAAACCACCATTCAAACTCTTACAAAGCCTATGGCTTTAACCAACCCCTCATAAGGCTCCCACGTGGATCACTTGAAATAGAAGAAGCTTTAAAGTCATTTAGTAGTTCTCTATAGGCCAGTCATAAATGATTCTGATAGAACCATTATGACAGGTCCAGTAGCTCCCACCAATAATCATTTGAGTTATTATACATCCTAGGACAGACAGACACCCATGGATTGTAAATGCATTAAATATGGCTACTAATCAAAACACATGCATACACACATACAAACACATACACACATGCACACAAATGCAAACACATACATACATGCAAACACATACACACATGCATGTACACACACACACACACACACACACACACACACACACACACCCCACAGCAATATAATAGCAGAGCTCAAATCAGCAAGGTGCTCAGCAAAGTCTGCAAGTCTATTTGCAGACCAAAGAGAGAGAGCTGTCCAATGCTAAGACCTCAGAGTGGTACAATGAGGGGGCCTTGAATTCATGCAGCAAATACTACAGAGACTGAGAAGAGCCAGGGAAAAGGTGACAGGCAGGACTGCAGGTTCCTGTGGACTGCATGTAGCCAATGGAGATACCGAGTGGGAACTGGGAATAGCAGCTCCCAGAGATAGCAAAGCCCACAGCGTCAGAGCCTGAGAAGCAGAAAGCTAACACAAGCGATAGCAGCAACCAAGTCCTGTGCTATACACGCTTAGCCATTTGCTCTGGTTTGCCTATTGTTTTCTTTCTTTACCATTTTAAGACCCATTTGTTATTTATCCATTTAGCAGCCAAAGCTGGATAAGAAAAGTCAGCAAAACAACAGTTTAACCATCAAAAGCCTAGCTTTTTTGTTGTTGGTGGTGGTGGTGGTGGTAATGGTGGTCTCCCACCCACCCCACCCCCGGAAAAGGGGACTATCCGCTGGAAAAGGGAGTACTACCCATTATTTGTAGATCTAGCCTGGTCCTTGGATAACCCATCATACGAGACAGAGAATGTCCTATCTCACTGCCACCGCACAGGCACGCCCATAGAAAGGTATGGGGCAGGCACAGCAGGAGGAGGCTAGGAGGAAGACTGCAGTAGAGGAGGGGAAGACAGGAGGAAAGTGTGGGAAGCTGGAACCCAGGCAGGGGAGTAAGGGAGAGGAGCTAGCAGGGGAGCCTAGTTGAATTCTCAGACGTGCATGAATAAATGTACACCTTATGCACAAGTGTGCCTGTCCCACATCAAACCTGGGTCCAAATTACTATCGTGAGTCCGCGCTCACTCTCTGGTACCTTCTCACTGATGCATATGCTTGATTTCTTTATCTCTATTGCAATGTTAACTACGAATAATATTTTATTGCATACATGTGCCTGCGTATATATATTTAATTTATGTACTCACACACTCACATACAATAACTCACTAATACACTCACCGCACATACACATTCATACTAACTCACTAGTTCACTCACAAACATATTCACACTCACTCACACATTCACTAATACACATTAGGTACTCCACATACATTACACACTAAAATACTCACACACATACTAATACACACACACACACACACCAATACAATCACAAACACATGTATTCACTCATTCACAAATCCACTAATACACTCACACACATACATACTAACTCAGTAATGCACTCACATTCACTCACACATACATACTAATAGACCCACACACTAACTCACTAGTACACTCACAACACTCAGAGAGGGAGGGGGAGGGAGGAGAGGGAGAAGAGAGAGAAAGAGAGAGACAGAGACAGACAAGAGAGAAAGCTAGAAGCTGCTTAAGAGCACAGTTCATATCTTCTGCCTCTAAGTCTCTGCTCTGACACTTTTCTGTGTAACCCCAGGAAGGTTATTTAACCTCCATCATCCAACAGTCCACGGAGATTCTCAGAGTATCAAATAAGAATTACACAGTACAGGTCTCATAAAAATTATTCATTTTCATTTGACCCATATTGAGCAGGGTCAGAGTCCTAGATTGATAATCCAGAGAGATGACCTCCTACTCCTACTCCTCCTCCTACTCCTCCTCCTATTCCTCTTCCTTTCCTTCTGCCTCTTCCTCCTCCTCCTCACCTTCCTTCTCCTCCTCCTCCTCATTGCCTCTTCCTCTTCCTCCTCCCCTCCTTGTTCTCCTCTTCCTCTCCTTCTTCCTCCTCTTCCTCTCCTTCTTCCTCCTCTTCCTCTTCTTTCTCCTCCACTTCCTCTTCTTTCTCCCCTCTCCTTCCTCCTCCTCCTCTTCCTTTCCTTTCTCCTCCTCCTCCTCCTCCTCCTCCTTCCTCCTCTTCCTTCTCCTCGTGTATGAGGCTTGCTCCAGCATCCCCTGGTTAATTACGCTCTACATTCAAGGATCCTAAAAGAAAAATCCTTTCTTGGGTATTTCACGGGCCTTTCCTCCACCCGAGAAGTTTCAATCTATTCCTAACCTCCCTTCCCCCCTCCTCCCATGCTGCCTGATGCTATGATGCCACAATCCAGTCTCTGTGACTTGGCGAAATGTTTCCATGGTGATGAGCAATGATGTCATAAAGGAGGGATTGTTGCAGGGTTGAATGAAATCTGGCACCAGATGGACCTGCCTCCTTACCCAAGAGGAGAGGGAAATGATAAGTTGTGGGTGCTTCCAGAAAACGGGAAAGCAAATCACTCAGTGGATGGTGAGGAAGGAAAGACCCAGTCCTCCACATCGGACGCTGGCAGCCCAAATTGGAAAAGAACGTATTTATTGGACCTCACCAAGACAAAAATCACTTTTCAGCCAAAGAATCAAAGGAAAAATCAAAGAGACATAGCATGAAGAGACCACACCTTCTGGTCTAGAAAGACCCGAGATGACAGTAGCTTCATCCACCCAAGTGTCAAGTAGAAAATGGCTACTGAATAAAAAAGCCAGGGGCTCTTCCTGAGCAGAAGCTTTGACGTCTGTGTGTCTCGTTTAAACAAACAAACAAACGACAAAACCAAACTTCGATCGCTGTGCTTTGAGTAGCAGGCAGCAGAGCAACAAGTCATCCCTGGAAACCACTGCAACTGTCTGTGGCCAAACCACCCAGGATGTGCCTGACCTCAACTGATCCCGAAGCAGGGTTGGCCATGGCTAGTACATGCACAGAAGAGAATGCTCATGAGTAAAGCCAGACATTTACCTTGGCAAGACAGGTTACCTAGGCAGGATCTGGTGATGTCTCCGGCTGGAACTTTCTCTGCCCCCTGGCAGTTCAGCATAACTGAGGGATGGCCATGCGGCAAGTACCAAGGAATTAGGCAGGCCCTTTCCATAAAGGATTTTGCTTGATCCCACAGGAGGGTGTTGGGGCTGGAGCTGTGGACGGTGCCATGGTGATTTTCCCATGTACAAGCAGCTGGTTTTCCAGAAATTTTCCTCTTCCAGAAAGTTCCAGTCCACAGCACATGCCAAGTCCACATACGGCGAACGCACACTTGTACAACCTTCATTGTTATTCATGAACTAACTTCAAAGGGAAGCCTTTTTCTCCATCCAGGAAGCCTGACACACTCTCCTCTGTGCCCACACATGCCTAGAGATGGGGTAACCGCTCTCTTGTTTATAGTAGAGAGCAGGAGGCAGTATTTTCAGATGTCAGCGTGGTCTTAACCAAACCACTTGGCATGTTTAAGAAGAAAGACAGATGGCCGGAGGGCTACGCTCCCAGAATACTCTACAGCCCCCAAGAATATTACAATAGCTGTTGCCATGTTGGCAGGAATGTGTCCTAGCAGTAGCTCCTCTCATCGCTCCTTCGCCATAACACTGAGGGACCTGGCGAACTGGGTTCTTCCTTGATACTCCACCTCCACAACAGTGCGATCTCTGAGAAGGAGCAACTGTGCGGCTGTTCCTCACATAAGCACATGCCCCTAGCAGAACACAGAGGCCAAGGAGCAAGCAAAGCCATACGCCAAGAGCCCTGAGTTCAGCAAATCATCTCTGCCAACTTCAAGCATTTGGAAGCAAAGCCAGTTGTGTATTCATGTGTACAATTGTGTGTGTGTGTGTGTGTGTGTGTGTGTGTGTGTGTGTATGTTGTGTGTACACACTTGCATCTATAAGTTAGAGGCCGAATTCCACTATCGTTCCTCGGGAGCAGTCTAGCTTTTCGAGACAGGGAGTCACATTAGAATTGAGGCTTACGGGTTAGGGTCTCTGCCGCCCCAGAGCTTTGATTACAAGCATGCACCACCAGGCCTGGCTTCATCCATCAGCGCTGGGGATCGAACTCAGACCTTCTGCTTGCTCGTCACGGAGCAGCCTGCCTAAGCCACTTCCTGCTCCCAAAGAAAGCTGAACTATTTTAAGTAATTTTGTGTGGATCGCGTGACCAAGTTAATAGACAAGGACTCTACCCGGAGCACCAAAAGGTGCCATGTGCTAAATTGAGACCCTGGGGCTTTGCAGATTTGCTGTCCTCTGCTGAGAGATGTAGAGAAGCGTGAGCTTCGTCTGGCTTACAAATTCCCTGAAGCGGCCAGCAGTACTTCCTCTCCTTGAAAAGGAGTGCACTGTGCTTCAGGAAGGATCCCTCAAGGGACTGGGCTGCCCTCCTGGGCTGACTCTACCCCTTTCAGTCCCACCTTAAAATCCCCCCTCAGGTTAACTGTTCACAGTGCACTCCAGGCTGGGATCTGGTCAAAAGGTAAATGTCCTCACGGCCTGGCCAAACTGCACTCGCTAATAGCCTGTCACCCAAAGCCACTCTACCACTTGTCTCCCTACACCTCTGGGCCCACCCTTGACCCTGAACCTAAAAGGGTCTTCTCAAGCCTTGAGTCAGCAGAGCTCAATGCATTGTTTTGCAGATGTACCTCTGAGTACCCGCAAGCTCCACCTTTCTCCTTGTCTGTGACAAATGCCTGACTGCCTGAAGTAAAAATTACCTACAGACGCACAGCCAGCACATTCCAGAGGCCTCGGGAAGGTGAGAAGGTTGGGGAGTGGCTGGTGCGCTCTTAGTTACCGAACACCAGAAAAATACAAAAGGAGAAAGCTGGGGTGGCCAGGGTAAAGGGAAAAGCTACTGGCTCACTCAGCAGTGGCCTGTGTATGCTGAAAGTCTATCCTGGTTGCTCAGCAACCAAAAGAAAGCGTTTCAGAGAGCAAGGGGCTAATTGGACAAATGAATTAATTAGACATTTCCGGAGTCAATGTAAATGACAACAGGCTTGGGTGGTCACTGTTCTTGTTAGACATTTCTGGTTTCCCCCATCCCTACCTGAGCACTGGTCTGGCAAATACTGGATAGAGAGGAGAACCATGTAAGAATGTGTCAGGAGATACTTGGAGGGTCAGGCAATGGGTAGACCCTGTGACCTGGAGACACTGAACTAGATGACCTTTGAGTTCTCTTCTGCCTCTTGATATTTGATCAGTGTTTGCACTGCAAGGGAGGGGGGCGGGGAAGGAGTAAAGCCCCATTCAAGCACCCTGAAGGTGACTTAATAACTGGCCTCCCCACTGACCCATGGGGTTTCCCTTTGCTGTATTTAATGCCAGCAGCTCCCCTTGAAAGCAGATAGACTGGGGGGAGCTGTTAGGGAGTTTGTGTGGGAAATGAGATATTTTGTTGGCGGCTGCCTTCCCCCCCTTGCTCTGCTCTGCTTCCCCTGTTGGCTTCCTTTAATCACAGCAGACCCCCACTGCTTGCTCTAATGATGGAGAGAACCTCTACTGTGCAGGAGAGGGAGCAGGCAAGAGGCACTGCTGGTGAGATCGATTCAGGCAGAGGGAGAGCATGGTGACCAACCGACTCCAGAACCAGAAGGAGAGAGGCAATGTGGACTTCTGCTTCAGGAAGCAATTTCTGCTGGTTTCCCCATGGGAACTGCTACACCTCTCTGAGCCTCTATGTCCATCCTGCAACGCAGGGAGACAGCATTTGCTGACGCACTGAGGCTGATCAATGTGACTGCTATTTAATTACACGTCTCCCTTATTGAACATGACTAAAGTCTGTCTATAATTACAGACACTAAGAGCAAATATGTCATTAGACCATGCCTCTGTGACCCTGACTCCACCCTCCATTTCTACCTCCCCTTGGTTGCCCCCATACACACATACGGGTTCACCTCACCCCCAGTTCTCCTCATCCTGTTACTCACCTAGAAACACACACAGCCAAGCAGTTTAAGAGAACAGGGGCACAGGTGTGCCCAATGGGGAAAGAGGAGAAACTGAAGTGGGCTCTGCACCTAGCATCCAGGAGAATTCAGGTCAGGTAAGGGGCCCCCATGAGGCATGCTGTGGTCATCAGCCACACCTTGTTTGTAGTGCTGGGCCTGGTTACTGAAGCCACCAGGCCTTGGGTGCTTCTCTTTACCACAAGGCTTACCTCACAAGAAACTTCATCAAGTCTCCATGAGGATTGATCAGATGCTGGAGAAGGTCACACTTCACGTCAGGCACACACTAGGGGCTCAGTAAGTGCTGTCCAGGAATGATATCAGATCAAAACAAGCTTGAATGACATAGAGCTGATTTCCTTGCCTCCAGCCTCTTGGCCTCTCCCAACCCCCACTCTAAGCTTCGACTTCTGTATGATTAATGTAGGAGACTCAACAGCCTTACACCCTAAAAGGCTTTTTTGCCTTGTTTGGCCTCCACCCTGCTGCTAAACATGGCATGAACCCCACAGTCTAACTCTTTTCCTCACAGTTTCCTCATCCATAAAGTAGAAAGTAATTCGTCCCAGCTCTTAAAGTCGCTGAGACAGGAAAATAAAAAAGGCACAAGGCAAAGTCCCAAGATCAGTATGCCTATGTCGAGGACTTCCAGTCACTAGTGATTCTTGACTCCAAGGACTCCTTTTGGCCCTACTGTTGGGTAGATTTCAAGTTCCCAGAAAACCAAGAGTGGAGTGGAATTGTAGTCAACTCCTTAAGTGTGGAGACACAGTTAGGAACCAGCTTATCATAGTTTAGAAACCATTCACAGCAGGTCTCTGTGATAGCCCCAGGGGCTCAGACTCTTGAATGCTTAGACCCCATGGAGTGAAACTGAGAAAGATTGAAAGGATTGGGAGACTTGACCTTGTTAGAGTAGGCGGGGTCTTGTTGAAGGAAGTGTGTCACTGGGGGTTGGCTTTGAGGTCTCCAAAGCTCACTCCAGGCTCAGTCCCTTATTCTTATCTGCTGCCTACAGATCGGGATGTGCAGCTCCCAGATACTGCTCACCTCTCTGTCTGCCTCCTGCTATGATGGTAATGGACTAACCCTCTAAAATGATGAACAAGCCAGTAAGCAGCATCCTTCCATGGCCTCTGCATCGGCTCCTGAATCCAGGTTCCTGCCCTGCTTGAGTGAGTTCCTGTGCTGACTTCCTTCAACGGTGGACTATGATGTACAAGTCTAAGCCAAATAAACCCTTTCCTCCCTAGATTGTTTTTGGTCATGGTGTTTTAGCAGACCAATAAGAACCATAACTAGAACAGACTGCATGTTCAAAGCATAATTGCCTAGCCAGTCATCATGTCCTTTAATGTCAATGACAAGTCTGAGAAACGTGCGCTCGGTGGTAAGATACCTATGTCTTAAATTCAGCACTCCACAAGCTTCCCCTATATGCCAACCTCATGATCCTCTTCTAGGAACAAAGGAAAAAAAGAATGGCTAGCAAAGGGATGGGGAAAGGCTTCAGGGAAGAGCTGGAAAATCCAAGTGCTAGCACGGAGAGTGAGAAGAGAATTCAGCTGCCTTGAGAGAGACAGAATGGTAAGAATCATCTCCTAGGTGTTTAAGAGCTATGGCTGCATGAAGGAATCAGATAGTAACAGTGGTTCCAGAACAATGTATGTGCCATTAGTGCTACTGAGTTATACACTTAAAATGATTCAGGTGACAGTGACATATTAGGCATTTTTAAGACATGGAAATAAATAAAGTCAATGTGAAGGGAAAGGACAAAGCAGTAATCTTCCCACGTCCCCTTTTACCAAACCAAAGAAAATCCTCTTAGAAGCATCTGACCAGCAGAGATTGGAGCCAGCACTGGCTCTCACCTTGTAGGAGCTTGGCAAAGCTCAGATAGGAAAAAACTAAAAAACAGAAATCTCTGGCCATTGATACCAGCCCATCTCTACCTGACAGCTGGAAAAGAATGAGCAAACAGCACAGGTATGAATTTATATGTCCCAATCTAAAACACCTCTCAAAACAGCCCCAATGTGTACACAAGACCTTCATTGACCGTTCGATGATCTAACTTAAAATTGCAAAGGCTTCTTAAACACTGTTGAAGAAATAAGAATGGAGATAAGAGTCCTTTCCTTAGGATGTTCCCTAGGGACAGTTAGGATAGAAGAAGTTGTTCAGCAGAGGTACAATGTGGGGAAGGGGATACAGTGGGTGAACACAGATAGCCCTTTGCACCCCTTGCTTTCCTCGTTTTGCTTCAGGCGAATGGTTGGTACAGACCCTCATGTTGAGAAGTAACCCAAGCCCTGAGGTATTTCTCATCTTCTCTGAAGTTCCACCCTGGCTAAATGTTAGCCCATAGTGGCCCTTATCTTCTGGCTGCAAATGCATAAGAAACAGTGATCAGCCCACAGACAGTCAGGACAGACTATAAAAAGCAAGAAGATAAAGTTTCGGCTAAAATCTGAAAACAGGATAACAAGCAATCTGTCTTAGTGATGTCAGGACAGCTGAGCACAAGGTGCGTCGCTGTGTAGATGAGCATCATCTGCCCCAGTTTCAAGCCACCCGCTGTCCTTTGAAGTTGTGCTCTCCCATCTCTGAAGGAACATCTAAAGGGACTGGATAATTCTCTGTGTTTTCATCATCAGTATCCATTTAATTTGTCTTTTTAATAATAGCCATTCTATGCAGGGTGTGATTTTGAGCATATCTTCCTATACTCGTTGACCATTTCTGTCCTTTTTTAAAAAAATGTGTATAGAACTTTGTGTGTGTGTGTGTGTGTTTGTGTGTGTGTGTGTGTGTGTGTGTAGTGTGTGTGTTATATGTATGTGTAAGTATGAACTTTTACACATGTGCATGCACCTACGGAGGCCAGAGAAGGACATCGGGTGTCACAGTCAATCACTCTCTACCTTGATTTTATGAGACGGACTCTCTGTGAACCTGGAGCTCGGCTGACTGGCCAGAGAGCTCCAAGAATCCACCTCCTCTACCTCACCACGACCCAACACTAGGGTAACAGCTCCATGCTGCTATACATGGCTTTCACATGCTGCTGAGAATCAGAACTTAAGTCCCCAAGCTTGTGAGACCACCACTATATGCCCCAGGGGAGGCATCTCCCCAGACTCCTTGTATGTCTTCATTTGGAGAACACATTTCAATCATTCTCCCATTTTAACTGGACAGTTCAATGGTTTAATCGTTGAATTACGTTTCTTACATACATGAGTACGAATATCTGAATAGTTCTCAATTTTAGCTGCTGTGGAAAAGAATATCAGGGCTCTTCTAAAACTAAGAATAGAACTATGTATGATCTAGTTATACATATTACTGGGCATTTATTTATCCAATGGAAATAAAATTAGTATATCAAAGATATACCTATATCCCCATATTTACTATAGCACTATCTATATGAGTTAAGGTAAGGAATCTGCTACTGTAGCCAATGGCAGACGAATGGATAAAAGAAAATATGGTACGTACAATAGAACATGACTTAGCTATAAAAATGGACCTGCAGCACCACGGAAGGAACTGGAAGACATTATCGAGTGAAATAAGATAAGCACACAAATCTCTGTCACATGCTCTCCTTCCTACATTGAAATCCTAGAGGAAAACGGCATTGAATAAGGAGGCTGGGAAAGTAAGAGGAGGGCAGAGATGCAGAGGTTCGATAACAGCTGAGAACACAATTAAATAGGAGGGGTAACTACCAGGATTCCACATCGCATGGGGGTGACCACAGGTTACATAATTTATTATATCTCTCAAACCAGCTAGAAAAGAGACTTCAAAGTTTCCCACACACAAATAAATGAAATACACATGAGGAGACAGAAATGGTCGTCATCCTGACCTAACCGTCACACTAGGGTACGGTGTCACTGCACTGCGCCCTATAAGTAGAAACAATCCTTGTCTACTGAAAAGTGTTTCTGAAATGGAGTTGTGAACAACCAGTACCTCAGATTAGAGACAAAGGGAAGGTTGTGGATAAACCTTGGCTGGTTCCTCTGACAAGTGCTGGACTGTCCCCTGTAGTACGAATTTCTCTGCAGGGCTCTCTCTTCTTCCAATGCCAGAGACCTCCAAGACAGCAAACAATATACCTTTCATCTACATTAACACACTAAACTCCTAGAAGACTAAAAAATGCCTCGTCAGAGGCATGCCCACTGTCAGGGAGGCCAGGCTAAGCTTCAGGACCTCTCTATCTGATAATGACCACATATTCCTACTTGGGAATATCTCCTACCATCAGGGTAGGCAGCTTGCCAAGCACTTTAAGCTTAGAATTTAGACAGGCAAAAATAATCATCAAAACAGAGATTACTATCCTGATGTTGTAAGGGAGATAATGGGGTCTGCTAATAGTACCTTGTTGGAAAGCACATACACACACGGCTGCCTGATCACGGGTAGATCTAAGGTTCAAAGCAAGGCCCCTCTGGTCCAAGTGTTCCCAGCTACGAAAGACTATGGCCATCACCACAAGTATCATGTGTTCACGAAGCACTGGGCTGGGATTACTCCTTATGGTTAGCGTTCACACAGCACGGCCGCACCGATATCTGTGCTTGCCCGCATGGATGATGTAAGAATTCCACAACTCCACACAAAAGTTCTACATGAATAGATCATTCTGTACTCTTTCTAGTTCTGCAACATTGTCAACAAATAATTTATACTTCAAGGGGACCTCAGAGAAGGCAATTCTTTGCCCAAAGTAATACTATATGTATTTCTCACTTTAAAAAAAGCCCAAAGTCCTTCCTATTCTCCCTCAAAATCCCATCGCAAACATTAGCAACTCTATAATTTAATGACAGTAGCTGCCCCTAAATATGCCTGTGCACTTGTAGCTTGCCATGTCCTCTCCAGTACAGGACTTCAGCTGATCCTTGCCATCACACAAACAGGAAAGCCTGCATCTCAAACGCCGGTTATTTTATACCGGCATTAGGTCTCTAGCTGTGGGCGGTAAGAAGGCTGACCTTCAATTTCAGTTTAGCTATCACCAAAAAGATTGCCCTTCGGTGTCCCTTTGAGCACAGATCCATGCAGAGCTCAGCTCATCTAGGTAACAATTATAAGCTCTCAGCATGTCACCGCCACCATTCACAATGGTCTCACTTGAACATAGATCAGATACTATATAACAATTACAGACTCAAGTAATAAAGGACACCAGGGTTGTTTCAACATGGACAGGAACCAACTGCATGTACAGAAGACTGACTATGCCTAAAGCTATACAACACACACACACGCACGCGCACATGCACACACACACACATTCCTGTGTACACACACACAAACACATTCCTGCACCCACACACAAATACATTCCTGTACACACTCACACACAATCCTGTATACACACACACATTTCTGTACACACACACATTCCTGCGCCCGTGCACACATGCACACACACACACACATTCCAGTACACACACACACACATTCCTGTATGCCCACACACATACACATTCCTGCATACACACACACACATATTCCTGCACACACACATATTCCTGTATGCACACACACATACACATTCCTGTACACACACACATACACACACATATTCCTGCACATTCACACACATTCCTGTGTACACACATGCACACACACACATTCCTGTGTACACACACACAAACACATTCCTGCACCCACACACAAATACATTCCTGTACACACACACATTCCTGTACACACACACATTCCTGTACACACACACATTCCTGTGTGTGTGTGCACGCACACACACACACATTCCTGCACACACACACATTCCTATATGCACATACACATACACATTCCTGTATACACATACATACACATTCCTGTATACACACACACACACACACACATATTCCTGCACACACACATACACATTCCTGTATACACACACACACACACACACATTCCTGCACACACACATATACATTCCTGTATACACACACACACATATTCCTGCACACACATACACATTCCTGTATACACACACACACATTCCTGTGTGCACACACACATACACATTCCTGTATACACACACACATTCCTGTATACACACACACACATATTCCTGCACACACATACACATTCCTGTATACACACACACACATTCCTGTGTGCACACACATACACATTCCTGTATACACACACACACATTCCTGTGTGCACACACACATACACATTCCTGTATACACACACACACATTCCTGTATGCACACATATTCCTGTATACACACACACACAAACACACACACACAATCCTGTACACACACACACACACACACACACACACATTCCTGCACACACACACACAGACTCCCCACTATTCCTTGTCCTCGGTTACTGAGAAAAAGACACACAGATGAACCCTTTCCTCCCAGGTAAACTTCCACAGGCATCCCTCAATCCACTGCTAAACTCAGGCTTCCTTGGCTCAGAGGAATCGTCCAGGGAGAAGGACTTTCCTCTCCTGCCTGCCTACATTCATGTTGTAACAATGGCATTTCATACAATATAATCAACTCTGCCCCAAATTCCATTTTCTAAAAAATTCATAAGTGCACAAGAAAGGAAAAGAAACACCAAACAAAACCAGAAGAGGAAAAGGCACTCTTGAAATGAATTCAACTGCAGAAGCTCATGTTCCTGCAGGCACAGTAGATATTAATAATTCAACAAAATATTACAGTAATTACTATACTCTGTAAAATCACAACAGTGCACTTTAGCACACAACTCCTACCAATCTTCCTGAAACTGCCATTAATAAATAAAGCACAATTCCCCATATTAAATTTGTTGTTTAAAAGCTAAATATTTTATCAGAACTAATATGTTTTAAATACAGTCTAAACCAAGGAAATTCCCTGACCCTAGATTTCTCCCCCACTTTTAAGTGAAATTCCATCTACCCAGTTAGGGCAAAAATTAACTTGAACTCTTCAAGAAAACACAGAGTGGTGGGCCTTGAAGGCCCCTGTTGAGAGGCCTGGGCACCACTCAGCTGAAATGCACTGCAGGAATCCGATTAGGCTGCTCAGGAAAACTGAGAAGGGAAAGAGGTCAAAATTCATTCTTTTAGAATGTGAATCTGAACTTCCCCGTTTAGCTTCAGAACGAGAAGTCATGAATCATAAAAAAAAGGGGGGGGGGGGAGGCGGCGCAAGCAGCAATCAAAAAGATCTATCTAAGACAAGCTTTGAGTGTGTGCACAAGAAGCTAAAAGCCGAAATACAAGTGAGCCACGCCTCATACCGGAATTAGGTTTCCGAAAATAATGTACTGCTTCCTATTGTTAAAGTTCTGGCCATTTTACCTGCTGCATACCAGTTAGTGTTTCCTGGAAGGACAGAAAAGGGAAGGGAGGGAGGGAGGGAGGAAAGAAGGAGGGAGGGAGGGAGGGAGGGAAGGAGGGAGGGAGGGAGGGAGGGAGGGAGGGAGGGAGGGAGGGAGGGAGGGAGGAAGGGGAAGGGAAGGGAAGAAGGAAAGAAGGAAGGAAGAAAAGAAGGAAGGAAGGAAGGAAGGAAGGAAGGAAGGAAGGAAGGAAGGCAGGCAGGCAGGCAGGAAGGCAGGCAGGAAGGCAGGCAGGCAAGCTACAAATAAACAACCAGGACTTCAACCATATTTCCTCACACATAGTCAAGGAACATGGGCTTGAACCTGACTGCAGCCGGGCTCAGCTCAGGGGTTGTACAAAGCCAGGCCGAGCTCAGCTGAGCTGGTCTGGGCTGACAATGTCCGTGTTCTGCTTGTCCCTTATCCTCCTCCAGACCAGGATAATCCTGGCATGTTTTTCCCATGTTGCTGCAGATATGTGATTGATGATACAAACACATAGGCCTCTTGACAACACTTTGAATGGGTGTGATAGCCACGTCACAACTCCACCTCTTCTTTTGCTTACCCACGTTGTCACAGGGCCGGGAGGACTGAGAAGGGAGAATGCACTGGGATACACACACACACACACACACACACACACACACACACACACACACACATATGTATATGTATATATATATGCACACACATATATATATATATACAAAGTATATTGTGTTCTTATATAAAAAGATTCTTACGAACCCCAGTCCTGTATAAAGCAGAGGTATACTGATAATTTTTAAATAATAATAACTAAGTTAGTTAGAGAAGAAACCCCACCTACAATACTGCAAATGCCCAAAGATAAAGAGAGCTACAGAAAGGAGTAAAGAATTGCAGTCACATGGTCAACTACATGTGGGACAGCTAACTGTCCCTTCAGTAGGTGTCTTCCTGCCCACCCCACTGCCACCCCTACAGTATGTTTTCCCAGCCTCCGTCCTTTTGCTCCTCTAGCTCATAGGGTATCCGGGGTGATTCTTTTAAAGTAAATTAAGCACCATCTGTCTTCGTTGGGATTTCTTTTGCTGCATGGAGACACCATGACCACAGCAACCCTTATGAAGGACAACATTGAACTGGGGCTGGCTTACAGTTTCAGAAATTTAGCCCACTGTCATCATGGCAGGAAACATGGCAGCATGCAAGCAGACAGGGTGATGGAGAAGCAGCTGAGAGTTCAACATCCAGATCAGCAGGCGGCAGGAAGGGAACTGAGACCTCCAAGCACCCCCCAGTGACCCACCTCCTGCATCCCTCCAACAAGGCTACACCTCCTAACAGTCTCACTCCCTGGTGACCAAGCATCCAAGCACATGAGTCTACTGGGGACCATTCCTATTCACACCACCACATCATTCTCCTAGACATTCTCCAAGTCACTGTGAGGACAACACTGACCTTTCTCACCCCCTCAGGGACCGTGCTCCCTGCTACAGAGTCCATGTGATTAGAACATCCCATTGTTTCCCCTTCAACTCCCTGCTGTCCGCCATCGTTCCTTCGATTTCTCAGCTCTACTTCTGCTTCTCCTCAGAGAACTTCGATGTCCCCATGAGGTCTTTGGCATGCCACATACCTCCCCATCAAAGCACTGCCAAGAGCCCAGCATTGACAGCTGAAGTACACACAAATATGTGCCGAACAGTGAGTGGTCCTGTAGCTTCAGATGTGTGAAGTAAAGCCCACACCTACTGTTCTGGGTGTATTTTATATCTAGTGTGTCTGGACAGTAAGAGGCAATGGTGTTCAGTGTGATGACCTTCACAGAACAGGGCAGACTTTGCCTGAATCTATTGTCAATGCGCCAGGCTTCATCAGAGAACTGCACACTTTTCATCAGAACAACATCACAGGACTTCCATACCTCTTTCTCACCTTCATTGGTCCCTGGATGGGAAGGGGGGACACATATACACAAAACTAGTAGAGGATACAAAAAAAAAAAAACCCAAGCAACCAAAGTTCTTCACAGATACAGGGCACATTGTTTCTCTACCCTAAAGTTTTATGTCCAGAAGAACCATCAAGCCAAGGAAAGAGGAAATAAAATTTCAGACCATCGGGATGGTTTAAATGCATCTCTTGATACTGAGTGACCATATGATTTATCCTCCAAGTCAAGATCTTTTGAGAGCTAAAAGAAAATGATTAAAATGATGTTGGTACAAATATGAGCAAGGACACACACACACACACACACACACACACACACACACACACAACAAAGAATGAAATCTCAGAAGCAGAATACAGGTCCAAGAGTAAAACAAATGGAAGAAAATGTGCCCAGAGAGAATGGAGTCAGTACAATTAGAATATCCAGCTAACATGCGTCAATGCAGAAGAGGAAGTCTCTTCTGTCTATACGGAACGCAAAACACACAGAGACACAAGATAGAACAAAATGCCTTGCGAGAAAGTTAGAGCAAAGCTGCCCAGGGCTACGAGCCTACAAGCCTAGCTACCCAAGACACAGACAACAGGATCTCAAATGAGATCAGAACACATCCTGTCCAATGACACTGGCTTGCTAATAAGGGATGGCATTGTTTTCAATCACACTACTAGGTCTTGTTGAAATAATGATGTCACTACTCTTAATATTTCATTTTACTTTTAATTCACGGTAGTCTTGCTCAATACTCACAAGCAAATCTGTGTCCTGCCTCACACTCTACCATGTAACGTCTGTCCCACATGTGCTCACCACACATGAAACCATAGGTTTGGGTTGTTAAGATCTACCATGTGGGGGTTCTGCATGCGCTGTGTTCCTGGGCACAAACTAAGTGCTCCCCAAATAACCCTTTATCTGAACGGAAACAGACAGAGCAATCAATACAGGTCAAGTTGTGGAACAAATCGTTTTTTTACAAACATCAAATTATCGTCCATCTGGAAATTTTATTATATCAGACGTAACTAGAAATAAAGTGTGCATCATGTTTGGAATGCAAATCTCTGGGTCTGCATACCAGAGTTTGTGAGTTGCATGAGTCGCTTGTATTGAAGAAGGTAGAAGAAAAGGGGGGCTATGCCCAGCCTCAAATCTGTGGGTTAGGGACTTCCTGCTCCCTGAAGAATGAACAAGAGGGCTGTAAACCAGTCCCTTGCGTTCATATCACCCAAGTTCCGTTCAAAATGCTGTGCATTTTCTGATTTAACTGAATCGAAAAGGGGCCCCAGAGGACTGCTGCTATGCCATGAATACATAGATGATTGACATTTACTTTGTCCTGGCGTGGGACCTCGCTTGTTTATGCAACATTCTTTTTTCATTTTACAGATTGGGAGTGGGGGTGGGGGATTCAAGACAAGTCAAATATCTTGATTAGCATTGCACTAAAGCAAACAAATTTATTGAATGAATTAGTAAAAGAATAAATAGA
This sequence comes from Rattus norvegicus, assembly GCF_021556685.1. Lineage (NCBI taxonomy): Eukaryota > Metazoa > Chordata > Mammalia > Rodentia > Muridae > Rattus > Rattus norvegicus. The sequence goes on along the minus strand of NC_141534.1, from coordinate 260,458,232 downwards.
AATACATCGGCTTAGGTAAGACCAATCTTTCGATGCTTGAAAGAAGAATTTTCTAATTTGAAAGCCATAACTCCTTCTCCTTGCTGATAATGTGGCTAATTTTAAAGAGGAGCGCTCACAACTTTTATTTATAAACTAAGCTCCTATGCCTCAATGAGGCTCAAGTTCCATAGACCTGAGAAGCAGGTGACTTACTAACAAAAGTTCATGTGAATAAGGAACACAAACCAGAAAGCCCCAAGCCCAAAGCAACATTCTCACCAATATATCATGAGGTCCTTCTGTGATGTGATCTGAGGCAGAAAAAGCTAATGCTGATCCCAATGGCTCCTTCCATTATAAGGAAGCCTAAGAAGAGAGGAATCTTCTTTTAGGTAGATGCAGTTAAATGCCCAAATATCAGGGGGGTTAGGCATTGTGAAGACCAAGAACACACCCTGAGTAGGAATGACTCCTCACCTCTGAGAAATAGAACTGAAAGGTCATTTGGACGCGTGGGTCCCCTCCTAAAAGCCACTGGGCTCCTTCATTCAAAAGAATTCTGGGGACTCTTTAGAGGGTATAAATGCTAGAGCCTCAGAGGGCCTGTGACAGCTGCTGCTCCCCCTACTGGTGCTGCTGCTTCTGCTTCTGCTTCTGCTGCTGCTGCTGCTGCTGCTGCTGCTGCTGCTGCTGCTGCTGCTGCTGCTGTTGGTGGCAGTGGTGGTGGTCCCTGCTGTTGCTTCTGCTACTGCTGGATTGTTTTGACAGATTGCTGGTTGGAGACACCCTGACAATGGAGAATGGGCTTGCCCCAAGGAACACTTCAGCAGGAAGTAGTCTAAGGAGGTCTACGTTTCCTTTCTCCTCTAACCTTCTGTTCTAGAAGTGTTACCTAGTGTTCCTACCTAGTGTTCAAGAGGTTGTAAGAGATTGGGGTAGAATAAGGTTGGAAGGATGATAGATAAAAGAACCCAATAAAGTAGCTCAAAAAAGTACACCAACAGTTATTAGCTCCTTAACTTTTGGTGGGATTGCGTACCACCTTCTTGCCAGGTATGCTGGAATTTTATCTTGCTGGAGCTTGTGGAAGTTTGTGCTGGCTGTCACAATCACTGTGAGCTCATTTATGGTTGCGTCTTTTTATGTCCGGAAAACAGTTTTCTTGATGTTACTCATCACCTCTAGCTCTTACAATCTTCCACCACCAACAACAACAACCACCTTCCACAAAAGATCTTTGAGCCTTGGAGTAAGATACACATGTCCAATTTGGGGCTGAGTAGGAAGTCTACAGTCTTTTGTTCTCTGCACAGTGACCAGTTCTCAGACTCACTGTTAACTGCCACCTACCTCAAAAGAAAGTTTCTCTAATGGAGGTTGAGGAATATTCTTATCTATGTGAATATCAGTAAGTCACTGGAAGACATTTTGATACAATTTAGCAGTGTAATTGTATTGTATTTTCCTCTGGGCTCAGGATCTAGCTAACCAAAGGCCCAGGTAATAGTGCCAGATAGATAGATAGATAGATAGATAGATAGATAGATAGATAGATAGATAGATAGAGACATAGAGACATAGAGACATAGAGACATAGAGACATAGAGACAGAGACATAGAGACATAGGGACATAGATAGAGACATAGAGACATAGAGACATAGATAGATATAGATATAGATATAGATATAGATATAGATGATATAGATATAGATAGATATGGTTTCATCTTATTGGCCTTAGAACCAATCAGAAAGTAGTTGGTTACTCACAGAGCGTTTGTGCCACTATGACGCCAATGGACCTATCTTTTCAGGCCAGCCATTGCTGTAGCTTACTTTGTTCACAGGTAGGTGAGACTGAAGCCTTCTTTTCTCCTCCAGTAGCATGCTTAGCACATTCTAGCATCATGAACACTCACCATAGGGACAGAGCTTGCAGTTAAATAGCAACTTGATGTCTCTGTGTTCTATGACTTAAGCATCTAGTGTTTTCAGCAACAGGGTCATGATGCCAAATTTTAGTACAGTGCTGGCAATCTCCTGTAATTCTTGGGGTCAATGTGACCCCATTTGGAAATGACACAAAAAGGTAACCCATTCCTGGTTCTGTGATTTATATTTGCTGGCATGGGATGTTTAAATACCCCCAAAACAAGATTCTTTAAGTATGAGAAAAATTCCTAACTTAATATGACAGATACCTTTATGTACTAATTTACTAAGCCACGGGGCACTCAAATATTTGGTTAATCATGATTTTGTGAGGGTGTTCCTGGGTAGTGTTAACATTTTAGTCAGTCAGTCAGTAATCTGAATAATGCATATGGTCTTTCCTCACACAACATGTCTCATCAAACCCACCCAAGGCCCAAATGTAATACAAGGCTGAGGAATAAGGAATTTTTTTCTCTGTGCCTCGCCGGTCTTCTCCTGCCTCTGTGCTTGGTCTTGGTCAGGAATTTGCACCGTCTGTCCTGCTGCTTGGTATTTGGAGTAGAATATCTGTTGTCCTGGGTCTTCAGATTCTCAACGACGCAGCTTTGACTTCTCAGCCACCAAAATGGCAGAAACCAAATCCCCATAGTGAATATACCATTAGCTCTGATTATGTAGAAGAACCACATTAATGACTTGAAAGTAAGTTAAGATTTCTCCAGAAACAAGGGTTTAATTTAAGTAGGACATTTGGGAGATAATCTCTGGGAAGTCTGATAGGGAAGTCAGGGACTAAAGAAGGGATGGAGGGGAGACAAAAAGCAAGCATGCTGCCAGGGGAAACAACTGGGGCTTACTACACTGGGAATTTTGGGAGACTGTAAAAAGGAAAACAAAAAACAAAAAAGCAAAAAACTGCCCCAGAGTATTCCTATTCCTCCCTATGTCCACCAGTGACTAAGGAATGGCTTCAACTCAGGCAATGCCCGATTTGACAAAAGCAAAACTTCAGTGGCCACAGAAAGCTGGTGGGCCCTAATAGCCCCTGTTGGGCAAACAGCTTGTTACTCATATTTGGAAGGCAGGCTACATTGCTAATAAATAACAATGTTGAAAAATGGACAGGATACCAACAGTATACCAAGAGACACACAACTTGGCCATCTCCCATCTTGGTGGCTATAGACTAATACTCTTGGCTTATGATGTAACCTCCTGTGCTAGATACTGTACGCATCATTTCTAAGACCACCCCCCCAAGTCAAGTATGGCCCTAATTTTGCATCCAGTGAAAGTAAGGCATGGAGATTTATTCAAGGCTACTGTCACTTGAAACCTTTCATTTTAAAAGTATGTGGAGGAGGGCGAACCCATAGGAAGACCAGCAGTCTCAACTAACCTGGCCCTGAGACTGCTCAGACACTGATCCACCAACCAGGCAGCATACACCAGAGCATACAGCAGAGGACTGCCAGGCCTGGCCTCAGTGAGAGAAGATGTTCCTAACCCTCCAGAGACTTGAGGCCCCAGAGAATGGGGAGGTTTTTAAGGGGTGGAGGGCATCCTCTTGGAGACAGGGGAGAAGGTATGGGATGAGGAATAGTCAGTGTGCAGACTGGGATGGGGATAATGACTGACTGTAAAAAAGTTAAAGAAAAAAATAATAATAAATTATGTATCAACTTAACTGGGCCTTAAGTTGTCCAGATATTTGGTTGAACAGTATTTGGGTTGATATTTAAGGAATTTTTGAGAAAGCAAAAGTTCACCTATAAGCATGAATAGTACTGACAATTCCTCTGCTGTAGACCCTCTGCTCTTCCACTGTTACCCTGAAAGCATCCTTCTCTACATGACTAGTTTCACTGTTTCAACAGACTATCAATAGACAAGGCTCCCCCACCCCACAGAATTACATTGTAACATGACAGTTTGGGCTTCCCTTCTAGCCCAATCCTGGAAGAAAAAAGGAAGTTTCACTCAGTCATTGTTCTCTATTTCCCACTGAAGCAACATCTTAGAAAGAAAAGGCTCACAAGAACACAGCCCACAGAATCAACTAAGCAGGGCTCATGGGGGTCCACGGAGGCTGAAGCAACAATCAGGGAACCTGCATGGATCTGACATGGCTCCTCCACATACATCTTTTGGTTGTGTGGTTGGGTATTCTTGTAGGAGTCCAAGGAGGGCAGGGGCTGTTTCTGACTTATTTGCCTACTCTTGGGGCCGGATTCGTTTGCCTGCTTCTCCTCCTACTGGATTGCCTTGTTTGGCCTCAATATGAGGGTATTTGCCTAGCCTAATTGTAACTTGTTATGCTGTATTTGGTTGATAACCCTGGGAGGCCTGAAGGAAAACAAAGGAAGAGCAGATCTAGGGGAGAGGGGAGTTTGAGAGAAGGAACTGGGAGGAGTGGGAGGAGGGGGAAACTGTGATCAGGATGATAGACAGATAGATAGACAGACAGACAGATAGACAGATAGTTGATTGATAGATAGATAGACAGACAGTTGATTGATAGATAGATAGATAGATAGATAGATAGATAGATAGATAGATGATAGATAGATGATAGACAGATGATAGATAGATAGATAGATAGATAGATAGATAGATAGATAGATAGATAGATAGATGATAGATGAGAGAGAGAGAGGAAGGAAGGAAGGAAAGGAGGAAGGAAGGAAGGAAAGAAGGAAGGAAGGAAAGAAGGAAAAGGCTCATTTCCTATGCATCTGTATATTTAATTTGATTCTCCCCATCTGGATGAGAAACCACCTACTTAGCCATAAAACCAACATAAGGGCTCTCAGGAGGACCAATCAGGTAAATAGGTCCTTGTGGACCAAAACTAAACAGCTGAGCTCTATTGCAGGGATACACACTGGAGACCCAGAGGTAGCTACAGCAGGCATACCTGAGAAGTTACTTTTTCAACTAGGCAGTATTAACTACCTATTCCTACTCCATTCGGTTCTACAAGCTTCTATTAACTGACCACAAGCCACAAGAGAATGGAGGAGGCGTTCATTGAGAAAGAGCCTGCTGTAGGGATGGGAAACACAAGTTGAGCACCATCTTCAGGTGAATCTACTTGTGGAGTCTTAGCTCATCCTCTCACAGTGGCTCTCACTTCCTAATACCTCCACCCTTTAATACAGTTCCTAATGTTGAGGTGACCCACCCAACCATGAAATTATTTCATTGCTACTTCATAACTGTAATTTAGCTACTGTTATGAATTGTAAATAACTGATAGGCAAACGCCAAGGGGGTCATGACCCCCCCCCGGCGGGGGGGTTGAGAACCATTTGAAACAGTTTAACCATCTGACTTCAACTTTCCCCGCAGGAAGAGGTAAAACAATCAAACCTCAGGATTAACCTCCCCTCTTGCCAGTCCATTAGGCATTCTGGGTCTGCCAACAACCTGTCACGCAATGCACTTACAGAGCACTTCTCCTTCTCTTTGAAACATTGTTCTCTTTGGAACAACTCACAGTGCAACACTTTTTCATTATTTTATCTTATTTATTTTGGTGTCTTTCCCAGGGCAACACTCCCTCTAGTGTCTGCATGGGACTCTCAGGTTCTATCCTTGGTGCCCTAGAGGAAGACAAGTAGGAATGCAAGGCAGTCACTGACTGGGGGAAGATCAGTACAAAATAATTAGTGCGTTTTCTCAACATGATCATCTTGGGGAAAAAGAGACTGGCTGCAGATATCTGTGACTGATCCATTCTCACACCACACACAGCTAAGAAATAGAAAAAAATGGAACATTAAGGTCTATCCCCAGACTTGGCACTAAGGGCTCTGCTTCCTAAGCAGCCCCAGGAGCCCGGTGTTCTCTAACTTTCTCAAAGCTACACACTTGACTGAAGGTCATCAAAAAAGTGTCTTATGATTCCTGTGAGGTGTAAACACCAATACCCAATCCAGGAAAAGTTCCTCCCACTTCCCCTTACCCAGCCCTCTGCACAATAAGAAGCCCTTGGAAAAGGTTCCACTATTTCCATAATTTATCATCAGGTTTATCGCTGATGCTACCGAAAATTCTAAGTTTCAAGAGCTGGAGCCCTGTGAGCCACCCCATTGTACGTTTCCTCTACTGTCCCTGTCAGCACTACATACAAATCAGACATCATAGAGACCCTCGTGAAGACAGAAAGTACAGGATGTGACTGAAATGAACATCCTGCCGATGATGCCTGAGTCTCTCAGAGGCTTTACCATCAGCTCCTTGGCAAACCGTGTGTGAGTAGCTCCTTCCTCTGCTTTAACATTTCCATATGAAAATCAAGAGAAGAACTGCTTCCAGACACGAAAGCCGTGCCTAACTCATCTGGTACTGGAAAACATCTCAAGTGCTTGGTACATATGGGTCAGATACTTCTTCTAAGCCATGTATCATCTCATTTAAAAATCCTTTCAACTGACAAGTGAAGGGTGCCCCTTTGTATAGGCAGAGAGAAGGTAACAACTTCCCAGTGCCACAAAGCCGTTCAGAAACAGAGAGAGGATTGAGTCAAAGCAGCTGGCTCTCAAAACCACTTTTCACATTCTCCATCTAACCATTCTCAATAAACCCGGAAGAGGTTTGCCTGCAGGATTTAATCCCTCCACAAGTATTAGTTCACACATATGATAAGCCATATGTCATACGATTTCCCCATGCAAAATAGGCCCACGTTCTCCACCATGCGGAATCCCTAATTACCCTGCATAGCTGCAACTCCAGCTCTTCCCCTAAGCTACATTTTCTTGGGCGTTTGTGAAGACGCAGATCCCTACTCAGAGATAGAGTTTTATTGATCGCTTTCCCGGGGAGGCTGGCCTATCCGTACCGCAAATCCCTCTCATCTCAGCCAAGGAGAAAACTTTTCCCCCTGCTTCCCAGCATAGACCTAGTTCCGAAGTTCTGAGACGTTGTCTACCCTTACTGTGGCGTGTTTATTAGAACAGCATTTCCATAAATAATTAAACTCAAACAACCACAACAAACAAGGAACTATATTTGATTGACTCGCTAATTCAAATAGCCAGGTGATTTACTGAGGCTCCCCTCAGCAACTGTTGGTAAAGCTGCTGCTCACCCAGCATTAAAGAGCTCATTAGTTATGGTCTCCCGCCACTGCAGTGGGTGGACAGAGTGACTGTGGAAACGCTACAGCATCTACCCAGGCTGTGTGCTGAACACTTGCTGCTGTACTTGTGATGACACTTGGAAGTGACAGACACTCTGATGAGAGGTCGTGGGACCTTCATGATGGGAAAATGGCTTTCAGAGGGGGTTCACCTGGTGTGGATCTTTGAGGCTATCAACCTGCAGTGAGCTCTGTGCTCCCTTATTTGACTCTGATGATATGTCCAGCTACTCTATGCTCCTGCTGACATGAACCTAGCTGCCTAGGCCACCATGCTACTTGGCTACTCCTGCCACCATGCTACTTGGCTACTCCTGCCATCATGCCTTCTTCGCCATGGTGGAATATAGCCTCCGTACCTTGAAGCTTAATGAGGTTTTATGCCCATGAATTGTTTCGTGGGCTTTTGGTTACTGTGATGTGAAAAGCAATACAGGGTTGGGAAATCTATTCCAGGCTCAGTGTACTCTACCTATGAAATGGGTAGTAAACCTTACCCAAGTATAATCACACACACACACACACACACACACACACACACACACTTCTGGAAGGAAGATGCTTTGCTAACCTGAAGAAATAAGGAGAATAGCAAGAAGGAATAGGAGAGTTTATTCTGAGAGAAAAGAACACTTGGGGTTCAGCTGTAGGATATGATGCTGCTGTCTAAGCCGTGTGCCTCATCCCACATTGAGTAATTTGATGAACACAGTTCCCAAGAGCACCTCTAACCCTGGCATTCTTTAGGTATGAGATTCGTATAGGCTCTCCCACAGTGCTGCTCTCTCCTTTAAGACAATCAATTGTTGCCTCAAACAATAGTTCCACAATTGGCCACATATCACCCCATGGCATCTGTCTTGTTGTCATGTGTTGTTTAACTTTACAGAAGAGCAGGCTCGCATCCAAAGTATACAAAAGGGACCTTGAGGCAAATGCTGTCGAGTCTCCATGTTTTACCTTTCTACCACATCCCTATGGAGCGCCAGGAGCCAGAACAATGCCACGCGGACCTCAAATGCTCATCGAATGGCTGAACAACCTGTACGAGTAGATACCTAATTTCTGAAACACATGAGAAGTCAGGACCACTGACTCCTTATTTCTATCCTCTGTCAAGTGGAGTAAGGATCTCACTGAATCTTGTCCAAAAACGTTATACCTCAGTGGCCAGGGATATGTCTTCAGTAATGTTCGCCATACAGCACCACCTTTGAAGGTACCAGTCAGTGATCTCTCTCCCCTAAAATGTTGCAGGCTGTTGTCAATTCTGTTCATTTCCCTGCAGAACCTGATGGTAAGCCCCTATTGCTGAAGATAAAATATGCTTATCAACAAGGGAAATTTAAGCTGGCACTGGCCTGGAAGCCTCATCCCTACTGGCTAGCTTTCGTGGTGCTGTACACAGTTACAAGAGAAAAAACAATCCTCAATTTGACTCAGCTATGAACTCTGAGAGCCGATACAAGGACCAACCTAGCAAGAAGTGCCCACTCGTGCAGTAGTGGCACAAATGTCATGGGAGTAACCAGTCATTTTCTGATTGGATTTTAGCACCACTGCACAAGAGGGAACTCATAAATGACCTCATTGTCAGAGCCAAGAAGCTGTGACTAGATAGCTCCTGGGTCCTATTACTGTTCTGTTGAAATGACATTGCACAAAACCTGAGTTCAATACCTAGCATACACATAAAAAGCTAGATATGGTCACACCCAGTAATAACCCCAGCCCTGGGGAGGCAGAGGCAGAAAAATGACAGGAGGTAGCTGGCTAGCCAGTTGGGCCAATCAATGAGCTTCTGGTCTCAGTTAAAGATCATTATCTCAAAACCTAGGGTAGAGAATGACTCAGGAAGACACTCAACATTGCCCCCGACCACCCTACGTGTACTCACATGTACAGGCACCTACATGTATGTACACACACACAAAAAGAGAGAGACTCACAGAACATGAGCACACATCCAAAGAAATCCCCACGTGAAATAACAAACTGAACACTTACATCCAGTGTTATTGAGAGATGGTGTCAACCTATTTGTCATCTGAGGGTAAAAATGATTTCCCCTTTCCCCACAGTTTGGACACCATCTAGCTCTCCAGAGCTAAATGTTACTGAGTCACGTGGCAAACATAGGAACAACCCATAGTTGGTATAGAGCGTTGATTTAACTGAATATTGCATCCCTCACCCTCCAAATATGGAAACACATAAGACTATGCTAGCAAATGATCACGTGTGGTCCAACGTAAATTCTGTAAGTCATTAGGAAAAGGGAAGAAAATGCTTCCTGGGAAGTTTGCATAGAGGTCTGTGTTTATGTCTTGGACTGGGTCATGAATAGGTGGGCTGTAACAGGGGCCAGGTCTCAGGTGGAGGATGATTTGGAGCAGAGTCAATCAGAAGCCTGGGACAGGGGACAATCCCTGCAGAAGAGTTGACCATGGGACAGTCAAGCCTTGGGTTGCAGACATAGATCCAGGACACTCAAAACACACAAGGGAGAGGTCTATAATACCAGGACACAGGGCTTTGGATGTAAATTTAAGAAGCCAGAGGTCTTCACACGAGAATGAAGACATGCAGAGTGAAGCCATCCCCGCTTACAATGTCTGTCAAGTCACATCTGTGACAATGATTTCAAATCTGTCCCTAGATTATGCTCCATGAAGATGGGGAGGGCCATTCACTAATCCACTAATCCAACCATCACTAAGTACCTAAGGTAGGCAGAATGCCCTTGCTGCATTACCTACCAAGAATAGGAGGTTCCATCCAGTCCCCTCTGCCAGCAAGCACGCGCACACACACACACACACACACACACACACACACACGAATAATCTTGGTTAGCTAAACTCCCCTCATTCTTCAGAGCCAGCCCAGCTCATTTTGCATCTTCAACCTCTTCTTCTAAAGGGTCTCTTGTTTCCCAAATCTGCTAATGAATTGTGCTTTACATTTTTCCCTTGCAATGGAGGAGTCAGAGAAAGGACTGAAGGAGCTGAAGGGGTTTGCAACCCCATGGGAAAAACAACAACATCAACCAGCCAGACCCCCCAGAGCTCCTAGGGACTAAACCACCATCCCAAGAGAACACAGGGATGGACCTATGGCTTCATCCACATATGTAGCAAAGGATGGCCTTGGCCTTGTCAGGTATCAATGGGAGGAGAGGCCCTTGGTCCTGTCAAGGCTTGGGGAGGTGGGAGGAAGTGGGTGGGTGGGTGGGTAAGGGAGCACCCTCATAGAAAGAGGGGGAGGGGAAAACCTTGAAAAGGAATAACATTTAAATGTAAATAAAAAATCCAAGAAAAAAAAAAGAAAAAAAAAAGTCTCTCACCACCCAAATGGCCAAGGGAAGGTAAAAAGCAGGAAATCTTCAGGAGGATAAGTACATGACTTGCCCATCTGCACCTAGCCCTGAATGAACTGCCGGCCTCCAGGGATGAGCCTTGTGTCTGTGTGTTTGGCTCTATCGTACTTCTCCACGTGCTTTTCAGATGACTCTGGTCCATAGATCTCGGCACCCAGATAAATAAAATAAAAGTGCTTCCTGAGCCTTCTTACCACTGGATCCACCAACCCCCTACTCTTAAACCCAACACCTCTGGAGAAGGCACCACTCAACCTCCATCCCTGCCAATCAAGATGCAAGTTCCAAACATTGTATTTCAGCCAACATTAATTAGGGCCTTCCCGATGAAGGCATTTGCTTTTCTGCTCACCTTGGGAACCACCACAGGATCTGAGAAGCAAATCAGAGCCAATAACCTAGCCACCAGAGGACAAACAGCCTTGGCACACCCCTCCTCCCCTCATCCCCACTCCTGGCGGACAGTGACCAGGAGCAATTAGTGCTGTTGTGTCCCAAAGTGTTTCCTCGCTATGTCTCAACTGAGACGCCTTGCCTTGTAATATTAATTAAAAACAGATTTTTTTTGGCAAACCCCTGAAGAACTGTTTCTGCGGCAGGCTTCTTTATTAAGCCTCAGAGAAGGCGAAATGCATTAAGATATTGTGACCCTGGGACGGTGAAGCCTAAAGCAATCCAGCCAAAAGCAGCTTGAAAAATCTGTTTGCGAGCCACCGTTAAGATGCTCTCGTGAGTGAAACACAATGAATCTGTCCAAATCCGTCACTATTTTTGCACGTTAGAGTAAATATTTTAGATGAAAGGTCAGTTGCATTTCCTAAGGGTAGAGAATTCCCACCCCCCACCCCATGGTATGTCTTCTAAGCAGCTCCAGGTCTGGCAGGGACCTACAGTGACCCAGCATCTCCTTTCTGCTAAGGCTTCAGGTTGGGCATTAATTGAAAACTAGCTGCCAAGTCATCCCGAGCAGGCACACTACAGAGGCAGCAGCAGGCTGCAGAGGCTCTGTGTGTGAGCTGCTAAGGAGAAATGGTGCCCGACCTAAAAGGATATGGAATAGGGGGTTAATCCCAGAAAGCAGAGGTGGGAGTGAGCTGGCTGTGCCTTCACAACTTCACACTTGGCAGGGCCATTTGCCAACTCACTGAGTAAGCAAGGAAGCCTCTCCCTCCATGTGAAGGAACGGGAGGAGAATAATGTGTTTTCCTGTCTCTCTGTCAGCCATGGGGACTGGGTTCCCCTGGGTGTTTGTGAAACACTCTGTAACCCATTAGTCAGCAGGGGACAAGCAACCAGAACCAGAGCTAATCCCCTCCAGGGCAGAGGCTCCAAGCCCATGGCTCCTCACCTTCCCCTAGCCAAGTCAGTGTGCTCAGAGTCAGGCCCCACAACTTGATGTTCCTCTCCTCCTTTCTGCCTTGTCTGCTAGCACCACATTCACCCCACCCCACCACCCCCACCAAGCAAACCCACCCTAGTTCTTATACCAAAGTAAGCTTTTGTCCCAGCAATCAGAACAGGGCCAAAGGTCCTGGGTATTTGAACCAGCTACGAACCCACTCCTGGGAACTCTTGGCTGTGCTCTTGGCCAGCTTCACTGCTCCAGCAAGAACACAGTGGCCCTGTCCGTATGTACAAAGATCTTTTCTTGGCCCTAAGTTCCTGAGGTACACATTGAACCAGGAGGGTGGGGCTGAGGATGCCCAGCTTACAGATTTCTGACTGTAAAGTCTACCTGAGTAGAGTTCAGTGTTCAGTAACTAACACCCACCACCACCCAGGAAACCTGTATCAAGAGCTGTGGTTCACTCCAGGTGCCTGGGACAAAAAAGCAGAAAAATCCAAACTGCTAATACTGGTCAGAAGCCTGTTTAACACTTCGGAAGCCATAAGAAAAGGTGAAATTATCTTTCCAGGCCATAAGACCCCGCTAAGGCCCCATAGTCTCTGCCCCGTGACATCTCCCTCCATAGAAACAGTAGCGAAAAAGACCTCCTCACCTTCTCTTCTTTTTGGCAAAGGAGGGAGAAAAAACACACACACATACACACTGTTGAAGCTGCTGCCAGCTACTCTCTCAAAGAGTTCTTCCTCTTTATAGAGCATCTAAGGCTATGAACAAGCTCAAATCTCCATGCCCAACTGGTCTGCTATCCAGGTCCCTTGTCTCTCTATTGATTGAAGAGGCACAAGCCAGACCCTCCCTCACACCCTTTGGCGCAGCTCAACCACCCTGAAGTTGGACAGAGAAGGCCATGCAGATTCACCTCTCTGTAGAAAGTACTTTCTCTCTAAAGTCCCATCTCCGGGGTCTCCCGGCTGAGGGAATTGGTAATAAAGCCACAGGTATGTAAGGATATCCCCCCTCCTCAAGGAGGAGAAAACCAAGAACACTCCCCACTACTCCTAAATTATCAAACTTAAACAAGGTCCTAATTCACAAGCTCTGCTTCCAGAGAATGACTCCTCCTCCCTCTTCCTTTCTCTCCTCCTCTCTCTCTCTCTCTCTCTCTCTCTCTCTCTCTCTCTCTCTCTCTCTCTCTCTCTCTCTCTCTCTCTTCTTCCCTCCCTCCTTCCCTCCCCTCTCCCCCTCTGCACACATAAACACCTCCTGGAGACTGGAGAGTAAGTCAGTCACCCAGTCCTGGAAAGGGGCACCATTGTCCAGCCTAGGACCTGTGCTCAAAGCCATCCAATCCAAGACTTGGGGGCGGTAGAGCTATCTTGATGGAGATATGCAGATGAAGCCATTAGTCACCAAGCCACCCTGTGCGTTTCCACTCTTCTCCTCAGAACCCAGCATCTGGTACCCAGGCTTGGCTGCCCCAGCTCCAACCTCACTGGGTCTCACTGACCACCATCGTTAAATCTGTACCTGGTTACTGCTGTGTGCTCTGCAGCCCCCTGGCTCCCCTATTACTCAACGCTCAGCCCTGTGACCCCCACGCTCTGGTAAAAGAAGGCAAACATTTCCCCAGGAAGTCTTTTCAAAGGCCTGTCATGAAGAGATGTACAAATAAGGCAGCACTTTCCGTTAAATGAGCTCTCCAAGCTGCTTGTGAATCCCTAGTCCTCTTAACTGCCTGCTCTGCCCTAAGTCTGGTTCTCAAGTGAACTGGAAAGTCACCAGAAGAAAAATAAATAAATAAAAATATTTGGCAAGGCCAGGTGAAATAGCATGGCGATCACAGGAGGAAAGAGGTTTGGGGGAGCCGGCTCTTGCTGGGGGTGGAGTGAGTCTAAGCAGGCTCTGCCTGCCCGCGGCTGCCAACGTTGGACCCTATTCAGCTGGACCCCATTCCTGAGCCCTGAAGCCTCCTGAGCTGGCTTAAGGAAGGTGCCACCTCTTGATGCAACAACGTCTTGGAGGCCCAGATGGCAAGGAAAATGGAGAAGAGATGTGCTCAGAAAGAGCATGGTCTCAACTTTGATCCCAGACTCCCTGAGCCCTTTGTGAAGCAGGACACAGAGACGAAAGTGAGTTTTCTGCTCTCCCACTCGTGCGTGCAGCGCTAGCACGAGGATAAGCAGTAGGAAAAGGGTGTGGAAATTCGCTTCACGCTTTAAACTTTTTTCCTGCCTGCTCCCACCGGGAAAGCCTTACAGCGTGGATGTTGCAGCCCAGCTCCCAGCCTGGCTAGAACGTCATGTGCCTAGCAGCGACCCCAAAATGAACAAGTGTCCTGGTGTCCCTGTGGCTTCAATCTCCCTATCTCCCTGGTTCCTTTCACGTGACCCCAGGGCAAAAAGGGAGCTCCTCCAGTCTCTGGAATTTGTCCAGAGATTTCTCCACCCCAGCCCATGTTTACACTCACGAATTCAGGCATCCTCGCCCCAGAAAAGAAAAAAGTCACTCTCAGACCTGAATGTGGGAGAGAGCAACCACAGATCCCTCGCCCAAACAGCTTTAAGACACACTTTCCTCTTAGCCCTCCAGACAGCCTCCAGTACTGGGGTCTTCAGTAAACATTCACTCGCCATCTTACAACAAAACTCTAACCTGTTGGGGGCGTCAAGTGGGCAGGACAAACCCCTCTCTAAAAGTCCTGGCATTCTGATTCTCATTCTGGACCCTAAGAAACTATCCGCCCCTCGCCCCTCGCCCCTCGCCCCTCGCCCCTCGCCCCTCGCCCCCGCCCCCGCCCCCATTACCCACCGCTGTCAGGAGACTAGCGATCCGTGCCAGATGGATACTCACACTGCTGTTATGTCCGAACCAGTGCACCATGGCTTGGTTGTGAGCTGAGTCCCCTGTCAGTGCAAAAGACGTGCTGGGCAATCGGAGCTCCTCAGTCGCCGATCCTCCGGTCCGCGTCGCCTTCACCTCCTCCCGGGAACCCTTGGTCTGAGGACGGTTTCCTTTGGCACCATCTGCGGGAGCAGTAGCCCAAGCGTCCCCGCGCTCCAGAGTGCTGGGCGGCTGAGCCCGGCGAGTCCTCCTAGCGCTGCCCGCCTGGCTAGGAGCTGGGATGCCCCGGACCCACCTCGCGCCTTCAGGCGACGTTCCCGCAGCTTCTGTCGGAATCTCCCCGCGGCTCGCCTGGGACAGTAGCTCGAGCCTGGACCGGCGCCTCGGTGCAGCCGCTCTCCGTGCAGATGCCAGCTCCTCAGGCCACCGGTTCTCCGCTGCCCGAGGCAAGAGAGGAGGCAACGCTGGTGGTCGCGAAGCCGGGGACACCAAGCGCCCGGGACCTCCGGTTGCGCCCCAAGTGATCTCGGCGCCAGCCAGGACCCACGTTGACAAGAGCAGCAGCCCGGTCCCGGCGAGGGGCGCCCCGGGCCAGCCTGCGGGGCGCTCAGTGCCTGCCGACTCCATCCCGCTGCGGCTACCGCGGCTCGGGCTGCCGAGTGTGTGGCGCCCGCCGAGGTGCGGGTCCGGCGGAGGGGGGGCCGGAGGGATGCGCGCGCCGGCAAGCGAGCTAGCGAGTGTGTCAGGGGAGTGAGGAGGGGGCGGCCGGGAAGGAGGTGGCTCCGGCTGGAGCGCGTCGCCTGTCCCCTGTACTCTTCCCTCTCTGGATCGCTTGCTCCCAGGTCCAGAGGGTGATTCCAAAACCCAAAGGCAATTACTAAATGCTCCCTCGGTGCTCTGGAGGGTTTGATGCTGTTGCTAAAATGCTCCCCGCCCAAATCTTTCCCACCGACCTCTTTTAGAAATTTTGTGGAAAAGAGTGCTCAGAGGAAATAAGGAAATCCTCTTTTAAAACGGGCAATGCTAGCCGGATCCTGGAGGAGGGCTCACAGCAGACCCTAATCCGGAGTCTCTCGGAAATCAACCTCCAACCAGCTTCGGGAGCGGAGTTGGGAAGCAGCTCCTGGCTGCGTTTGGGGATTCACTCTTCGGGTCTGTTCTTGGGAGCCGGAGCCGGCGTGCGGGAAGTATAGGATCTCCGGGAGGAGAAGGAGGAGTAAATTGTTTCCACTGCCAACAGTTCTTGATCTGGAGACCAGGGCCAGCCGGGAGCTTCCGCGCTGAAGGCAAGCGCGGGATGGACCCACGACTGTGCTCTAGGCTCCCCGCCCCCGGAGGCCTGCGCCCCCTCCCGGTGCGGGGGCGCGGGGAGTGCGTGCGTGCGCGTGCGTGCGCGCAGGCGAGAGGGGGAGAGAGGGAGACCAGAGTGTTCCGGGGCTGGCGGGAGGGCGCCTCGGGGTGGGGGGGTACCTGGTTGAGCTGGTTTGTGTGCGGGGGGGGAGGGGTTGCTGGGTGTGCGGGGGCGCGCGGCTCCGTGCGTGCGCGTTTACAGCGTTTACACCAGCTTGTGTGAGTGAGAGCGTCGGGGCGGGGCGGGACGGGGCGGAGTGCGAGGTTCCCTCTGGCCGTGGGTGCTCGAGGATCACGCATAGGCTGTTTGCACATCCATAAGCCTGTGAGTGGTCAGAGGCAATGTGGAGAACAAGGCCGGCACCCCTCTTCCTGAGGCACCCACCGTCCCCCAGCACCTGTGGAGGTCATCAGATTAAGCCGCCTGGAGGTCTGGATAGCGAGTCTGCAAGCCGCAGGATAAGGGCTGACTTCTGGGGACCCTGGACTAGAAGTGGGAGGACAGTACTAGAAATTCTGCTTCCACCAGGAAGATCCGGGTCCTGTGTTGTCCTGCTAGGGACTGCTAGGTCTTGTCCTCTGACCCCCAGACGCGGTTCTGAGCAGAGCCGATTGTTTTGAAGTGCCCGCCACTATTTGGAAAGTCCCCTGCCCAATGCAGCGTGGGTTTATCAGGTCCCCTGGCTCCCGTGGCAGGAGGGTATGCGCGTCTGATGCGACTGGGACTCTTCCAGACCAGACCTCAGGAAGACAGAGAGTTTGGTGAGCAGGAGAGAGGGGACCTAAGCTTGAGGACCCGCCGAAGATGCGGTTTACATCCTTTAGGACACGCTTCCAGGAAACGCCCAGAAAAGAACCAGGGTGGTAGGTCAAGGCTGAGCGAGGAACACAGCCTCCAAGTTGTTCCTTCCTCTTAGGAATTAGAAGAGATTCTTTGTAGAAGGTAAAAGCTGGCAATGGAAGAGGAATTGTAGTTGGAGGTGTGAGCGAGAAAGAGAGGCAGAGAGAGGATAGTAGGAAAGAAGAGGAAGAACTCTGGGAACGCCCTGGGAAAGATCAGATGGTGTGCTGCAGATGCGAAGGGCCTGTGAGGGAGGGATTCTCTGGAGCCCTCATCTTTGGAACTTGCTTTCCCACCAAAGCTAAAATGAAAATTGGGATGGTTAGGCTGAACAAAGAAGACAGCGACAATTTCCACCTAGAATGAAATGGACCTAGCATTCGTGGATTTTTCCCAGCCCCGGGGCAGCAAGTTGATGCAGGAAAAGTTGCAAAGCTACGGATCCAGGTGGGCGCCTGAGTCAGTGCTGGGAGAGAATGCGCTATCCGCTGGTGCCCAGCGCCCCTACCGGAGAAGGCGGGTAGCTGCAACCGCAACGTAGTGAAGTTTCCCCTCTCTGGTCCCTTTTCTAGGCAGAGGTGCTGTGATTTAAGAGGTCTGGTCCTCAGTTCACTCTGGATACAAGGCCTCCCAAGTCTCCCCACAAGGAAGGTGCTGACCAGTTTCCACGCCGCTGCCTCTAACCACCCCATCCCACCTCACCCTTCCCACACACAAACATACACAAGGAAAGCAATCTCCAAACTCAAAGAGAGATTGCCTTTCTCATCAGGAACATCTACCCCTGTGATTCCCAAGAGAGATCTTCCAGGAAGAACTCTGGGAACGCCCTCAGCAGCTAAAATGTTGAGGACAAAGGTGTATAGAAGCTTCTCGTGGGGATGACAGTTTCTACTGTGACAAAGCCTCTCCCAATAAAGTTTTTCCTCCTGTTTGCAAACATGTTAGGACAACCCACCCAGCCACCCCTTAACTGCTACCTTCAATCACATTCGATTAGCTTCTCCTGTCACGGACAAGTAAGTACGTTACAAAGAATATAGGTTTGTTTTGGCATACTGTTCTAGGAACGGTGGCGATCAAGACTGGGCAACCGCGTATGCTGAGGTGTCCATGCCTGTCACAGCACGAAGAATGCCATCTCGGGTAGGAGTGCATTTGAGTCACACAGAAGAGAGGTTACCAGCATCACAGCAACCCATGATCTCAAGTTTTAATCTAGTTCTTGCAAGATCTAGAGCTCTCTCAAGCTGTATTATCACACAGCTGATAACCCCACTGCCCCAGCGTTATTCTAGGGCTAAGTCTTTCTATGAGTTTTGGCAGGAAGAACCGCATTCAAACTGGAGATTATGCAAGCCTGTGCTAAAAGCACATGCATCAGGACCCACCAGCACCCTGAAACATCTCAGTAATGTAAGTACATGCCATGCAACCTTAACACTTACACCTGACAGTTAACATTTGTCAGGTCCGACTAAATAGGCTTCGCCTGATCTCTCTCATTCATTCCCAGAATCGAACACTGTGGTGATTCTGCCCCACTGCCTCACTTGTCTGAAAGTTGAGGTAGTTTCCTATCATTTCCTGATCTTCAAGTCTTCCCTTCTCGAAACCAGCCAGAACACCAGAACAATGCAGCAACAAAATTTGAGCCTCATGAGTAATTGTAGTGAAATTAAATTTATATTTCACTGTGTCAAATTTGTCAAACGTCTATATTTCCACTTATGATCAACCTCAAAATTGTTAAAATATTTTTACACGTTTTGTACTGTCTTCACAATCAAATGCATATTTTACTCTCATAGCAGGTCTGAATTTAGGCTACCTACATTTTGAATGTTTAATTATCATATGTAAAACTAGTGGCTACTGTCTTTAAACATCATAGTGTCCGAGACAGCTTGTTAATGCATGAGGAAGTTGATGTTACGAATCGACCCCAAAATTCTTCAGTGATCAGTCACAATCCATTTCTTAGAATGGAATACAAAGTGTGTGCCGTTCCGCCTTCATGACCCTCCTTACTGTGCCCCTTAAGTCTAGAATATACCTTCTGCTACAGTTTTACTGTAGTCTTTTGTGACTCTGCCCCCAGCCCCATAGTATCCAACACCATATCCATTATTGTGATAATCGTGTCAGCAGAGTCACCAAATTCTTTGTTTTCATGCCTTATCCATTTGGAATTCAAAGAAACGGATTGTGGTCCAAGCGATCCTGACTCTTTTGCTGGCATGATGCCTGGTTTAGCTGAAAAGAACAGGTTTACAAGCTAAGATGAGCCTGCACTTTCAGGGGAAAGCAAAGGAGGTCACGCTGAGAAAGTATTTTGTCACCAGGCCTTCTGTTCCTATTGTAGAAAGCTAGAAAAAGCAAATTATACCTCAAGTTATCCGTGAGATTAGGTTGAAAGTCTCTCCAAACAGTCTCCGGTATTTATGTTGTTGTGGTGTTTTACTAACCATAGCAGTACACTCACGGGTTGGGAAAGTACTCTGCTCCTCTCTCAACATGCACTGCAGGTACATATAAAACATTTCATTTATGTTCCCATCGTTAATCAAATAGTCAGCGCCCCTTTTATGAAGACAGTGATGGTTTCAAAGAGCAATGTCCCCCGTGGGCTTGGGTATTTAGTTACTTGGTCTCCAGGTGGTGGTACTGTTTGGGGATGTTTAGAATGTCTAGCCCTCCTGTAATAGAATAGTACTGGAGACAGATGTGAGGGTTCCTGGCCTTGACCTACTTCCAGATCACCCCCTACTTTCCACTTGCAGTTGAAGATATGATCTCTCTGCTTCCTGCTTCTGCCACCATGCCTGGAGTTGACTACTCCGCTGCCTGGCCACAATGAACGCCCATCCTTTGAATAAACTCTCCCTTCCATAATTTTTTAGACAGAGCATTTTTATCACAACAACAGAAAAGTAACCAAGATGAAGATGTCATGGCAAATTCTCATCTTAAGACTTAGGGCCAGGAATGTGGTCCTCTCCCCTACATGCCATCCTTTCTGGAGCAACTTTCCCGAACTGGCTTGACTTCTCACTCCGTCATCTTCTTGACCTGACAAATGGTGCCAAGGTCTCCTACTCTAATGGACTTCTGGGCAGAATCTGTGTTCCCTTTCGCTAAATGCTGCTTGGTTCTATTGTTTAATAATCTCTGAACTTTATATCTGTTTTTTTTTTTTTGGTAAGTTGTTTCATGACCTTTGTACAATTAGGAAAAGTTAATTAAGTAACATCAGAGTAACCATCAACATTGTGACTCTGAACCTCCCTGGAGGAAACAGCTCATAAGCAAAGTCAGAACTGCAGACAGATGCAGCCAGACAACCACTACTCAAGTCAGGACTTCCTGACACTGTGTGCTTACGAAGACATTAAGTATCTGTTTTTGCTCAATATTGTATCCTCAACGGTAGTCCAGTCTCCATACTGCGCTGGCCTGGTGCCTGGCTCAGACTGACCCGCAATAAATGTGCAGCACATGACAGAACAGATTACTGTGCATAATAACGCTTCTGCCACAGCCGCTAACCAATGGTTCTTTTGACCATGCAAATACTTTCTTATGCTTTTCTTAAAATGCAAACGTTTGCAGATTTGATAGATACGAGTTGTCCTCTATGGAGTCAGATGCTATCATACACAACGGGACAAAATGCTGCTTTAAACAGAAAAAAAAAGTTACTTTCAGTGAATAGATAGTGTCAACTAGACCAAGTTGAAGGGTTAGACAAATCAGATTCAGGGTTCTGTAGGCAAAATGAAACCTGACATCATGCCACAGAACTGAGCCCAAAAGGATCCCATTTTAAACATCGTCAAACCTACGATGCCACAACTTTGACAGACACACATAGACACTGAGTGTCACAGCCACCGTAACTACCTGTTGCCCCCAGAATCTGACTGCCACCCTTGTCACCAGTTCAATCTCTAGTTGCTTCTTAGTTGTTACGGGTCAAGCCTGGATGACCAGTCTTAGACATGTAGTAAAGGCTATGATTTAGAACCCATAAATGTAGCTAAATGGTACCACTTGGTATGTATAAAGCCTCGGTTTGATCTACAATGCAGCATGTAGGGCTATACCTGTAACAGTCTTCTGGGAGAGGGAGGCAGGATTAAAAGTGCAAAGACATTCTTTACTATAAAGGAAGTCGGAGTTCAGCCTGGGCTAAAGACCCAGAAAACAAAAGAAGCCATAATCAACCTGAAATGAAAAATGTAGGATAATGTTCCAGTATACAACAGAGAGCTCCTATGCAGCCACCAAAATAAATATCCATTTATACCTACTAACCCCCTCCCAAAAAACAATATTTCTTGGAGAAATAAAAGGACTCAATTCACTTCATTGTAAACCTCCTCTAGTAGAAAAAACTGAAAGAAAATTCTCATTTGATGGGATTTCAAACCATGCCTGTGTGGAGCTGGGTATCTAGCCAACAAAATCCTGTTTCGCAGCAGAAGCCACCGACATTGGCTTGCGTGGTGATACGAGGTAACGTTACAAATTCTGGCTATTGTATAGTGCTAGACCAACACAGCCTGCAGCATTCTAGCATATCTGTGTTTCAGTCCTGACCCTACCAATCACCAGCTCAGTTGCTCTAAACCAATTGATTAGCTTCCTGCTTCCAACCCTCATCTGCACACTTGAGTGACAGAGTGACAGTGAAGATCAAGTAAGGTGATGTCTGCAAACCATTTGGGAGCAGATGAAGTGTGAGGTGAGCTTGACTGTGGAGATGATTAGTCTTGTCTGGCCCCTTGAATGGCTTGAAAACACCTAGGAGACTGAGAGCACCCACTGGTGTGCTTATGATTGTGTATCAGAAGCAAGGTGTTCCGAGAGCTCCTTAAGGCTCTGGCCTAGTCCATGGACTAACTCCTTGATGGAGTCGTTGATTTCATTGGGGGAGGTGATGATAAGGATGTGGTGCTTTGGGGAAAGCGAGTCACTGGAATGCTTGTCCTTTGGAGGGTAACCTTCCACACTGTCGAGTTGCCCATGCTTTGTTCCTGTCTGCCCAGAAGTGACTAACAGTTTCCTGCGCCACTTGCTTCCCCTCCACAATGTTCTGCCCAAGTGCTGAGAAGTCATGGACTGAGCCTCTGAAACATGAGCCAAAATAAATCTTTGCTCCTTTAGGATGGCTGTGTCATGTGTCTGGGCCATCGCTATGTAGCAGTGAGTAACAGCCGTGCTTCTTTTCTTCTTCATACCTGTTCTAAGTAGAGTAAGATCAGGTCACTCCCACCTCCAGGATGAGGACGTTGGAATCAGAGATTGGGCTGCGGATTCTAAGGGACTAAACTTTAGATTTAGATACTTATCTGTCTGACATTGGAGCTAAGCTCTTCTGCGTGGTCTGTCCTGTATTCCTGAACACATAACACGCCACGCCAAGGCTGTTTGTACTGTACTGCCCCGGTGTACACACTAAGAAGACTGACACCTGTAATTGGTCCCCGGTGGGGGACATGGTTCTCGCACCTTGTCCTACAATCTGAGAAGAGATTGTTGATTTAGTGGTGATGCTCTTGTCCTTACATAACACCCTCTTAGTAAGGAAGAGAAAATCAGTCTATGGATCCCAGCCTGTGTTCAGATAGCAAGTTCCGGCTGAAGATGTCAAGCCAAAAATGGAAAGTTCATCTCCAGGAAAGAACACACTCATTAAACCGAAAGTCATTAAGCAACTCTGTCAACATTTTCCCTCTAGTCGTGGCTCTAAAGGAAAGGGATGGGATCAATCTAATGAGCTGGATGCAGACAGAAAAGACGTCTGGCCGGAAAGTAGGGTTTCTGTTTTCCTCCTCCTGATGACTCAGTGCAGAGCAGCATCTCCTTGAGCAAGCGTTGTCTTTTCACAGCTTGGGCTATGGAAGCATCCAACTGGGGTCCTTGAGATTGGTGAGAAGATGGGGCAGGGGGACAGGCGGAGGAGACTGAGGAAGAATAAGCTGAGAAGCACAAGGGCAGCCAAAGAATGCAAGATCCCACAAGGAAGGAGATCAGGGTTTTATAAAGAAGTTGGAAGTGTTACCTTGTGCCCTAAGACAGGAAGAAAATGAAGAAGGTTGAGAGGAAGAGCAGGACAGAAAGGGTCTGGGCTGGCTAGTTTGATGTCAGTTCGAAAGGAGGGAACCTCAGTTGAGAAAATGCCTCCATAAAATTCAGCTGTAGGGCATTTTCTTAATTAGTGATTGACGTGGAAGGCCCAACCCATTGTGGGTGGTGTCATCTTGGGCTGGTGGTCCTGGATTCTATAAGAAAGCAAGCTGAGCAAGCCATGATAAATAAGAAAGCCAGTAAGCAGCACTCCTCCATGGCCTCTGCACCAACTCCTGCCTCCAGGTTCCTGCCCTGTGTGAGTTCCTGCCCCGACTTCCTTCGAGGAAGAACAGTGATGTGGGAATGTAAACCAGTTCAATCCTTTCCTTCCGAGCTTGCCTGCTCATGGTGTTTCATCAGAGCAATACAAACCCCAACCAAAAAAGGAAGAAATTAAAAGAAGAAAGAGAGGATAGAAGGAAAGAGGAGGGGCGAAGGAAGGGGTAAGAAGATGAGCAGTAGAGGGGGAAGGAAGAGAAAGGAAAAGAAAGATGGGAAGAACAGGTAGCAGGAGAGATGGAAGGAAAGAAAACAGAAAAGAGGGAAGGAAAGACTCCCTACTCTGCACAGGGTGTTAGAGAAACACCAGAAGCAGCTCAAGCCCATCATGGCCCCTGTCAGGTGGAGAAAATGGAGCTCGCCTTGTGTCTATTTTCTCCCATACTCAGGGTCCTCTGCCCTTTGTACCATTCACAAAGTCAGGCTCACCTCTGGGCACTGATAAGGCTGGGTTACCTGTGAAACTGGTCAAGCATTGCAGAGAGAGCAAATCGGGATACTAAACGTAACCTGGAAACAAACATTCCACTCACAATTACAAGAGGAAGTAAGTGAGTGTGGGCTGTGGCCAAAGTCCAGGAGCCATGTCTGCCTCTAATCAGACAGGAATCCTGGGAGGTCACACAGCATCCATGCAAATCTCTGTAGTCAGCCTTCCTTAGCGTCCTATTGCTAATCTGACCTTTCTCACCCTCCTTCTGATAGGCGCACCTTTTCAACCAGCCTCCTGGACCCACTGGCCCACGTCCAGCTGTACCTCCCTTCTTCATTAGGGCCACCCTGTGTCCCTGTAGAACCATTTCCCTGGTGTAAATGCCTAACAGAAAATCCCCTATAATTCTCAAAACTGTCCCAGGTTAAGTAACAAATTATGTGGCCCAGTCGTTTATTATATATTCTAAAACTATGCCTCTCTTCTTTGAATACAGTTGGGAATTTTTTTGGGTGATGGACATCAACCCAGGGACTTGTTCATATGAGGCAAACTACTTCATCAACTCTATAATCAGATTTATATAAGCTTAGGTAGACAGTTAATACTTCTACAGAAGATCCTAATTCTGTCCGTAAAGGGACTATGCTTTTATTTTATTAAACTTTTATTTTGAAGTCATTGTTGATTGGTGGGGGGGGGAGTTGGTAAGAAAAAACTTTCAAAGATGTCACTGTCACGAGCATCTCACACCAACCTGGCCTGGGTTCCCCAGCCCTTGTGATCTTCACTGAAAGAATTCAGAGGAGACACACAAGAGTGTGGTGTAGAAGATAGGGGGACTTTATTACAGAGTAAACAGGACACTCCCAAAAGCTGGGAGTGGACAGTAGTCAACACCATGGCACAGGGCACATCCTCAAGGAGCAGGAATGGACGATGGTGAGCGAAGCCATTGTGATGGCTCTCATTTTATACAGGTTTTATGTCATGTCTAAAGCCTCGGGAAGAGGCAATTTTCCTGAGGGGGATTTTCCTGTCAAGGTAATTTACAGGTGCGTTTGGCTTGGCTTTTACAGGAGTGGGACAATGCTATGCTCTTACTCTGTATCAGAAAGCCTCCCGCTGAATAGCAACCCTGTAGGCCCAAGGTTCCAAGAAACAGGTTTGGTTACCAACTAATGATGTTCCAGGAGGTCACAATATCATATCTCCTCTCTAGGGCAGGTCCCACTTTTCTGATCAATAATCACGTACTACAGTTGAGACCTTTGGTTTTTAAAGCTTATGATGGAGAAGTCCAGGCCTAATACCCACTAATTCTGCTATGATCTAAGTAGCTTCTTCATGCCACTATATATGTTATCTAGATTCTTCCAATGATGCCCTTATGTAGAGCTGCAGTGCACTAAATCTTACAATCAGTAGGTAGCCCTGTACAGCCAAGCTGTGGAACACTCTTCCCATCTCTGTGTGACCTCCTCGCCTCACCTTTTCACAGGTATATCTGCTTCTCACCTGTCCCCACCTCCACCTTAATGGCCACCTGTAGCCAGAATCACTAGTGTTCCCTGTTTTGGAAATTTTTAAGGTTTCTACCTGCCTTGATCATTCAATTCCCGGAGAAAAGATACACAAAACCTTCCTATTACAATAAGCCTTAATCAGCACTAGAGCTGGGCAGATATCTAACCCCTATGCTATTAAAATCTATTTCCTATCGATAACCCCAAGTTATTACTTACTATGTTTCATCTGGGCTGCATTTTACTCCAATTGGCCAGCCCTCGGCGCCATGTTTTCTTCACTCCTAACCCATGGTGACTTTCTCTTCCTCCTCACCTTCTTCTTTCCCTTGTGGTTCTCCTCAAGGATTTAGAATTACAAACCCCCACCTATGTTTCTTCTGCCCAACCACTGGTTGTCAACATTTTTATTTACCAATCAGAAATAACTTGGAGGCAAATTCACACATGGGTCTCTGGGTCAACCATGTCTAGAAGAGACCATACTTAACGTTACAATGCATAGCAATAGACTGACTCCCAGCAGTTCACTCCTGTAATTCTGCCATTACAATGGCCTCTGTAAATAGAACCTTACATTGATATAACTGATGTAACTGATCCCTCCAAGTTGTCGTGCGCATCTGTGGTCTGTTGTGATTTATTCCTAAATCATATTCTAGGCTTTTCCTCAGCCATAGTTTATTGACCCTGTTGAGGAAGCCTGTTGAGATGCTTTGCTGCATTACGAGCAAAGCTGCCTTACACATGCACGTACAAGTTTTCTGCAAATAGAAAATTTTCATTTCTTTGGGAGAAATGCCCCCAAAGTGTCATGTCGTAAAGAAATTGCACTTTCTCGTTTTAACAAACACAGCAGATATGCCATTTGACATTCCCACCAGCAGTATGTGAGAAGCAGATTTTCTCAGTGGTCCTCAGCAGTTGGTCTTACTAAGTCTTACTTTCAGCTCCTCTGGTAGGTGAGCAGTGAACTGTCCTTGTGGCTGTAATCTGCATCCCAGGAGTAAGCCGCAGCTTTCTGTGTAAAAAGGTCTCCACCTTTGTTTCTTCTGCAGGGAAATACCTCCTCACTCACGGGACAGCCACTTTGCATAGGATTGTCTCGTATTTTGTGGTCTTTCTCTGCTCACTTATTCCATGATTACTCTTATTGAAATCTTGGGATTTCCCATCTTGCACAAATAGAACACCTCAATTGCTTCCTTTCCAATCTGCTTGTCTTGACAGGAATGCTTGTAATGCAGGAATGGGTATGGCTGTCTCCAGTCTGTATAGCCGGGTTTTGTTTGTTTGTGTTTGTTTGTTTGTTTGTTTGTTTTGAAGAGAAAGTCTTACTTTGTAAAATAAGTTAACCTTACACTCATTGCCTTCCTGCCTGTCTCTTAGGGCTGGGATAATAAGTGGGGCTCACCATAGCCAGGATTTTCTTAACCTTTTGAAGTGAGTACAACTTCCAGATGTACACTGAACACAGGTACTGAGTGGACATGTTAGTCCCACTTCTGACTTCGGCAGAAAGCGTTCAGTATTTCACCACTGACCTCAATGTAATCTGAAGGCTTTATTGGAGTTCTCTACCAGATAGGGAAAAGAATCCACTATCTTCCAAGTTTTCTAAACTTTAATCATAAATAGGTGTACGCTTCTGTCAGACCGTGTCTCTGCACCCATTGATGCAGCCTGTTGATTTTTCTTCTTTAACCTATTAGCATGGATGGATTTTCTTCTGTTCAGCCAGCCTTCCCTCCAATAGGTCTCACTTGGGGACAGCATGTTGTTGCTTTCACACAATCTTTTTGCTAATATCTTGGCAAATGTTTTTCTGTTCATTGAAGATGTTATTCTGTAGTTTCTTATTGTTTGTCTGCTAGCATCTTTATATTTAATATCGAGACATAATAAATTAAGACTTATTCCCTCCTTGTCTCCTTCTCAGACGGGATTAATTTTTCCTTAAACACTTGTAGAGTTCTCTTGTGAAATAATCCAAATCTTGAAATTTTCTGTTGGGGGAATATTCTTAAGCTGTGAATTTGGTTTCTTTAACAATTCTAAAGCTATTCGAATTACATAAGCCACACAGCGAGTATCAGTATATTTGCATGTATATGCATACCTGTGTGCTCATATGTAGGTTTACCTGTATGTAGGCACAGGAGCATGCACACATATGTGATTGTGTGTGTGGAGGCCAGAGGTTGATATCAGATGTCTTCCTCATTTCCTCTCCATCTTATATACTGAGGCAGTGTCTCTCACTGAACCCAGAGCTCACTAATCCTGCTAGTCTGGCTAACCAACACGCACCATGGATTCCCTATCTCTGCCTCCTGCACTCGGCCATCGTAAACAGACCACCAAGCCTGCTTAGCATTTACATGTGTGCTGGAGACCCAGGCCCCAGTCCTTCTGTTTGTATGACAAGTCCTTTATTCACCAAGTCCTCCAGCCTCAATAATCATCATTTTTTTTTTGTAAAACACTTTGAAAATTGGTTTTGTGCTAACTGTCCAATTGTGTGTGAAGTTCCAAATCACGTGTAGTGTCTTTATCATCCCCTTGATGCCTGCAGCTCCTGGTGACATCCCCACTTGTGGGCGGCATCGAGAGCTGCCCCCTCTTCCTCCTCTTCTTTTTCTTTTACTTTCAGTCTTGTTAGAAGTTTGTCAATTTCGTTGCCCTTCCCAAAGAGCCAGATCTTGGTTTCACTGATTTGCCCTATTTCTCTATTTAGGATTTAGTTACTTTCTTCCAGTTTGTTTTATTATTTACTAGTTTCTTTATTTCCTTTTTTCTTCTTGTTTTAGCCTGTTTCATTCGTGTAAGATCTTAGGGTGGGAGTTTAAGTGATTACCTGGGGCTTCTCTTTTCTGATGGCTCCCAAGCAGTGCTACAAATGGCGCTCAGCACTGCGACCACTCTTTCTCACAAATTTCCATCGCTTGCGTTGTATTTTCATTAAGTTCAATTTTTTTTTTAAATCTCCCTCAAGACTTCCACTTGGGCCCATGTACTGTTTAGTATTATATTCTATTGGTTCCAAGTGTTAGAGATTTTCCTCCACTTTTTCTGCAGCTGATTTCTGCTGTTAGGTTGCGCTAGTAGAATGGGTACTGTGTGAGTTCAGGGTGGGTTTTTAGTTTGGTTTGATTTTGTTTCTCTTTTTTCCCCCATTTATGTGATTCTTATCTTTCTAACTTTGTATGATTCTTTGTGAATTTCCTATCAACATACCTCACTACTTCTCGACTCCCCATTCCTTCGTATCCACGGTGGGCCCTCAAAACACCTTCCCCTGCATCTTGCAAAAGAAAATAGAAAATAAAAGAAGCTTCAGTTCATCACAGCGTGTCCCATGGTATACACTGCCATCCACACTTCCTTAATTGCAAATATTCATTGCAATGAGTCATTGGTCTGCTAGGAAGCCTCTGGCTTCTGCTGTTCTATCAGTACTGGATCTTCACTGGGACTTTTCTTGGTTATCCTGTTGTTGCCCTGTGCCATGGAGATCCTACAGTTTTGGATCTGCAGAGTCAGCACCTTTACCAGCCACAGCAGTTTACAGATGGAGTAGACATTGGGGTGGGCCAACTCGAAGCCCTAGGAAGGAGCCTAAGTGGTACCCAAGCTGGTCAGCCTGCCAGCGCTTCCAAATTCTCACTACCAGAGTGAACTCTTCAGCATTTTTCTAGTTGGCCCTCCCAGTGCCACTGCCAGCTCTCATGCCTTCGGGGGCTGAATCACACATGCACTCACCACCAGAGCCAGCTCTATGGTGCTTTACAGGTAAGGTGTAGGGCCTGTGTGCTCTGCCGAGTGTGACACCACTAAGGGGTAAGGTCAGATTGCCACAGATGGTGAGGGGCAAGGTATGGGGCAGGGTGCATCTCAACCATGACTATGACACCTCATAGCAGTTATGGGGCAGGGCTGGCCCACTACCACCACCAGGGTCAGCGAGTTCTTTGTTTTAATAAGTTAAGAAATTGTCTTGAGGCTCAAGATATGATCAATGTGTTAGTCAGTGCTCTATTGCTGTGAGAAGATACCGTGGACATGTAAATAATTATAGGAGAAAGCATTTGATTGGGATTTGTTTACAATTTCAGAGGTTTGGTCTATTAACCTCATGGTAGAGAGTGTGTCGGGATCTAAAGCAACAAGAAGGGACACTGGGCCTGGCTTGAGTTTTTGAAACCCAAAAGCCCACCCTAAATTACATACCTCCTAATTCCTGTCAAGCAGCGCTACTCTCTAGCATCTAAGCACTCACATATATGAGCCTATGGGGACCATTCCTATTCAAACCACTGCATTCCACTCTCTGGCCCTTCAAGGCTTGTAACCATATCATAATGCAAAAATGCGTTCAGTCCATTTTCAAAATTCCCGGAGTCTGCAATAGTCTCAACACTGTTTAGAAGTCAAAGGTTCAAAACTTCTAATAGTCATGACATCACTTAACCCCCTATAAAATCAAAACTGAAAAAGCAGATCACTTACTTCCAACATACGGTGGCACAGGATACACGTTGCCTTTCCAAAATAGAGGAAAGAGAGCACAGTGAGGAAATGCTGGACCAAAGCAAGACAAAAACCAGCTGGGCAAACTCCAGATGCTGAACCTCCAGGTTTGATGTCAAATCACTCTTCAGATCTCCAATGCCTTTCAGCATTGTTGACTGAAGCATACGTCTTCCTCTTGGGCTGTCAGCTTCTTTCCCATGACTCTGGCATCTCCAACATCTTGGAGTCTCCAAGGTAATCCAGGCAGGCTTCATCATCATAGCTTCAGGTGATGGCCTCTCTAGGATTCCGTGCAGGGACACCCCTGACATACACCTGGCCTCAACAGCCTTCCTTCGTCACAGGGGGAGACTCCATAACCCTTCCTTGTATCTTTAACTCTAAAGCCAGAACCACGAAGCTGAAGCTGCCAAGTCCAGCTGCTTGGGTTTATGACACCCACCCCCACCTCCCCGCTGGGCGGGGTCTTGCCCTGAGGTTGTAACTCCCTTTATTCCATTTAGAATCAGGCTTTTCTTTAAACTGTTTATCTCCCTGAGCACTAAACCTGTCTCCATTATATTTCCTGGTGCTTCTTTTCTCCTCAAACTGTACATTTTGTATTTTTCCTTGCTCAGCGTGCTCCTTTTCTTTACAGATCGTCATAAACAGGCCACTATTAACCAAGCAGTGGTGTGTCTTGAAATCTCAAGTCTTCCTCCACTGAGGCTGTCAATCCAAAATTTCAGTGTAGCCTCAGGCAGATTTTTTTAGACAAGGGCCGAAAACAGTTCCTTTCTTCACCAAAATATCCCAAGAATGGAGTGTAGGCCACTTGCTAATATTCTTCTCCTCTGGAACCTTTTGAGCAGAGCTGTCATATTCTGTGTTGCCCTCAGCATCACTGGATCCCATGTTCCTACTAGTGTGGCCCCATAAGCCCCACTTGGAGTGTTCAACTGCTTTCCTAATCCAAAATCCCAAAGCCCACATTCCACCAACAGGCAGAGTAGTCAGGTCTGTCACAGAGACATCCCACACCCCACACCCTGGTTCCAACCCCCTACCCAGGTACCAGGTCCTATCTTAGTGAGTGTCCTATCATTATGAAGAGACAACATGACCAAGGTAACTCTTGTAAAAGAAAGCATTGAATTCATGTTTGTTTATGGTTTAGGAGGTTTAGTTCGTTCTCCTCACAACAGAGAATGTGGCAGCACATGGCCAGGCATGATGGCAGAGAGTTTACCATCTAGGTCAGAAGGCAATGGGAAGAGAGTCTCAGGGCTTGACTTGAGGTTTTGAGATCCCCAAATCCACCCCAGTGGTACAGTTCCTCCAATAAGACCACACTTATTCCAACAATCCTGATCTCGGTCAAGTAGCACCACTCCCTGATGCCCAAGTGTTCGAATAAACCACCACGGTCTGTCTTGTGCGTGATCTGTGAACACTTAAAACCAAAAGTGTTTTGTACTGTTGCTAGGTAGAGTGTTCTGTAAATATCAACCTGGGGATGCAGGATGGTGGTAGTGGTAATGATAGTGGTGGTGATGGTGGGGGTGGTGGTGGTGGTGGTGGTGGTGGTGGTGGTGGTGGTGGTGGTTGTAGTGGTGATGGTGATTGTCTTAGGGTTTTGCTGATGTGAACAGACATCATGACCAAGACGACTCTTATAAGAACAACATTTCATTGGGGCTTACAGGTTCAGACGTTCAGTCCATTATCATCAAGATGGGAACATGGCAGCGTCCAGAAAGGCATGGTACAGGCAGAGCTGAGAGGTCTACATCGTCATCTGAAGGCTGCTAGTAAAATACTGGCTTCCAGGCAGCTAGGGTAAGGATATTAAAGTCCATACCCACAGCATCACACCTTCTCCAACAAGGCCACATCTACTTTAACAAGGATACGCCTCCAAAGAGTGTCACTCCCTGGGCCAAGCCTATACAAACCATCACAATGGTAATGGTGGTGGTGGTGGTGATGGTGATGGTGGTGATGGTAGTGATGGTGATAGTTGGTGATAATGGCAGGGATAGTAGTGGTAATGGTGGTGGTGGTGATGGTGGTGGTGGTGGTGGTGATGATGGTGGTGGTTGGTGGTTGGTGGTGATAGTGGTGACAGGGATAGTAGTGGTAATGGTGGTGTGTTGTAATGTGTCCTATGGCTTTGTTGACATTCCGTCAGCTCTTTTGTCGATTCTCAATAAGGAGTGATGTAGCCTCTGGCTATAATTGTGGATTCGTCAACTTCTCCCTTCAGGTTTATTGCATTACACTTCATAAATGTTTCAACTCTACTATGTTTTTGTTTTAATCCCAGGTGTGGGACACGGGGCTGCTTCAGATTGTGCTTTGCCTCATGCTCTAGTAGGGGTGTGATTTCGCCAGCTGTCTCTGCAACTGTGTGATATTTGGAACTAGGAGGCATTTTCACAGGGTACACAAACGCTAGGGCCCTGAAAGGCCAGGCGCGTTGGTGGGTCGTTGCTTAGTTGGTGGGGGCAGCTTGCTAAGTAATCATGAGCAAAGAAGAAACAAGCAGAAGGAATTAGATCTCCTGATGGCAAAGGTCAATCCTTCCCCAAGGAACTCGATGCCCCTTAATTAATCAGCAGAGAGTAGTGTGGCACGACACTGCCCTCTTTATAACCCCTGACTTTACGGATCTCTTTCCTCTCTATCGCCTTTTCTCTCTTCTCTGGTGTTAGGGGTTGAACCCATGGAAGAAAAGAGGTGGAGAAGGGTGAAAGAGAAAAATCTACAAAGTAGGAAAAGACAAGCTGCAATATGGGATCAATGTTTCTGGTAGGTTTTTTCTAACGTTTACTTTTACTTCTGTTTTATTTTTGTTGTTTGTTTGTTTGCTAGGGGTGGGGGAGTTAGAGGAGACCAAACACACTGTCTAGTATATATTAAGCAAGCCTCTATCACTGAGCTAAATCCCCAGCCTCGTGTTTCTTTTAATTAATTCTCCTGAATACTATCTCCTACCATCTTATTATATTATATTTAAAGTTCTTTGGATAATATACAACTGGGTCATATTTGTTAATTCACTCTGCCGGTCTATCTTTTTTTTATGTTTAACCCAATTATAGTTAGAATATTTAATATATTACAGCATAAGTCTATCATTTGTTATTTTTCTATTCGTTTACTTTAATTTCTGCCTGGGTTATCATACTGTTCTACAGATTACAAATATTTTAGTCTTATTTTGATTTATCTGTGACATTTTAAATATTTCTTAAAGAATTATTTTTGGGCACGTGAGTGTTTGTCTTCATGTACATATGTGTACCACATGTATGTGTGGTACCTCCAGAAGCCAGAGGAGGGCATTTGATGCCCTAGAATTAGAGTTATGGTGAGCTGGTAGCCACCAAGAGGGTGCTGGAAACTGATCGTGAGTCTTCTGCAAGAGAAACAAGTGCTGTGAACTTCTGAACTGCCTCTTCAGTCCTCTGCACTTAAGACTTTTTAAACGTTACTATACTAAGTGTATGTGCACACGCATGTTTGTGTGTGGGCGGGGTGTAATCTGTCATAGTATGATGGCTTTAGTCACACTGCTTTGGGTAAAGTATAGGAAACACACACACACACACACACACACAGAGAGAGAGAGAGAGAGAGAGAGAGAGAGAGAGAGAGAGAGATACACACAAACCCTCTGCTTTTCTTTTACTGAAAATGTGAATATTGAATCCCTATAGTGTTAGCATCATTTCTGACCGTAGAAATTTTTGCTTCAGTAATTCAACACATTCAGAAAAACAAAGGGAAGAATGACCATTTATTTTACCTTGAGCAGCATGTATGCTCTGGCTCCCTTCCTGGTGTTCCAACATTTCCTATCACTTCCTTTCTTTCCACAGCACTTCCTGTAGCTGTCCATTGGCTTGGATCTTGTTAGTAAATCTTGTTAGGTGATCTTCATCTTTGAGTGATTTGCCTTACCCTTGATTCTTGAAGATATTTCCACAGGCTATCAAATTGTGGGTTGACCTTGAATTACTTCAGCACCTGGGAAGCATTACACCTCCTCTTTGTGACCTCCCTGCCTTCTGATGAGGATGCTAGTGTTATTTGAACTCTTTTCCCCCAATACTTAATGTGTCTTTTCCCTGCTTTCAATAGTTTTCTGTCTTCCATTTTCAGAGATTTGATTGCCATGAGACCTGTTGTGGATTCCTATGAGTTTATTTTCCCAGAGGTTTGCACTGAGGTTGAACATATACCTGTACCCAGAGTGTTGGTCCAGAGACCTGACTCCAAGACTTTCCAATATGTTGGGTGTGGTCACATCAGAAAAAGAAAATTCAAAAGAAAGCAACCGGAGTCATGGTGTGAAGAAGAAAGGGTTTCCATCAAGGTGGCAGAATGCTGGCAGGGTTTAAGAAGATGCAGAACTGGGGAGAGGAGAAGGAAATATGCATAATCAAGCAATCCTGTCAAAGCTTGATCTGGATGGTCATAACATCAGTTCAAGTTTGCAAAGTGACCCTGAAGACGTATGTATCACTTGAAGGAATGAATGATTGTTTCCTATGAGACAATGGCTCCTGCTTGGGGTGTGCTCTCAGCATGGGGTGATATGTCTGTCTGGCTTTACTGTTCTTGGAATCCAAGGCAACTGCAGGTTTAGCACAATGACTAGAGACTTCCAGGCACCTTTAGGGAGATCTGGAATAGACATTATAAAAGCTGACAGTAAGATGACCCAGTTTCTCTTAGTGTACCTTTAGCCTTAAAGGAGGAGGAGAAGGTTATCTAGACATTCCTCAAATGATTAACATGCTTATGTGCAGAGTTAAGAAGGCATCTGACCCAAACTAAAGGTGATAGATACAAAGGGAGGCAGGAATACTAGACTTCCATACTGCTGCTAATTATTTTTTGGAACCCAAGCAAAGAATCCAGTGCTTTTCATCAAAAGCAATTCCAAGCACCTTTGAATTTGCTCCTCCTTTCTTTCTCCTCTTTTTTTATTTCTCAATAATCTTTGAGGTCTATTTGACAATGTATTTATTTAAATTGCACAATTTGTTTGACATGGACACAATTGGGAAATCATCGCCTCTGCTGATTAAATATCCAACGCCTTAGATGGTTATAGTTTTATACGTGCTTGGGAATTTGGGACATTTTAGTACTCCCCCGCCCCGGTCCCTTTTCTTCTTTCTCTCTAGGGTACAGAGAACACAAATCCTGGGTACCTGAAAACCTCTGTGACTGTTCATATCATTTTGTTCCTATTTTCTCCCTATTGTTCATGGTGGGAGATTTCTACTTGTCCGCCTCTAAGTTCTGATTTCCTCTGTCTCTTCTATGCTCTTATTAAATCTACCCTTTGAAATTTTATTTTTAGCCCTTCTCTTCTACAACCTCCATTTGATTCTCATTCGCATCTATTTCCTGTTGGAACTTTCTGCATTTCCACAGGTTTCAAACGTGTCTTGAGTTGTTCAGGGCAGTGCTTTTACAACTGCTTTCAAATCTTGCTCAGAGAGTTCACACATCTCTCTCACCCTGGTG
This sequence comes from Rattus norvegicus, assembly GCF_021556685.1. Lineage (NCBI taxonomy): Eukaryota > Metazoa > Chordata > Mammalia > Rodentia > Muridae > Rattus > Rattus norvegicus. The sequence continues at coordinate 260,422,980 of NC_141534.1, read as the reverse complement.
CTGATGCTGGCATCTGAGATCTTTCCTGCTGGGCCTCCTCAACTCTGGTAGGGTTGGGCAGAGAGGAGAGTTCTGCTGAACAATGCTGGGAGCTCTCCGTCTCCACCTCGCCTCAACAGACAAGAAAGAGTCTGCTCAATGGCCTCCACTAACAATAAAAAAAAAAAATGAAAGTGGAAAAAGGGGGATGCTGTATTACTGCCATGTTGTGAAAAGCCCCAACTGTTGGTACCAACAGCAGGAGGAGGCATGGTCTCAGCCTCAGCCTCAGCACTGAAGAATGACTATTCTAACACTCAAGAAAGAACAACCTACCCTTCCCACTGGGGGTTTTCTGCTGCAGTGATAGGCACCAGGGCCGGAAGTAGTTTGGGGATAGGAGGAGTTTATTTTAGCTTACGGGTTACCGTCCATCTTAGAGGGAATCTGGGGCAGAAACGCAACACAAAGACCTAGAGCAGAAACCAGTGGCTCTCAACCTTCCTAAGGCTGTGACCCTTTAAAACAATTCCCCATGTTGTGGTATCCCCTGACCATAAAACTGTCTTGTGACTACTTCCTAGGTTCTACTGCTATGAGTCGTAGTGTAAATGTCTAATATGGAGGATATATGCTATGTGGCCCACATATTGAGAATCACTGGCTGGCTGGCTGGCTTGCTCGGTTAGTTTCCTTATGCAACCCAAGCCGTCCTGCATTGGATGCCACTACTTGCAGTGGGCTGAGCTCTTCTATGTCAATTAGCAAATGATTAAGAAAGTGCCTCCAGGCTAAAGAGATGGCTCAGCAAAAGAGCGTTTGTTTCTCTTGCCAAGGATCAGGGTTTGGTTCCTAGCTCCCACATAGTGGCTCACGACTGTCTGTAACTTCAGTTCCAGGGATCCATTGCCCTCTTCTGGCTTCCTCAGATACCAGGCACACATGTTATGCACATCCATAAACACAGGCAAAGCAGTCAACATGTAAAGTTAAAAAAAATAATTTGCGTCTTAGGGTTTCTATTCCTGCACAAACATCATGACCAAGAAGCAAGTTGGGGAGGAAAGGGTTTATTCAGCTTACACTTCCACATTGCTGTTCATCCCCAAAGGAAGTCAGGACTGGAACTCAAGCAGGTCAGGAAGCAGGAGCTGATGCAGAGGCCATGGAGGGATGTTACTTGCTGGTTTGCTGCCCCTGGCTTGCTCAGCTTGCTCTCTTATAGAACCCAAGACCACCAGCCCAGGGACAGCACCACCCACCATGGTCTGGGTCATCCCCCCTTGATCACTAATTGAGAAAATGCCTTACAGCTGGGTCTCATGAAGGCATTTTCATGACTGGGGCTCCTTTCTCTGCAATAACTCCACCTTGTGTCAAGTTGACACACAAAACTAGCCAGTACAATTTGTCTCACAGATATAGTTACAGTCCAATCCTATTGAAGCAATTCTTTAGTTGAGGTTCTCTCCCCCTGGGTGACTCTAGGTTTGTGGCAAGGTGACAGCTGAAGCTAATCATGGCAGGGAGGAATAAAAGGTTGCCCCCTGCCACTCTGCTATAAAACCTTGTTATATCCTCTGAGAGGAATACCTCTAGAATACTTAGGCCATCTTTGCAAGTATGGGAAGAGCAAGGCCACAAGATTTTCTGGGATGCTTGGCTAGAACAGAGACATTGTTACCTAAAAGATCTCCAGGCTGTCTTGCCAGGCTGCCTCTGTCCTGGTCCTTTAGCTACAAACAGCAGATTTTTGCTGTCTCCGACCATTGGCATTTCTTGGTTGCTGGTTTTGTCATCTTCAAGGCCGAGCTTTGGAGACAAGGAAACCCCAAGGAATTTACCATGTTAGTCTTTAGTTCTAAAAAGGCCTTGAGTCAACCTTCCTTCTTCCTACTCTTCAATGCCTTCCCTATCTTTATTTCACACACACAGTGATTAGATGTGTGCGTATGTCCACACACCCACATGCATGCATTTGCACACGTATCAAGAATATAAGGAAATACATTTCTGCTCCTATTTTTCCCAGAAGCTGACTGTATCCATTTTTATTCACTACTATATCTTCAGTGCCACACCCTTACACCAGGTAGAAGATGCTATAGGGACAGCTGTTTAATGAATAAATGAGTACAGGGAAGCCTGAGTTTCAGGAAAGCCCCTCCTCCGCCTGTATGCTTTTGAGTAGACAGGCTCTCCCAAGCAGTGAAGCAGCTATTTTGGGAAGTAGTCACCTTTAGGAGATAAAGCCCTGAAGTTGACTATCTGTAAATCTCACATAGTCATAGCCCACCAGGTAGATTGTGGTAAAAGTTAAACAAGGACCCCACATAAAGTGCTCAGCAATGCATCGGCCAAGTTGTAAGACCTTAATAAATACTGTTCTTATGCAGAACGTTGGGTTCCTGTCAACTAGGTCCCATCTCTTACTGATGTACCATTTCAGAAGTGACGCCATTCCACTTCAGGTTCCTCTGTGGCCTGACAATGTTTAGGGCTTGTTTCTCAGACTCCCTGCCAGCCTCTGTGAAAAGGCAATCTACAGGGGCTTGCGATTCGTGGAATCTTCTGCTGCTCCTCTCCTCCCCTTCCTACACCACCCTGTAACTGCTCCATTTTACAAAATTAGGTGGCTTTCTTGAATTCTGCGTGCTTGGTGTCCAGCATAATTAGCTGTTACATCTGCAACCTTTGGATGATGTACACCAGATCATCATAGGGGGCCTTTGTTCCCATCCATATTCATAATAGTAACAAAGGCTCCTACTCTTGGAACGTTTATGGCACCCAATCCCCCTTACTGAGATTTTACAGCATTTCTTTGATTAATGGTAGGATACAGGCCCTATTGTTATCCCAAGTCTCCCAATATGAAACCACACTTTGAGCTTGTTCGGGAACTTGCCTTGAAATTACAGGGCTGCCAGGCTAGGAACACACAGCATTCTGAGAGGTCATGTGAAGCCAAGCCCTAGGGCTCTTGCCCAGAAAGTATAGACCATCTTCTCCAGCAGCAAATATCTCTGTCCTTACCAGTGCTGTGTTATACAGCTTTTTCCTTCCCATTGGGAAAACGTCTTAAATCCTGAGCAAACCAGCCTTACAGAAATAAGAATTTCAAGCAGGCTAACAGGAGGAGGTCTGAGTTCTGCTTAATTGACCTTGTATCATTATTTCCATCGGATTGCCCTACATCAGGTGATGACTATTTACTAAGCACACTGGCCCAGTGGTTCCCTTTAGCACCTGCTTTAGTCTGAAGGAAGTTAATTGCACGGAAAGCACTCACCTAAATCGCTCAGTTCCTTACGCTCACCAATACCAGAAATCTATGTACACACATATACATGCATGCGTACACACGTGTGTGTGCACCGGGGTCTTACTCAGGAAGGATTTTGCTGAAAGGTCAACCCTTTAGCTCAGGGACTGCTTCTGAATGCAAAAGCTTAACCTGTTTGAAACATTCCAGACATCCAGAGCAGGACCAGGTGTACTGCAGACATAAGAGATCAGTAAGCAGTGAGGGCTGGACCACCCAGACTGGACTAACCCACACAACCCCCACCTTTGAGGGAGACCAGGGACAGGAGAAAGGTAAATATATAATTGATAAAAGTTGTTCCTTTTCTCCTTGGTAAATCCAAGAAGAAGATAAAGTACAGCTTTTGTTAAAAACACAATTACTTTAATTAAAATTTAGGGGGTCAAGAAAGTCAGTTCTGAGTGTCAGATTTCCAGCGATGTGCACTAAGCCTGGGGGTATAGAAATGCAGCCCTGTAAATAACTAGCACATGACGATGGGAGCCGTACACAGTATTGGAGTCACTGAGAGTTAGAATAGCAATTAAATGATAACCAGGGCTCCATTCTCCACTCTCCCTTGTCTCCGTCCTCATTTCACAGGCAAGTAGCAATTAAATCTGTAAGACTCTGATGGCTTCTCCCATTCCTCATCCCAGCAAGTCTCCCTCTATGTCTCTCCTTAGCATCTTCCTTGAGCCCTTTCCTGAAGACTGACTCACAGACACACTCTGCCCTAAAAAGACACAGTTCTTGTCCTCTGTGCAATGTTTGCCATCATAAGTGTACAGATTTCAGCTTTGTACTGTGTCTGTCCTCAAGGGGCACCCAATACACTCCCTAACAAGATGATAATCTCAAGAGGGAGAATGTGTTTATCACTACACAGACATCAAGAGCTGGAAAGGTCTCAGAAACTATGATACAGTGGGAGAACTTGCTTTAAAAAGTAAGAAGGAAAACGATTGAGAAAGACTATTGATTTCAAGTGCTGGCTTTTACACATACAAAGAGAGAGAGAGAGAGAGAGAGAGAGAGAGAGAGAGAGAGAGAGTGTTGAAAAGCAACTATGAAAGACACTCCATTGACCTCTCAGGCCTATAATACACAGACATGCAACCTCACACAGAAATATACACATACGCACACAGACATGTGCATCCATGTACATTGCATGTGCATGCATGTGCACATACATGCACACACAATAGAAAATTTATTTCATAGATTCTACATGTGTCATCATGAATGTGTCTTACTATGTGTATAAGCATGTGTCTGTATGTGCATGTGGAGGCCTACAGTCAACATACAGTGTCACTCTTCACCTCAGTCACTCTCCACTTCAATTTTTGAGGCAGTATGTCTCACTGAACCTGGAGTCCACGATTTGGAGGTTGACTGGCCAGAAAGCCCCAGGGATCCACCTGTCTCTGCCTTCCCAGTGCTGGGATTAGAGACATGTGCCACCACACCTGGTTTTTATCTGGGTGACGGGGAATCTGAGCCCGGGTATACAACTGAGTCCTCACCATAGCTTCACTGTGGCATATTCATAGACACTTTTGATGATCCTCTTCCCTGATTTTCCTTACTATCCCCACCCCTCATGCTAAGTCCCTCCCTCCTCTACTGCTGTGCCTTGTAAGTTCTGTTACCCACTTCCCACACACACATTTTTTAACTTCTCACTCCCTTAAGTTCTCTACCCCCTCCCAAGGTCCACTTCCCAGTTTATATCATACACATGCGCACACACAAACACACACACACACACACACACACACACACACACACACACTTGTTATAGACGTGTGCACAAAGTTACACAGTCATGCACAAAGTAAAATGTAGGATCCACATATGAGAGAAAACATACAGTATTTAGCTTTCTGGGTTTGAGTTATCTCTCAACATCATTTCCAGTTCCATTCATGGCATGATTTCATCTTTCTACAAGGTAGAATAAAATTGCACTGAGTACATAGGTCACGTTTGCTTTGCCTGTTCATCTGCTGATGGTTCTGGTCCCCAGCTATCGTGGATCAAACACTGATGAATAAGGATCTCTGTGGCAGGACTTGAGGGTCCTCTGGATCTTTACAGGATGAGGGACATGGAAGCCACCACTTCCCATCCCTCCCTGCATGCCTTTGACCTCTTAGCCTTTTCTCACCAAGTCCCCTATTTCAATCTGGTTAGCCTATGACTCATACACATAAATGGGAGGCAGTGGGAGTCCTGTGGTCTCTGAAGTTAAGGCAGAAAAGGTGACAGAGCTTCCACTGCTTTTCTGGGATCCTTGGATTGGGGTCCTGAGGTCACTATCTTATAAAGAGATGCCATCCAGATCACATGGAGAGAGCAATTAAAAATTCCAAGTGGACTTGGAGAGAGAGAGGAACATTGAGAAGGAGACAGGAGAGAGAGAGAGAGAGAGAGAGAGAGAGAGAGAGAGAGAGAGAGCAACCACACTTTAGCTACTTCAGTCACTAACCACACTGCAAGTCAGAACTGTTCAGCCAAGCCTTCCCCCACATTCTGGATCCTTAGAATGGAGGGAAATAATAAAGATTGTCTTTTTTTTAATGTAAATCACGGTGGTGGTTTGAATATATTTGGCCCATGGGAAGTTGCACTATTAGGAGGTGTGGCCTTGAAGGAAATGCATCTCTGTGGGGGTGGATTTTGAGGTTCTATGCTTAAGTTCCACCCAGGGCAGAAGAGATTTTCCGTCTGGCCACCTGCAGAAGCCGGTCCTTTCCTGGCAGATTTAGAACTCTCAGTTCCTCCAGCACAAAGTCTACCTGGATGACGCTATACTTCCCACCGTGATGATAATGAACTGAGCCTCTGAAACTGTGACTCACTTAATGTTTTCTTTTATAAGAGCTGCCTTGGTCCTAGAGTCTCTTCCCAGCAATGGAAACTGTAACTTAGTCACCAAGTGGAAATTTGCTAAACAGCAACAGGTAAGTGAAACAATGCTTCACAGAAGCTAATTGTTAAGCTGTTACTTGGGGGCAGTGTGAAGATGTCACCAGAGTCCTGCAGGTTTCACAATACAATTTTGTTTTATTTCATCAGGAATGAATCAGTGTCTCGGGGACAGAGTCCCACTAATCAAGGTCCCAGGGCATTGATGCAATTTGCAGAATCCAACTTAGCAGCACAAGAGAACTACGAGAGGTGTCCAACATTCCATCCCGAAGCAGATTGTCTCCCTCAAGTGAGACCATTTGCTTAAGAAAGTCCAGTTCCTATGTGCAGGGGCCAGGCCTGAAGACTCACCTCAGCAGTTAAGAGCCCTTGCTGCTCTTACAGTGGACCAGAGGCCGGTGTTGATCACCTACACACATTAGGTTACTCACGACCTGTAATGAATTCCAGCTGTAGGGACTCCAATGCTTGCCTCCTTGGGCCCCCGCCCTGGCATGCATGTACCCACAGGCAGAGGCACATAACCACACCTAACTAAAAACAGTGAAACAAACCCTAAAAGGAAAGAGATGTGTCAACATTGTCTAGGGACCACACACAGAATCCCTTACGAGCTAGTCGTGGGATTCAAGTTGATGTGACAGTATCAGGTCAACAGAAGCAGGTTGTGATTCCCTAGACTAGTTAGCTCCTAGGCGAGATGAGTCTGTCACCTACTTCGAATACCACTTTGGCAAACGCCAACAGCACTGGCCAGGCTGGCTTTGTTTCCAGCTCCAATATTACTTAACACTGCTCTTAATCAGTCCATCTTTCAAGTAGCCCAGCAGATATTAATAAGGTTTTATGAAGAAGTAGATTGTAATAGTCTTGTTCAAGAACAGGGTGCTTGGTAGAGGGTGGGGAGAGTTCATAGCTGGACAGAAAGACGGAGTGAAGCAGATGGCTCTCCCTGGGGTTAATGGGCCATAGCCCAGTGAGCAGGAGAGAAGGCTGAGCACGAGAGAGTTGCTGTCTCTGCCTGATGGCCTTTGGGTGATAACAGATCTGTGTCTCAGATTGAAGTGACACCATTGGTTGTCTCGCTTTTCCCAGATTCTCCACTGCTGATTAAGGAGTGCTCAGCCTCCACAGTCACATGAGATGATTTTGAAAAGTATTCATAACCATGTGTATGCATACTAGGACTCTAGTCCACAGGGACATAGCCTAGCAGCCGTGAAGCCCTACACATATCATGTCACCCCAGGATTCTCCTGCTATGCACTCTCCCTGTATTGCAGGAGAAGTTGTGTAGTCCTGTAAGATTTCTGTTTATTGTTATTCAAGAGGATCAGGGTTCTTCCATATCCTAAACTTCCAGGGAGAAAACTCACTGGATAAAGCTGAATGACCCAGGTCTAAGGAAGTCTGGTCATTTAAAGACACACTCACAAGATTGAGAGATGACGTCTTCTCAAGGTAAACAAGAGCAGAGACTCCCATCAGGCAGAAGTCTCAAGTTGAGGAATTGAGCTCTCTCTCCTCACAGAACTCACAAATGCCAGTCTTCTCATGCTTGAAGAGTCAGCCCTGTCTTTCCAATAAGAGCTGCCCTGAAAACACTGATCTAGTCTCTTAGAAACTTAAACACCTTGCAAAACTCATGGTGTCCTCATTCTTAATAGCTGAGTAGTATTCCATTGTATATATGAACCACATTTTCTGTATCCATTCTTCTGTTGTAGGGCATCTGAATTGTTTCCAGCTTCTGGCTATCACAAATAAGGCCACTATGAACATAGTGGGACATGTGCCCCTGTGGCATGGTGGGGCATATTTTGAGTATATGCCCAAGAGTGGTATAGCTGGGTCTTCAGGTAGATCTATTTCCAATTTTCTGAGAAACCTCCAGACTTATTTCCAGAGTGGTTGTACCAGTTTGCAATCCCACTAGCAATGGAGGAATGTTCCTTTTTCTCCACATTCTTGCCAACATGTGTTGTCATCTGAGGTTTTGATCTTAGTTATTCTGATTGGTATAAGGTGGAATCTCAGGGTTGTTTTGATTTACATTTCCTTGATCACTAAAGACTTTGAACATTTCTTTAAGTGCTTCTCAGTCATTTGAGATTCCTCTGTTGTGAATTCTCTATTTAGTTCTATACCCCATTTTTTGATTGGATTGTTTGGGTTTTGGTGGTTAGCTTCTTGAGTTCTTCATATATTTTGGGTATTAGCCCTCCATCAGATGTGGGATTAGTGAAGTTTTTTCCAATATGCAAGTTACCGATTTGTCCTATTGGCTATGTCCTTTGCCTTACAGAAGCTTCCCAGTTTCATGGGGTACCATTTATCAATTCTTGATCTTATACCCTAAGCCATTGGAGTTGTTTAGGAAATTTCCCCCTGTGCCAATTGGGATCCAGCTCATGGGGAGGCCCCAAGGCCTGACACTATAACTCATGCTATAGTGTGCTTACAAACAGGGGCCTATCATGACTGCCCTCCGAAAGATACAAGCAGCTGAAAGTGTCAGATGCAGATATTTATACCCAACCAATGGACAGAAGCTGCTACCCCTGTATTTGAATTAGAATAGCTGGAAGACGTGGAGGAGGAAGAGGAGGAGGAGGAGGAGGAGGAAGAGGAGGAGGAGGAGGAGGAGGAGGAGGAGGAGGAGGAGGAGGAGGAGGAGGCGGCGGCGGCAACCCTATAGGAAGACAACAAGTCTCAATTAACCTGGACCCCCAGGATCTCAGACACTGAGCCACCAACCAGGCAGCATACATTAGCTGATATGAGGCTCCCAATACCTATACAGCAGAAGGCTGCCAGGTCTGGACTCAGAGAAGATGCACCTAACCCTTGTGAGTTTTTGGGCCCTAGAGAGTGGGGAAGTCTGGTAGGGTGTGTGAGAAGGTGCATCCTCTTGGAAACAGGGGGACACAGAACAGTCAGAGGGTGGACGAGGAGTGGGATAAAGTCTGTACTATAAAAAAATTAAAGAATAATAAAAAAGGGAGAGAGGAGCTTTCCCTGGATCTGTACCCACACAGCCCACACCCCAGTTGCAGCTTGACTCCCCAGGTATTCTAACACATCCAGAAGCACAGGTGAGATCCCCAAACCATGCCCCAATATCCAGCATACTGGGACCTGTGCCAGCCCTAGACACAGATTCTCTGCCCAGCCAGAGACCCGCATGCCTTCTGGTTTCTACCTTTGCCCAGAACAGAGCCTTGGCTCTTGGTCCAAACCAACACAGCTAACACCCCAGTTGCAGATTGACTCCCCAGGTATTCTGACACACACAGGATCACAGGATCACAGAATCACAGGATCACAGGATCACAGGCTCAGAGGACAGGCTCCAGTCAGAGATAGGGAGGCCAGAAAACACCAGAGATAACCAGATGGTAAGAGGCAAGCTTAAGAACATAAGCAACAGAAACCAATTTGACTTGCCAACATCAGAACCCAGTTCTTCCACCACAGCAAGTCCTGGATACCCCACACATCTATAAAGCAAGATTCAAATATAAATTCCCATTTCATGATGATAAAAGAGGACTTTAAGGACCTAAAATAACTTCCTTAAAGAAATACAGGAGAACACAAGTAAACAAGTAGAAGCCCTTAAATAGGAAAAACATAAATACCTTAAAGGAATATAGGAGAACACAATCAAACATGTAGAGGAATTTAACAAAAATGTCCAGGATCTAGAAAAGGAAATAGAAACATTAAAGAAAACACAAAGGGAGACAGCCTTGGAGATGGAAAACCGAGGAAAGAGAATAGGAGCCATAGATGCAAGCATTAACAACAGAATATAAGAGATAGAAGAGAGAATCTCAGCAGTAGAAGATACCATAGAAGACATCAAAACAACAGTCAAGGAAAATACAAAACACAAAAAGCTCCTATCTCAACACATTCAAAAAATCTAGGACACAATGAAAAGACCAAACCTGAGAATAATAGGTATAAAAGAGAGTGAAGATTCCAAACTCAAAGGGCCAGCAAATATTTTCAACAAAATTATATAAGAAAACTTCCCTAACCTAAAGAAATAAATGCCCATAAACATACAAGAAGCCTACAGAACAACAAACAGATGGGACCAGAAAAGAAATTCTTCTCAACATATAATAATCAAAACTCCAAATACACAGAACAAAGGAAGAATATTAAAAGCAGTAAGGGGGAAATTCAAGTAACACATAATGGCAGACCTATCAGAATTACACCAGACTCCTCAACAGAGACTCTAAAAGCCAGAAGATCCTGGGCAGATGTCATACAGATCCTAAGAGAACACAAATGCCAGCCCAGGCTACAATTCCCAGCCAAACTCACAATTCCAATAGATGGAGAAACCAAGGTATTCCAAGACACAACCAAATTTAAGCAATATCATCCCACTAATCCAGCACTTCAGAGGATAATAGAAGGAAAAGTCCAACACAAGGCAGGAAACTACACCCAAGAAAAAGCAAGAAATTACTCTTATCACAAAAAAAAAAGAAGAACACATAAACATAGTTCCACCTCTAACAACAAAAATAACAGGAACCAATAATCATTGGTCTTTAATGTCTTTCAAGATCAATGGACTCATTTCCCCCAATAAAAAGACATAGGCTAACAGACTGGATACATAAACAAGATCCAGCATTTTGCTGCATACAGGAAACACACTTCCGTGACAAAGACAGACATTACCTCAAAGTAAAAAGCTGAGGGAAAATTTTCCAAGTAAATGGTCCCAAGAAACAAGCTGGAGTAGCCATCCTAATATTCAACAAAATGGACTTTCAACCAAAAGTTGTCAAAAAAGATGGGAAGGACACTATATAGTAAAAAATCCACCAAGATGAACTCTCAATTCTGAACATCTATGCCCCAAATACAAGAGCAACCACATTTGTAAAAGAAACTACTGAAGCTCAAAGCACACATTGAACCTCATACAATAGTAGTGGGAGACTTCAGCACCCCACTCTCACCAATGGACAGATCATGGAAACAGAAAGTAAGCAGACACACAGTAAAACTTAAAGAAGTTATGAATCAAATGGATTCCACCCTAAAACAAAAGAATATACCTTCTTCTCAGCACCTCATGGTAACTTCTCAAAAACCAACTATATAATCGGTCACAAAACAAACCTCAACAGATACAAGAAAATTGAATTAATCCCATGTATTCTATTGGAACACCATGGATTAAGCTGGCCTTTAATAGCAACAAAAACACCAGAAAGCCCACATGTACGTGGAAGCTGAACAACTATCTACTCAATGATAACTTGGTCAGGGAAGAAATAAAGAAATAAAAGACTTCTTAGAATTCAATGAAAATGAAGGCACAACATTTCCAAACATATGGGAAACAATGAAAACAGTGCTATGAGGAAAACTTAGAGCACTGAGTGCCTCCATAGAGAAACTGGAGAAATCATACACTAGCAGTTTAACAGCTCACCTGGAAGCTCTAGAATAAAAAAGAAGCAAATACACCCAAGAGATGTAGATGGCAAGAAATCAAATGCAGGGCTGAAATCAACCAAGTAGAAACAAAGAGAAATATACAAAGAACCAACAAACTACGAACTAGTTCTTTAACAAGATAGATAAACCCTTAGACAGACTAAGCAAAGGGAACAAAGACAATATCCAAATTTAAAAAAAAAATCAGGAACAAAAAGGGAGACATAAAAACAAAAAATGAGGAAATTCAAAAATAATCAGATCCTACTACAAAAGTTATACTCAACAAAACTGGAAAACCTGGATGAAATGGATGATTTTCTAGACAGATGCCAGGTACCAAAATTAAATAAGGAACAGATAAACTATCTAAACAGCCCCATAACCCCTAAAGAAATAGAAGGAGTTATTAAAAGTCTCCCAACCAAAAAATGGCCAGGACAAGATGGGTTTAGTGCCAAATTCTATCAGACATTCAAAGAATATCTAATGCCAATACTTCTCAAACTATTCCATAAATAGAAACAGAAGGAACACTAACCAATTCTTTCTATGAAGCCACATTTACACTGATACCTAAACCACAAAAAGAACCAACAAAGAAAGAAAACTTCAGACCAAGTTCCCTTATGTATATGGATGCAAAAATACTCAATAAAATTCTCACAAACCAAATCCAAGAACATATTAAAACAATCATCCACCATGATCAAGTAGGCTTCATCCCAGGAACGCAAGGATGGTTCAATGTATGGAAACCCATCAATGTAACCTACTATATAAACAAACTCAAAAGAAATCTCACAAGATGCTGAAAAAGTCTTTGACAAAATGCACCACCAATTCATGCTAAAATTGCTAGAGAGATCAGGAAATCAAGATTCATACCTAGAGATAATGAAAGCAATATAGAGCAAAAAATAGTCAACTATTGGAAAGAAATTCAAAGCAATCCCATTAAAATCAGGGACAAAACAAGGCTGCCTACTCTCTCCCTACTTATTCAATATAATACATGACGTTCTAGCCAGAGCAATTAGACCAAAAAAAGAAGGTCAAAGGGATACAAATTGTGAGGGAGGAAGTCAAAATATCACTATTTGCAGATGATATGATAGTACACTTAAGTGACCCCAAAAATTCTACCAGAGAACTTCTAAAGCTGATTTAAAAAAAACTTTAGCAAAGTGGCTGGATATAAAATTAAATCAGTAGCCTTCCTCCACTCAAATGATATAAGGTCTGGAAAAGAAATTAGGGAAACAGCACCCTTAACAATAGTCACAAATAATATAAAGTATCTTGGTGTGACTCTTGATTGCAAGTGAAAGATCTGTATGACAAGAACTTCGAATCCCTGAATAAAGAAATCATAAAAGACCTCAGAAGATGGAAAGACGGCTCATGGATTAGCAAGATTAATATAGTAAAAATGGCCGTCTTACTGAAAGCAATCTGCAGATTCAATACAATACCCATCAAAATTGCAACTCATTTCCTCATAGAGTTAGAATAATTCTCAAATTCATTTGGAATAACAAAGAAGCCAGGATAGTATAAACTATTCTCAATAATAAAAGAAGTTCTGGGGGAATCACCATCCCTGACCTCAAACAATACTAAAGAGTAATAGTGATTTAAAAAAACTGCATGGTATTGGTACAGAGACAGGCAGGTAGATCAACTGAACAACTGAAGACCTAGAAATGAACCCACACACCTATGGTCATTTGATCTTTGACAAAGAAGCTAATCCAATCCAGTGGGGGAAAGACAGCATTTTCAACAAATGGGGCTCAATCAACTGGCAGTCTGCATGTAGAAGAATGCATATTGATCCATTTGTATCTCCTTGTAAAAAGCTCAAGTCCAATTGATCAAGTACCTTCCCATAAAACCAGATACACTGAATCTAATAGAAGAGAAAGTAGGGAAGAGCCTCGAATACTCAGGCACAGGGGAAAACTTCCTGAACAGAACACCAATGTCTTATACTCTAAGATTAACAATTGACAAATGGGACCTCATAAAATTGAAAAGCTTCTATAAGGCAAAGGATACTGTCAATAGGACAAAATGGGAACCCATGAATTGGAAAAAAATCTTTTATAACCCTACATCCAATAGAGGGCTAATATAGAAAATATACAAACAACTCAGGAAATCAGACTCCAGAGAACCAAGCAACTCTATTTAAAAATGGGGTACAGAACTAAACAGAGAATTTTCAACTGAGGAATCGACATGACTGAGAAGCACTTAAGGAAATGTTCAGCATCTTTAGTCATCATGGAAATGCAAATCAAAGTAGCCCTGAGATTTCCCCTTACACTAGTCAGAATGGCTAAGTTAAAAACTCAGGTGACAGCAGATGCTGGCAAGGATGTGGAGAAAGAGGAACACTACCCCATTGCTGGCGGGATTGCAAGCTGGTCCAACCACTCTGGAAATCAGTCTCAAGGTTTCTCAGAAAATTGAACATAGTACTACATGAGGACACAGCTATATCATTTCTAGGCATACACCCAGAAGATGCTCCAACATATAACAAGAACACATACTCCATTATGTTCATAGCATATTATTTATAATAGCCAAAAGCTGGAAAGAACCCAGATGTCCCTCAACAGAAGAATGGATACAGAAAATGTGGTACATTTACACAATGGAGTAAATTGAAACCATTAAAAACAATGACCTCATGAAATTCATAGGCAAATGGATGGAACTAGAAAATATCATCCTGAGTGAGGCAACCCAGTCACAAAAGAACACACATGGTATGCATTAACTGATAAGTGAATATTAGGAAAGAAGCTCAGAATATCCATGGTACAACTTACAGACCACATGAAGGTCAAGAAAAAGGAAGACCAAAGTGTGGGTGCCTCAATCCTACTTAGAAGGGGGAATAAAATAATCATGGGGGATTGGGGGTGGGAGAGATTTGGGAGGGAGGAGGGGGAGAGGAAAATGGGGCAGGATTGGGCATGGAAGGAGATGGGTATGATGTACAGAGGGTCAGGAAATTGAACAGAGGTGTGTGGTAATGGGGTATGGGAAATGGAAGGAGCCACCAGAAAGTCCCAGATGTCAGAAAAGCAAGAGGCCCCCAGGACACAACCAGGATAACATTAGCGGAAATCCCCAACGAAGTGGAGAGAGAACTTGTAGAGACCATAGGCAGAAGTTAGACCTGGCTCCCAGTTGAGGAATGGGACCACCCACTCTTCACAAAATTTTAACCCAGAATGGCTCCTGTCTAAAGGAAATAAAGGGACAAAGAGTGGAGCAGAGACTGAAGGAAAGGTCATCCAGAGACTGCCCCACCTGGGGATCCAGCCCATATACAGACACCAAACTCAGACACTTGCCGATGCTACAAAGTACTTGCTGACAGGAGCCTGATATGGATGTCTCCTGAGAGGCTCTCCCAGAGCCTAACCAATACAGATGTAAATGCTTGCAGCCAACCATCGGACTAAGCACAGGAGCCCCAATAGAGGAGTTAGGGGAAGGACTGAAGGAGCTGAAGCAACCCCATAAGAAAAACAACATCAACCAACCAGACCCCCTGGAGCTCCCAGGAACTAAACCACCAACCAAAGAGTACACATGGAGGAACCCATGGCTCCAGCTGCATATGTAGCAGAGGATGGCCTCGTCTGGCATCAATGGGAGGGGAAGCCCTGGGTCCTGTGAAGGCTCAATGCCCCAGTGTAGGGGAATGCCAGGGGGGTAAGTCAGGAGAGGCTGGGTGAGTGGGTGGGTTAGCACCCTCATGGAGGCAGGGGAAAAAGGGAAGAAATGGGGGATTTTCGGAGGGGAAACATGGAAGGGGGATAACATTTGAAATGTAAATAAACACAATAATAAATAAAAATAAGAAAGCTAATAAATAAGTAAATGCAGACAGAAAACAATAATAGAAAGAAGGAAAGAAAAGCAAGAAGGAAGGAAGGAAGGGAGGAAGGAAGGGAGGGAGGGAGGGAGGGAGGGAGGGAGGGAGGGAGGGAGGGAGGGAGGGAGGGAGTGATGGAGGGAGGAAGGGAGGGAAGAGAAAAGAAACTTAAACACCCAAGAGTACCAGTAGGTGGAGCAAATGTGTGGTTTCTGCCTGCTGGAGATGCAGAAATGGCAAACCAACTCTAGTGCAGGTGAGGAAGACCAGGAGAGGGGCTATGACTAACCTAAATGCATGCTGTCTAAAGAGACAGCACATTGATGCCAGTGTAGCTGTGGAGCCAGTATTGACTGAACATTCAGTTTTTCAACAAAAGCCTGAAATCTAGGTTTATATGTAGACTGCCTCTATTTTAAAAGGTTAATGACAATCAGACATAAAACCCTACCCTGACTAATACTATCTAAACCAAATTAAATAATTTTCTTTATTGGCTCCAACTCTGGGGATTTGTATGAGATACCTCTCATCTAATAAGCCCCTCCCAGAGAGCCTGTACTCTCCAAAAACAGTAGACGATTCTAGAGACAAACATGCTCAAGTGTTTGGCTATACTCTGTGTTCTTGGAGTAGGCCTGTGGATGCTATATTGAGGGTTCTAATCACAATGTAACACTGTCCCTGAGAGTCCCCCCATGGTGGCAGTCACAGAACGATCTTGAGTCTGGTACAGTGGATCCCCACACTACCTCAAGGCTTTCTAAAAGTTGGGGATGATGTTCAGTAAAACATACCAGTTCAGCTAGGTTAGCTTTCAAATATTTAAACTTCAGGAGTCTATCACTGCCCAAACTCTTTCCAACCAACACTAAGAAATCCAAAAGATTCAGAAAACCCATTATTCCCTCATTATCTAAACTCACCCTGTGACTTACCCTGTTTGAACTCAGGAACCAAACATTTCATACAGTGAAGACTACATCATAGTGATGCCCAATGAGATTATAATGGATCTAGGAAACCCCTATGGCTTCGTGAATCCGTTTCTATTGTGTCCACGTGACAGGATACCTAAACAACCTAGCACGAGGAGAGACATTTTGGCTAACAGTTCAGTCCATAGGTGTTTGGCTGCATGGATCTAAATAGCATATCATGGCCGCCCAAGTGTGTTGCAGAGGGGGCTCCTACCTTGTGACAGACAAGAAGCAGAGAAAGAGGGACTAGGGCTCAGAAATAATCTTCAAAGATACTCCCCCATTGGCTTACTCTCTCCAGCTAGGAACCCCTTCCCGAAGTTTCCAAAATCTCCCAAAAATGGCACCACCAGATGGGGAACCAAACCTCCAACATACGAACGCGTTGGGGACACTTAATATTCAAACCGTAACACCCAGTGACAGCATGGATGTTTCCACCATGAACAACACATCGCTTGTGTTTGTGTTGAAGCTGGTGTAAACAAGGCTGCTGTGCCGCCAGTCATGTCAAGGTAGGGCACATATGGTTACGTTCATATATACTACTTGGTAACGACAATAATTGACAACATCGTTTACTGACGCGTTTATTGTATTTTTAATCATTAGACTGCACTGCTTATAAACAGTTGAGTTCAAGGGAGTCTGGCTATTATGCTGGAAACGGTCTCACACACTTTACACGAATCTCCTCTCCTAATTGTATCAAGAGGGCACCCTGAATGATCTGTGCCAGCTAGATCTGAGTAATTAGACTCTGGGATTCTTGATGTACAGAGGACCTCACCTTACAGAGAATTTCTAGCAATTTCGCCCTCATTAAGCGGTGAAAGACTCTCCTTATTAAGAAACTAAGTGTGTCTTGCTTTTAGTATCCTAAGTAGCTCTCCATTGCTTTAGCTGTGCTGACCTTTCTTTCTAGGCCATGGATTCAGGATCCAAACTGACAACCTCTGGCCTAGCAGAAGCATGGAGAACCCTTAGTCCACTAGTACAGCTCAGGACCTGTGACCAGAGGCAGAAAAGTTCAGGTTGACTCTTTCTCTAGAAAAAAAAATGATTAAGACATAGCTATTAATTTTCCACACAAAAATGGCTTTGATTATAACATTTTGCTATAAGCAGTGCTATTCATCCTCCTGTTACTTCTCAGCAATACCTTCCCCACCTTTTCCTCAACAACTACATTTCCCAGAGTTCCTCTTTTTGCCTTCTGGGTTCTCCAATGACTAATAACGTTGGGAGACTGATTTTTCAGAAAAGACGGAGATATCAGGGTATCTCCCATTCCTTCTGCACTGATTGACAGCTCCTCCACTGGCCTAAGTCGGTCTCTGTCCTAAGTCTGGTTTCTTCTGAGAATCTTGTCTCTCACTGACCTTTGTGTAGGGCCGACCCAGGCCCAAACAACATACATGGGTAGACATATAAGCCGGGTCAGTTCAATCAGAGCTCACGCTCAGGGCCATTCTCTCTGGAATGGCCACATGACCTAGTCTGAGCTAGTCAGATCAAACAGAATTAAAATTGTGGACTTCGTGAGGAAAAGGAAACACATTTTTTTGCACAAAATTTGGGGATATGAAGATATCGTTAGGGAATTTCTTCAAGACGGTAGAGTGCTTGGACCGAGGTCAGAGAGATTCTGCAGAGGAGGGCGTGGGCGTGGGCGAGAGGGCGAGGGCGAGAGGGCAAGGGCATGTCCTGATGATTGGAATCTCTATGGTTAGTTGTGTTTGGCACTGAATATATTTGTTTGAGTTGTCCTGCTGTTTCTCGCAACCAAAGGAGTTGTGACTAAGTCATCCACAACAAGTAAGGCGTTAGGGTAGCCGGGGAGAACCTGATGGTGAGCAAGCTTCCGGTTAGTTTAGAGCTGCTATTTGAAGCAGATGACAAAGAGAGAATAGAATACAAGAAAAGCACAGTGGCGTTTCTTCCATGTTGTCTCCACCTTGACACCATGACTTCTAACCTTCATAATAAGAAGGTAGTGAGAGGGGCTGGGGATTTGGCTCAATGGTAGAGCGCTTGCCTAGCAAGCGCAAGGCCCTGGGTTCGGTCCCCAGCTCCGAAAAAAAGAATAGAAAAAAAAAAAGAAGGTAGTGAGAATATTTCCTCATGGTTCGCTAGTCTGGGATAAATAAGAATACAGAAGAAAGATCATGGCTGCTTTAAGAAAGTCCAAACTGTTGGCTTCGTCTGAGCCACGATGAATGTATCCTTAAGGGATTTCTCCCTTGGCAGGACTGGAGATTGAATGGAGAGTTTCAAGCACCACAGGCAAGTTCTCTACCATTGAGCTACGGCCCTAGGCACTTAAAGGATTTGGAGATGAGAAGAAAGGATTGAGCGAAAGTGGAAAATCATCTCGAATTTTACAAATGGGTTTTATTATTTATTGTCCAATGGACTGTGTGTAATCCTTGGAAATTAAGCAGTTGGTGGGGCTTTAACAATGGAACAAGATAACACGTGAGTTTTAAAGGAACAACCTACTCCCCATCTCTTTTCTCAAATAAAAGTGGAAAATCGGACATAAAGGGGTGTGGCAGATGCAATGCAGCCAAGTGTTTGGAGGTCTTTTGTTTTCTTGCTTTTTAAAGTTCCATGGAAGCACAAGTCTCATCATGGTATGATTCGGTTAATCAGCTGATCAGAACCAATGGGTGTTTGATTAAAGATGCTCATGGGTTGCTAACTTACTATAAATTACATATCAGTGACTATCATACTTATTTATTCTAGAATTGTATAAATCCCAGAAAGATTTACCAACAAAATTAAGATTTAAGCTATTATAACAGGTAATAATAGTTTGCCTTGAAAGCAATGGGATCATTTTCAGGTTTGTTTGCTTTTTAAAGTCTTCCATTTAAGTTTAGGGAAAACTACCTGAGTATCAGATGAAAAAGATACGGGTTAACTAAATTTTATTTTAAAAATTAGGTAAATTTAAAAATTATGGCAAATGTATATAAAGGGGTTGCTGGCCTGCCCCCCCCAGGGACCCTTATTAATAGAGGAAGGAGCAGAAAGGTGTCTGTGGGTGACACTCAGTAAAGAGAAAGCAAGTGTTCTTAGTTCCTCCTTGTGTTCTATAAATGACATACTTTCCACAATTACCTTCTGTAATTAAAATGTCATGCTAGCTCAATATAGAAACAGCACAACATGGCCGGTTTAAGAAAAAATGAGGAGAGACAGCAAACATAGACTGTATGCCTAGGATTATGTTTTTATAAAAAGGATGACAATTGGCCAACTGTGCTACTCTGTACTGGGGCAACCTTATATGGTATACTGAAATCAGCCATGAAATCAGCTCCGACGCCATGTTTAAAGGTGAACCTTGACACTTTAGATTGTACATGGGAGTGGAGGGTGGGAGTGTCTTAGAGGCTAAAAAACAGGTAAGTACAGCAAAGATACAAGACATTATTGTGTGTGCTTGTGTCCTTTAGATATATGGAGGGTTCTCATACTAAAAGATCGTAAGGTTTGCAACAGATTTTAGATGACCACAAAATTTTCCCCCACTTACTGCATGGAGATCGCGTGTGGATGGTTCATGATCAACAGAATGTAGAGAAATGTACTATTGCCATACTCAGGACTAACAGACTAGCACTTTTGACTCCACTAACTCTGATGAAGTCAAGGGATGTAAAGAATCCAAGGGATGTATAGGAAAATGCCTTGTGATGACCAGCAGGCTGTGAATCTCAGGAGCCACACAGAGAAGCCCATAGATAGCCTGTGATGTCTGATTCAACCATCTAGCCAATTCAGTCTAGCGACCAGACACATGAGGGATAGGTGACATCTTCCAGGAGATGGAAGCAAGAGCCACCCAGATGAAGCCCTTCCATCTCAGAATAATGGGAGATAATAATAAATTATTATTTTGAGTTACTAAGTTTGGGCAATAAAAAATTGGGACACTTCCTACAGCTAGCTTGATCTCAGTATAATAAGTAGTGGTGGGCACCAGGAGATTTTGAGTGAGAGGTTGACATCATTGCTTTGTGTAAGGACTCCTACAATACCGTGTAGGAAGGATGAGAGGCGTGTCATGCCTGAGACAAATTCAGAGATGACATTTCAAAGCTTCGTACCCAGCTGCTGGAAACTGTTAGCTGTTAAGACAAAACCAAACCACAGGATGAGCTGACTCTATCCTGGAGGATTTCCCACAGTAGACAAGTAATGAACGGACATGGGAAACCTGAGCAAAGCCCAGTGAGATGCTACTGACGAACTGAGGCGGGCTAGTGTACTTGCTGAGCAAAGCCATGGACAATGTAGGCCTTCTTCATCACGGACTTCCAGTCCTCCGTTTACTCTTCTTCTCCTGGTACCATTTTCATTTCTACTGTCGCCATTTCTCCTTTCTTTCTCTGACCCTGCTTTCTCCTTGACTCCCCTTGCTATAAGCCATCTGGATATTAGATCTATAGTTTAGGAGCCTTCTCTAGAAAATGCGTGGATGTGTGCTTCACTGTTAAAAGTTCTGGATTAATAAGAATGAATGGAAGAGCTCCATGTATTCACAGAATCCTGAATTTAGTTATCTAAGACAGGGATGTATCGTGCTTCTTCCAGTGTTTCCCCAGTACACTAATTATATTTACCCTCATGTCTTTATGACAAGTCAGAAGATGCTTGCCCATGAGGACCTTATCTTGCACTGCTCTGTGTAATACATCACCTATGAAACAGGACCTAAGTCAGCTGTGGGTTGGCCAGGAGCTTTCAATGTAAGACTGGGGAGAGTGACTCATGCCTAGCTTTCTCATCTGAAAAATGATGCCTTTGGGTGGCGCAATGAGGCAGCACTTCGTGATTGTTCCTTGTTTTAGTCACTTTGAGACCAACACCTGGCAGAGACAACCCAAGAAGAGATTTATTTTGGCATATGGTTTTAGAGATTTCAGTCTATGCCCCTCTGTGCTTCAGATCAACTCATTATAAGAGGGATGCCATATGGCAGTGGACAACTGGTAGACCTGAAAGCCGGGAGACAAAGCAAGAGCCAGGAGCTGAGTATAAGTTTCCATGGCTGCTTCTAGTAAAACTACTTCTGCCAGCTAAAGATTTTGCAGCCTCCAAAATATCACCACCAGTTGTGCATCGAGCAATTAAAATACAAACCTATGGGGAACACGGTAGACTCAGACCATGATGATCTATAAGTTTCTGTCACGATATCCCTACTCTTTCCAGTCTGCAGGTCTACCTCAGGATACATGTATACATACCTTTCTTTGTTCTTTTATTGCCCTGTATCCCTCCAGCCAGTAAATGAGTTGGAGCAGAGATTCTACCCTTGTTCACCACTGTTTTTTCAGCACCTCAGACAGCGCCTGACCCAGTTAAGACTCCCGATGCAAATTTGTTTGTTGGTTGTTTAAAAAACAAACAAAAAACAAGCTTTAAAAAAACTGCCTGTCTAAGATTCACAGGGTTTACAGCTCAGCAAGCTCAGAGTAGGGGATGAGGTGTTTCTATGGGTAAAGTACTTGCCATGCAAGTACATAAAGACCTGAGATGAATTTTCAGAACCTATGTAAATACCTCGCACAGTGGAATACATCTGTAATCCTGGTGCTCCTACGCAAAAATAGGAGGCAGAGACATGAGAATTTCTGGGCCAGGTAGGCTGGTACTCACAGTGGTAAACAGCAAAGAGACCCAGAGGGTGGAGGCTGATATTTGACCTCCTTGTGCAAACCATGGTATTCATGCACAGATGCACATGAATACATGCACACGCACACACACACACACACACACACACACACAACTGAGAAGGAAGACTTAGGGAAATCACAAAAAGAAAATCATCAATATTTAAAATTATGGTTTGATCCATATTCACAAATGTCTAGGGACCAGCACAAGACAATGGATTAACTTACCAACTGGCTGCCCAGTGCCGGATGATCGGCCCCGAAAAATAATCTCCATAAATAACATTATATGGAATGAGCAGATTATATTTAGAAATTTACATACATACACAAATAATTATTTTAAAAAGAGGCCACAAATTTGAAGGAGAGCAAGGAGGAGTATATGGGAGAGTTTGAAGGGAGGAAAGGGGAGAGAAAAATGATGTAATTATACTAATAATCTCAAAAGTAAATAAACAAGCAAATCACCTCTGTGTGGCTGATGTTATTTTCCCAAATCCTATCACTTAGTTCCTCCTGGCAGGACATCATGAAGCAGAGAATGATTTGACAGTATCTGTGATTGAGCAAAGGTATTTCTGTCCTACAAATTCATATTTAAATCATACTCCCAGTAGATGAAAGAACCCTACCACCACGTCTTCTTGAGGAAAACAACAGGCATTTTCCCACTAGAAAAACAACTGAGTCTACAGCAGATGCCTTCATTCTGGGAAAGGGGGGTCAGGAGTGAGAGGGAAAGAGCTGTCAGGCTGTCCCACTCTCACACCATCTAAGTGTGATTCTGTTGGCTTATTACAGCCTGGAGGAGCCATGCAGCTCAAGAGGAAGATTTCCATATGGCGATGCAAATTAGGACCCTCTGCAGAGGTGTCTTGAAAAGGAGCCAGTAACCTGGGGAAATGTTTGCAAGCAGCACAAAGAAAGGGAAGTTTGGTGGAACTGCACAGCTTTGACTAAAGGAAACTTAGGCTGAAGATGGCATTGTTCTATAAGCACTGCCTTTGTCCAGTTGCTGGACATTTTCTGAACATTGGGTTACTGATAAGCAGGGCTGGGGGCTGTTGCTTTTAGCATTTAACACTAGCACTAAAAGAGTGTGTTCTGTGTGTGAGTGTGTGTGGGTGTGTGTGTCTGTCTGTCTGTCTCTCTGTCTCTGTTTCTCTGTCTCTCTCTGTGTCTCTCTGTCTCTGTCTTTCTGTGTGTGTCTGTCTCTGTTTCTCTGTCTCTCAGTCTCTCTCTGTCTCTGTCTCTGTCTCCCTCTGTGTCTCTCTGTCTCTGTCTTTCTGTGTGTGTCTGTCTCTGTTTCTCTGTCTCTCTGTCTCTGTCTCTGTGTGTGTCTGTCTGTCTCTGTTTCTCTCTCTCTCTCTCTCTCTCTCTCTCTCTCTCTCTCTCTCTCTCTGTATGTGTGTGTTCGTGTATGTGCACGCCAGTGGAGGCCAGAGGTTGACCTCAGACATTGCTATCATCTATTGCTATCAGTCATATGTATGTGTGTATTAATGTATGCATATATATATATGCAGCTATATATAACTACACCTATACATACACATGTACACATGTACTAGATACAGTTTCTCATTAGCCTGGAGTTCACCAGTTGAACAGCCATCATACCCCAGGGAACCTCCTGTCTCACTTTTTCATGGTAGTGTTGCTGACATGGATCATTACACACACACACACACACACACACACACACACACACACACACACACACACCCCTATGGCTTTTAGATTCATCTACTGCCCCTTTGCACCCGCACTTTTTCACACCTCTGCCTTGCAGTCTCCTCCTTGCAGCTGTGGTGGGCTCTCCTCCACACCTCTGAATACAAGGTGTCCCCATGCTTCTCCTCTCACCCAGCTCTAGTTTACAAATCACAGTTTATAGGAGTGTCCATGTGAACTACACATGTCACATGTGAACTACCTGTGCCTCAGGATAACTGTGAGCACTGCCTAACACAAAATTATAAACTTCCTGTGGTAGTTTGAATATTTTTGAATATTCCTAGGGAGTGGCACTATTAAGAAGCGTGGCCTTGTGTTGTAGGCGTGGCCTTGTTAGAGGAATGGGCAATGGGACCTTCTTCATAACCATGTGAGAGCCAATCTTCTCCTAGAAGCCTTCAGATGAAGATGTAGAACTCTCAGCTCCTCCTGTACCATACCTGCCTGGATGCTGCCATGTGTTCCCACCTTGATGATAATGGACTGAACCTCTGAACCTGTAAGCTAGCCCCAGTTAAATGTTGTCTTTATAATAGTTGTCTTGGTCATGGTGTCTGCTCACAGCAGTAAAACCCTAACTAAGACACTTACTTAAAATACTGTAAAAAAAAAAAAATTAACAAGTTTTGGTGGTAACTTGACTGCCTGGCTCCTCTAAGTGAACTTTGAAGGTAACAACATCACGTTTCAACATTCAAAGGTCAGATGCACCTGGCTATGTGCTAGACAGGTCCAAGCTGCTCCAGCTAGATGGGGCCAAGGCTGAGTCCTTACTCTCTTAGTTCTGTGGCTTTCATTACTTTGCCTTTCCGTGTTTCACTCTCCATACCCAAGGCTGACTTCTAGCTCAAGATGCTTGTGGAGTTTGGATAAGAGCTTAAACACGAGGACTTGACTTCACACTAGAACCTCTATATGTAAAACCCTATATACGGAAGCAACATATAACCCTGGGCAAGGTAATTACACTTCACACCTCCAGGTTCACATCTGGAAATGGGAAGTAACTAACTCCAGCTCAGAGAGTGATGAGGATTTGAGAGGTTGGGGCATAGATGGTCTGTCCAAAGCTTCGCATGCAGAAGTCCCCATGTAGTCCACTTGCATTCCGCTAATTATCTTAAATATATAGCCTTATTGTTTTTACCTGCTAACAAAATTAATACATTAATGCTACAGAAATCCCAGACACTCTGCTGGCTTTGTCTACCTAGATATTCCCCAAGTGCTACCAAAATACACTCAGCCAATTTCTACTTGTAGTGGAGCCATCCTCTCTCCCAGGCAGCTGTGGTAAGATGTGGGGGTGAGAACCTGGTGAGGGTGGCAGTCTCACACTTCTCCAGCAATCGGGAAGCTTTTCCTTTCTTTCCCCAAGAGCAAACCACCACCTAGGGCAGGATTGAAATGAAGTCCAGAAGTTGTTTCCTCTAGGGTTGGTTGCCTGTTTGTTTTATGAGTTTGGGTCCTTGTCATTTTAATTTGGCTTTGCAGGGCTGCTTTCCCTCTGGAAAAGAGTCGCTTCCTTTCAGAATCTAGGGAAAGGGGGGGAAAATACCCATAATGTGTGCTGGCCTTTGGGAGTGGGAAGGGGAGGAAAAGAATACCTAAGAATCTCCCTGGCAACACCAGAAGCTAGAGGGGAGTCTTTCTCTTAATTAGATCAGCGTCAGAAGTCATATTACATAAAGTTTGCCAAGGACGATTTGAAGGTGGAAGGAAATACAGTTAATAACCAGGATTAGAAGAGAAGACCGGGATGGGCCGGCTAGTAAGTGCAAACAGCCACTTACCCATTACCTGCCACATAGTTGAGGCCTCTTCAAGACCACTTTGGCTCTGAAGCCAAATCCTCTTTGGGAATCAAAGTGCCATATCCTATTCTTTGCCCTAGAGTTTTTCTTCCATGTTTTAGCGTCCTGACAAGGATGGAGCACTATTCCTCCCAAAATGAAGAAATATCTAAGCTTCTTCATGAGGTAAGAAACAGCACAGGCTCCAGGGAGATTTAATGAATGATGCTGTCCTCATGATACTGGGATGTAGATGCAGGTGACATTCTCCCTGGAGGGCAGACACATTGCAAGGCAGCTGAAACACAGCCTCACTTGATTGGCATAACCAGGGGCAAGCTTAGAACCGGTAAACAAATATCAAGGTCAAAATAGCAGTGGGAATGGGGGAACCAAAACTTGACCCAAGTTATTTCTAGTACCTAAGGCCACTCCTACAAGCACTAAGAGTAATGGCTGTGGTAATAGTGTTAAGGAAGCCAAAGGGGGGATGAGGAGGTTACTCAGTGGATAAGAGCACCAGGTCTGCAACCATGTAGACCCAAGTCTGATTCCCCAGCACCTGTTTAAAAAGCCAGCATGGTTGCGGCTACTTGTGACCCCTAGTACTTGCTGGAAGGCAAGGAGCTCCTGAGCCTCTGGCCAAACAGCCGAGTGATCAACTCCGCTTAAAGGCAATAAGGCAGAGTGAGGGAGGAGGCCACCAGATGCCCTTCTCTGACCTCCACAAACACAGGCTTTGATGTATGCATTCTCACACCCGTCTACATGTACCGCTGCACACCACGCACACTTCTAAGCAACACACACATATATACCTGTGTATATACATAGATAGGTATACCTATTATCCCTAAGACATCCTTGTCATTATGTCCATCTTACAGATAAAGATCTGAAACGCAGAAAAAGCAAAGTCACACAGTTCTTAAAATACAGGAGACACAAACTCACACAGTTTAATCTTGGAGACGACAGTGCCCATTGCCCTCTGCTTTCTGTTGTGGCAACGTTTGTGATGACCCAGGGCAAGATTCTTTTATGATTATTTTTTAATTTTTGAGATTATAACTACATCATTCTCCCCTTCCATTTTCTCCCTCAAAGCAATCCCATACCACTCTCCTTGCTCCTTGAAACTTACTGCCTCCTTTCCCATACACATACATATACCACAAGATGATTGGTTGATGATAGATAGATAGATAGATAGATAGATAGATAGATAGATAGATAGATAATAGACAGACAGATGGACAGACAAGCAATTCCCAATTCCATAAATAAAACCTGTTTAGTTTGTATGTGTGCTTCTTTCAGGGCTGATCCGCTGACCATTTGGTACTGGATGAGCAATTTGTGTGTTCTTCTCTAGGAAACACTGTATTGTCGTCTCCAGCTTTTCTTATAGCCTATAGTTCTTCATGTAGGATTGAGGCCTTTTTGCCCGTCCACATTAAAGTCCATTCTTGACATCCATATTCAGTTCTTGTCTAGGCGGCCACATTGTCAAGACTTCTGACATTCTTAGGAGATACAATCTCAGAGGAAACTCTTCCTCTGGCTTGCACAATTATTCTGCTCCCTCTTCAGCAGTGACACATGAGTCTTAGGTGCAGGAGTTGTGTTGTAGATGTATCAGTTGGGACTGAGCATCTCAACTCTACATTTTTATTGACTGTAGCTTTCTGTAATGGGCTCTGTCTACAAGGTAATATTGTTTAAGTGGGAGGTCCTCTCTGGGAAGACAAGATTAAGAGCCAGGCTGACTTCCATCCAATGCAATAAATTCTTATGATATTATTATTTATTTGATAGACAACTTTCTGGGAGTTTCCCATGACAGAGAAAGAAATGCACATCTTCTCCAAGGAGAGTTAGAAACACCGGGTATCTGCAGAGAGTCATATCCAAGCACTACACTGTGGCCTCTACAAAGTCCAGTTCTGTTCTGTTCAATCATCCTGGGCAGTAAGCATCATTCCCCCATCTCACAGCTAAAGAAGCAGTGACTGTCAGGGCAGAAAGAGCTCCGATGAGCACTGGCTCAGTCCGGTGTAAGTAGAACTTGGGTCTTTGGATCAGGTAGTTTCACACATCACAACAGCACTCACACTTCTTCTCTTAATGTTCCACGTACACACACAGACACACACACATGTGAATGTGCACATACACACGTACATATGCACACCTGCACACACATGCACACACACACAGAGGTTAGCTCTTTGGAGCACTAAATACAGAGCTAATTACCGGGTTCAGTGTTTATTCTGATTCGTGCGGGTTCGTAAAGTCCTCTTTAGGCAAAACTAAGGCTGAGACACAGGAGTAAAGAAATGAGTTCACATTCACAATCTCTATAAACCCGGTGCAAATATTTAAGTGGAAAGATACAGTAATTTATCACAGTGCCTCACAGGCTGTGAGCTACGCGGGTGAAGTTCTGGGGGATCTGAGAAGTGAGGGCTGCAGGAATCTCTTGGGATAAAATACTCTAATTACTAGATGAACAGGGCATTCTGAGAATATTAGATTCAAATGGATTCTTCCACGTTTGCAAAGCCATTGGAGAATACAGCATAGATGGAACTTATTACATAGTTATAGGAGCAGATTAATGAGTACACACACACACACACACACACACACACACACACACACACGAATATGAGTTGTGCCTTCCTGCTTAAACTGTCCCTGCAAACACACTCCCTATACCCCACTTGTGCTACCCAGACTGAGAATCTGCAGAACTGCCAGGATCCATTCTTTGTCCTAAGCTTTGCACTCAGAGGAAGATGAGAAAAGGTATGTGTCTCTTCCCTGTGGTGTCTCCTGCTCTCGTATCCTTTCCTGGGGCTTCTCTCAGCTCTTCATTCTCTCTCTACCATTCCCCTCTACCTCCAATTTAAAAATTAGGTGTAGAGAAGACACGCGTCCCCAGCTTGCAACCCACTATGGAGGAACTAAGAGACTGCTAGATGCTAAGCAATATGGAGACACAGTCAAGATCAGGACACACAAGAGATGCTGCCCTGAAGACTCCTTGCTCCAAAGGCTGGCTCATTTTGCATGGGCTGTGGGAATTGATCCCCTCTCTTTCGGAAGAAGGTAGCATTTCCAGCTTCTTCAAATGAATACGTTATAGAAGTGATCCAACCTATGTGGAGATCAGATCTGCAGTAACCAAGCCTCCCTGGCAACAAAAGAAGGAAGAAAGGTACTTAGGGGCCTGAGACCCCAAGCATACAGAAAACACAAGTCCATTCCATAGCAGCCTAGAGCAAGAACTAACTGACTTGAATTAGAATCTTTGGGTGCTAATACTGCAGAGCCCACACAGCAAGCCTCTGTCCTGCATCCAAATAATGAAGGATTAAGAAACAATGTCAT
This sequence comes from Rattus norvegicus, assembly GCF_021556685.1. NCBI lineage: Eukaryota > Metazoa > Chordata > Mammalia > Rodentia > Muridae > Rattus > Rattus norvegicus. The sequence continues at coordinate 260,393,770 of NC_141534.1, read as the reverse complement.
GACCTCTGAATCCTATCCAAGAGCAGCAGCATGCCTACACACAACAACTACAAATAGGGGGATGGGTGGGGTGTTAAAGCTTGACTCTAAACCAAGCAGATGCTAAAGTCTACTAGACAATAACTCTGCAGCCCCTGAAGCAGATGTTAACATAGACACTAATGCAGGCTGAGAGGGGCTAAGGACCTTCTACTTCTCCACAGTTTCCTTGCTAGCCAAAAATTGGTTCCAATTCCTTTCATGATGGTGGATAACTTACTCCTAGAACAATACATTGCCCTAATGAGGTCTGGAACATGATCAGAAGTCTTCATGACTTCTGTCCAAAGATGAGAATCTGAGAGTTGAGGTCCAGTCTTCAGAGCTTTATTTTTTCTGTGGAAAACCATATATTCCTGAAGGAAGTAAAGTCTTAATCCAGGGCTGATAAATGGGTTTTACCTACAGTACTAATTGATCAATTGATCCTGGCTGCCTAGAGCATTATACTGAGAAAGATTATTAAGCTTCTCCCCCTGGTGATACTCAAAACATTTAGAAATCCACCAGTCAACACAAAGACCAACTGCACTGCTGGATCAACCACTCAGTCAGTCTCCTTCACCCTCACCCTCCTGGGTTATTGATCCCTATTGATTTGGGGTTTCACTCTTTAGTTGCTAGTCATCTGGGGGGTCTTAGGGGGAACCCTTAAGACCCCAGCTCTTTAGTAGATAATCACGGAAGCAGTTCCATGTAAGCTCCAATTGTATCTTGGATTCACAAGAGGCCAACACTCCATCAGTACTGTCTGCCTTAACTTGAAGACAGATGATCTGATAACCCCATGCTAAGTATTTGCCTGCAGAATTTACCTTCCTAAGAATCTAACAACTGGCCAGGCAGTGGTGGTGCATGCCTTTAATGCTAGCGCTTGGAAGGCAGAAGCAGCCAGACCTCTGAGTTCAAGCCAGTCTTGTCTACAGAGTGAGTTCCAGGACAGCCATGGCCTGACAGAAAAACCCTGTCTTGAAAATCAAACACAAAACAGTCTAACAACTAAGAAATTAAATAAGAACCAATTCCAAACCTTCTCCAGGGCTTTGAAAAAAATAAAAAAAGATGGAATACTTCCAAACTAATTTTATAATGATAGTGTTATTCAGATACCAGACAACAAAGATGCTAACAATAGAAAAACAGACAGATATCATCTAATAGCCTTAATTAGCATAGAGGTAAAATTATAAAAAAAGAAAGAAACTATCAAGTTGAATGAAAAGGCACACAAAAAAATCATTTGCTGTGATCAAATAAGATTTACCTCTAGAGTATAAGGTTGGTGTCATATATGCAGTTCTATAAATGTGATACATCATCTGAACAGAACAAGAGGCAAAATTATAAATATGTCTTCTGTAATAAAAGCAGGGAAAGTGTGAGAAATTTATCAGCCTTTCATGATGGAAACTCTTGGAAAGTTAAGCAGACAACATTGAAGCTGAATACAATAAGAACCCATACAAACTATAGCTAATATAAGCAGTGATAAAAGTTAAAAGTCTTTCCTCTAAGCTCAGTAACAAGAGATACCCAGTCTCGCCATTCTTATTAAACACAAGAAGTACTAGAAATCCTAGCCAATGTGACTAGGCATGAAAAAGGTAAGGCATCTAAACGAGACAGGAAGAAGTTAAATCCTCTGAGTTTGCAGATGGTGTGATTTTATATCTGGAAAGCTCTAAAAATTGTTCCCCCTCTCTTCAAATTATAAAATATAAAACTAATTGGTACCAGTAGCGTTTGAAGAATAAACTATTGAAAAAAGTTGAACTCAAAGTAGAGAGTAGAATGGTAGATATCAGAAAGGGCACGCAGTGGCTAGGAAACACAGGCTCAAGAGATCTATTGTAAGTTATGCTAACTATGGTTAGTAACTCTGTAAGGCATGCTTTAAAACATTCATTGTGTGTGTGTGTGTGTGTGTGTGTGTGTGTGTGTGTGTGTGTGTGTGTTTATGTGTGTGCATCTGTGCCTAGGGCTTGCATGCCAGGGCACATATGTAGAAGTCAGAGGACAAATGACTTGTGGGAGTCTGTTCTCTCCTTCATCCATGTGGGTTCTGGGAATCTGAACTCAGTTTTCTGAACTTGGAAGAAAGCACCTTTAACCACTGAGCTATCTTGCCAGACCATATATATATATTTTTTTTAAATGAGAGTTGACTTTGTGTTCTCTTCACAAAAAAATTTTGAGAATATGAAGTAACTGTACATTAGTTGGCCATTCCCCAATTTATAATTTCAAATTACATTATATATGGTATGTAAACATAATGTTATTGTTCAGGAACAAATAATTTTTAAACTTTTAAAATCCCAGATGATGAATTAGTACACACACACACACACACACACACACACACACATAAAATTTCTCAGAATAAAAATGAAACCCAAAATGACTTAACACTTTCAGATTTATCAGATAAAGGATGGGCAAAGATATTAAATTTACTTAATAAGGTGCTCCATAAAATAATTTTAACATCAGGCAGGAGGCAGGTACACAAAGGTGTCTTTTTTCCAACTTAATAGATCCCAAAACTTGGAAAAGCACATGTCTTTCCAAGTAGCAAAGTCCCAGGTAGAAGAGAGAGCAAGATGGTCAGGAAATTGGAAAATCTAGGCTGGTCTAGGGCATGAATTCATCCTCTCAGGTGAGGCGGGCGAGGCCCTGGCTGGCAGCCAGCTCCCACGGCCTCACTTCTGGGTAAGACTGCCATCCTGTGATGTCTGAACAGCCCCCACCCGGTCTGTGCAGGACCGTCACAGCAGGGGCAGATGTCGCTTCCTCCACTCGCCTGATAATGATATCATTTAGCTTGTGGGTTCCTTTGGCTGGTTTTTGTTTTATATGCTACAGGAGTTCTCAATTAGCCGTGTTCGTTCACCATCTGCTGGGGAGAATGATGGTGTTTAGGAAAGTCAGACACAAGGCATCCTTTCCTTTCAGAACCCAGAACAGGATGGCTTGGCCTAGAGACTGAATCCCTGCTTCTCAACTGAAGGGGCAGAGATAAGTAGAGCCAGGGAGCCTGACATTCACCAATTAGGAAGGGAAGAGTTCAAGCTGGGAAGAGAGCTCGCTGGGAAAGTGTTCACTATGCAAGCTGGGGGACCTGAGTTTGAGCCCCCCAGAATCCACATAAAACTCCAGGAGTACTGGTGTGTCCTTGTGGTCTCAGGGCTGGGGAACCTAACACAGGCAGATCTTGGGCACTCACCCGCTAGCCAGCTGTATTAGTTCCTAGTGTGCTTTGGTGATAAAACACCACCTATAGGAGAGTTTGGTTTGGCCTTATGATTTCAGAGAACTAAGGATCCATGGCGGGCAGGAGCCATGGAAGCAGGAAGAAAAAGCAGAGAGCTCACACTCTCAATCTCAAGCATGATGCGGAGAGCAAACTGGGAGCATCAAGAGGCTTTCAACTCTAAAAGCCCATTTCCAGAGACGTCCTCCAGCACCCTACACCTTCCCATAACTTCTTCAAGTAGTGCTACCATCGGGGGACCAAATGTTCACATGCTAGAGCCTATGGGTGCGGGGTATTTCTCAATCGAACCGAGATGTCAGCCTAGCCTCCTCTGTGACTTCAAAGCCAGTGAGAAACTGAGGAAAACAATGTGGAGAGTACCTGAGGAGTGACTCTAATGTTGACCTCTGGGTTCTGCACAAACAAGCATGTGTGTACACAAGCATGCACATGCACATGCGCAGATAGACAGAGTCAGAAAGAGAGCCCTCATCTCTAGCTCCCCCGGGCCTCTCTTGCTGATCTCTGCCATCTACACCCAGAGTCATTCCCTAAACATTAGCCTTGCTCAGGCCCAACAAGTGGCCCAAGTTCCCAGACTCCAAATCCATTAACAAATCCATTAACAAATGTTCTGTGGAAGAACCCCTCCTCAATGAAATAGAACTGATTGATTCTGTTGTGTTGTTTAGCCCAGAGAAGAGCCAGCAGACATAGAAGCATTTGTGAACAAACATTGATAGTGTCTTGTTCTGGTAACTGGAAACAAAAGTCCCATCATGTCATAAGCAGGTAAGCAGCGGCACATCAAACTATGGACTAGTACTCAGCAGAAAGGGGACAAACTCCTGATCCAGCATGATAATGGCTGACCCTCCTAATACATGCTTAAAGGGGGAAAACAGATGAGGAAGAGGCTACTTATTGTGGGACTCCACTCTTGTAAAGTTCCTGAAAACGTAGTCTTCATAGGGATGGTTTTAAGAAGCTAGGAGATGAGAAAGCGAATTAGTTACAGAGTTATGAGCAACCCTGGGGGCAGATGGAGATGCCCTTTAGCTTGATGGTGATACTGGTTCCATGAGTACGTAATCTGCCAATAGCCATCACTCTTAAAGCAAGTTAATATTATTGTATATAAATCGTACCTATTATTTTTAAACCCAAGTTTCTAAATTTAGATCCACAGAAATTTTCAGAGTTGTGCCAACAAAAGTTCTGTGGGTTTGATTTTAATGTGCCTTTTTGCATATCAAATTTTTCAGGATTTTGGCATCCAGGATTTACCAAGATCACCCAACGGGGGACTTAATATTTATTAATTGTGCAGAGCAGTCATTAGAATCTTGAGGAGCAGGTAGAGAGGGTTGCATTAGAGAACCACCAATCTGGATACAGCAATGCACTCTTCATCAGCATTTTGCAAACTGAAGCACACTTGAGAAGGGAAATGGGTTGGGCCTCCCCTGTCTTCCTGGCGAATTTCCTACAGATCAAAGCCCAGGTGTGAGCATGAGTGTGGGGGCTGGGGTGGGAAGGAAGCAGGAGTTGGAAACCTAGCTAGGGCTCTGATCCCTTATCTACCCATCCAAATAAAGGTCATTCAGTCTGCTGGGCACTCTACCAAGTGTACAGACATGACCCTAGTGTGGCCCTGCCCCCATGAACTCACAGTCTTCTCACTCTAGTCAAGAGCTACCCTTGTAGCTATAATTTTCCATGTATTACCTCTGCCTGGCAGGAGAGGGTCCTGGCTCCCTAGTGTGTAGATGTTGTACACTAGTGTCTCTGCTCAGGATGGTCACCAAGTCTGACCATCAATTCTTCCCAGACTTGTTCACTGATCAACAGAGGTTGGAGGGGACCCAGCACTAGGTGGAAGAATTTGGAGGCAAGGAAGAGGGAGGGATGGAGGGAAGGAGAGAGGAAAGGATGGAGAGAGGGAGGAGGAGGGGATGGAGAAGAAGAGGGGGAGGGAAGGAAGGAAGGGGGAAGTGGGAGGGAGAGGGAGAGATGCAGGGAAGAAGGGAGAGAGAGGAAAGGTAAAAGGAGACAGGGAGGGAGAGAGAGAGAGAGAGAGAGAGAGAGAGAGAGAGAGAGAGAGATATTTTCTCAGATCATTTCATCTCAAGTTACATCAAATCCTCCCTACCTCTCCAGGGGCCTGTCTTGTCACTCTGATTCATGGAAAATCCAAGCAAGACAAGAGCACCGCACAGACAGCTGCACAGAACATGCCTGCTTTGTTAAGTGGATGAAGTCCTGGTCATCTTGCTTGTCTTCCTGACATGGCCATCTGGCATATGTCCAGAAACCACCATTGGCAAAGAAGCAGAGTCCAGACCCAAGATAAGCACTAGGTATGCCTGATTCCAGAGACTCTGCTCTTAATTGCTGCAGACAACTGCTGTGTTCTTCCCTCTGCCCACTAGGGATGAGGGGGGATTGACCCAGGAGCACAGCTGACTCTAATCGCCTTTTTCTGTATTCTATGCACCTCACCTGTCATGAAGCCACTGAGGTCCCTAAGCCTCCAAGGCTTAGAGACAACAAAATACAGGTGATTGAGCAGAATTTATAACATATGCCTGCCTTCTGTTGCTATCTCCTTCCATTTCTCAAAGGATGGGTTCAGAGAGGGCAACTGGATCCCTAGAGAATTCCTAGAAATGTGCCATGTTGCAGAAAACGTTGTCATGTGTCAGCTTACCCACTATTTTCTATTCCAGGATTTGGGTGTGAGACGGACTCTACTCCCCAGCACAGGAACCCAAACAACTGTGTGTGTTTTGCTAAGGCTCTGTGGCTGGCAGCCTTGGTTGCAATGCTGGATTTCATAGAACTCTCAGAAGCTGGGAACACCAATATTCAAGGAGATAGCAGAAGCCTCCATGTTCCTAGGTGGCAGTGCCTCCCGCAGGGGTGGGATAGATACAGTGGTATCCTGCGGCCAGCAGTGACCTTGGGCTTCTCTCATAGCTAGCTCTGTGCTTTTGGCATCAACTGGCCTCCTAGTTTTCCTTGATTCGGAAGTTTTCTGAAGCTTAATCCAGAGCCATCTTATAATTCTCCCCCCTAACATCCTCTGAAAAACTCCCATCACTGTGGGAGCTCTGACCACCATACACATGCCACACCACACATGCCTTCCTGTTGTCTGTGAGGCATCAGCTGTGGAACATCCTGTCCCAAGAACCCTTAGCATTCTTCAAAATCTAAGACTTCCAAATAGCCCCTGTGTATGGGTTATGTCTATTAAAATGAACCATATTAGAAAAAGTCAAGACACACACACACACACACACACACACACACACACACACACACACACACAGAGGATGGGAGGAGAGTGGGAAGGGTAACTCATTTAAAAATGAGAGATTTCTCATGGGTAAGGCACTTGCTGTGCACACAAGAGGACCCGAGTTTAGATTCCCCAGAACCCTTGCAAAGTTTGATGTGGCAGCAAGTGCTATTAATCCCAGCATTCGTGAGGTAGAGACTAGAGAATTCCCCAGAGGTCCATGGGCCAGTTAGGCTGCTGTACACAGTAGCAAACAAGGGTACCCTGCTTCAAACAAATTAGAAGTTAAGGCCTACAGTAGACATTGTCCTCTGACTCCTACCTGTGTACTGAGTCATGCACATGCCAACACCACCCATATACATACATGTGTAAAGATAATCATTACAGTAATGACGGGTGCATTCTACTGCTCACGGCATGTTAGCATAAACTAAGCATTTTATATAAAAATTATTTTTTCAAAATGCAAAAATAAGTCAGTACTATGAATATAACATTCTCGGTCTGTTTGCAATCCCTTTATGAGATTTGCACATCTGCCTCTATTACCACGTGATAGTACCACTCTGTGATAAGCAGCACCTATCACATAGCCTTTGGAGCACTCTGCCACGCTGTTATCACAGAGACAAAAAAATAAGCATTCTGCTGCTGTTATAGAAGAGAGAGACCTCTGACCTCAAGTAGCCCAGAAATGAGCTGGAAGCCCACATGAGTGTCTGGGCCATAACGTTGAGAGTCAGGACTCAAAGCCATCCACACAGGGTCATGGAGTTGACTGTTCCACTAAACAATAGGGTGGAAGCTCATGGAGGGGCAATGCCCATGGCTGTATATATGTTTAAAGAGTCATTACAACCATTTCCAAAAAGTAGAAATAAAAAAGAACACAGGCACTAGAAAAAAAAAAAAAACTGTATCCTTGGAGCGCTCACCCACATGGACAACAGCCAAAGGGCACCTTGACAAGTGTCTTACCGATCTGTTTGACCCCGATATCTCAGAGAGGTCACCATTTCAGAGATTCCCTACACTGTTGCACAAATGCTCACAGAATGGCTCATTCTTGAGCGACAGCATGTGTCTTTACCGATATTGTATCCTTAGAAGCTCTTTCCTGGGATCTCCGGGAGGCAGATTCCTACCACTGTAACATTGGCAAGGAAGCTGAGGAACCATCCCGTTATTTTTTTTTTTTTTTTGGTTTTTTTTTCCATCCCGTTATTTTAAGATGTTTTATGCCCAACAGGCTGATTATGTCAGGTGGACCCTTACACTTGTGTGTGCAGCAAAATCAAGTTGCTCCAGAAGATTCAAGAAAGGGAGCTAGGGTAGGAGGGGGAGGGAAACTGCAAGGCAGAGGATGGGAAGGAGTGCTCCAACGTGCTCTTAACTGGAAAAAGCATGGAGGTCACACTCAAGGGCTCGTTGCAGGTCTGGTTGATTAGACAAGATCAGTCCGTATTGCAGCAGACAGCACTTACTGGACTCAGTAGATCAGCAAAAGGACAGGCATGCACAATTAAAAGTGATAGAAGGGGGAGGGGGAGAGGAAGACGTGTTGGGGGAGTATCTATCAGGAATGGGAGGGGGAAGTTGGGGTGCCTGTGAACCATACATTGTCAAAGAATAAAAGAGTTTTAAGAGGTTTTTAATGAAGGCAGTACTAGAAGAGTCCATGCCACTGTCCTTTCCCCCTCTATCCAACACATCTGTCCAATGTCTATCACCCTGGGAAGACCTGGAATACAGCCCCCAAGAATCAGTCAACACCTCATCCCTGCTTCCAAGTGTGCTGAGCCTGGGTCCCTTCTTGGTCCCTGAACTGTAGGAGACACTCTTGAGTCCTAAACCACTCTCTATTCATTGGTTAGGCCACTTTGAGGAAGGCTTTTGTCATTTGCAACTGAAGTGGCTTTAGCAGTCACTAGTCCACCTAGGGCAGCTAGCTGTGGGTGTGCTTTTGCCTCTTCCCAGCATTTGCCCAGACAAACCCTGCTGGGAGCCTCAGGGCTCTGATGGAAAAGCAGTCAGTCCAAACGACTGTGACCTTCTAGCTGACCAGCCCATTCCCAGCCTGCAGAGTGAGGTCCTTCACACTGGATGGAATCAAAGTGAACCCTGTTACCTCTCTTCCAGAAAAATGAAAGCAGCCGAGAGGAGAAGAA